>NC_133827.1:24718478-25070353 GCF_047830755.1 Zonotrichia albicollis | reverse complement strand
CACTGTGTATGTTTTATGCAGTGGTAGAGGCTGGAGTGACAGATTGGACAAATACAGAATAAATTTAGTAGGGAAATAAATATTTTCCCCAATTTAGTGTTGGGGGGGTTAATGTATAAGGGTAAAGCAATTTACCAAAATTTGAAAGACTGAAAGCCTCTAAGCTATTTGTTTTGTTTTATTGGGTTGATTCTTAACATGTTCCAAATGGAAAGTTTATGTATCCTTGTTGGAGACTTGTGCTGCAGCTTTGCGTGTGTAATTTATACATTATAGTTGGGAATTATTGTGGCACTTTGCTGTATTTCTAGACTGTGTATAACAAATAAGAGCAGTTTGTATCAAAGATCTCTGCAGGCTGTAAACCCAACTGTACTGCTAGTTAAGAAAGGACAGTCTGTGTGTTTAGTGCTTGTTTCAATAATGTAATAATTGTGGCAATTGGTGTGTGTGTGTAGATTTGACTTATTAGTTGTGACCCGATGGGATCAAAATGCAGGTATCAGCTCCTGTAACGTCACTGTGGTGTCTGTCACGGGTGAGATCCCTCATCCCTCCTGGAGGTGACCTGGGGCTGTGCCACCTTGTATCTGAGCCTCACCTTTGCCTTGTGAAGCAAACCAGCCTGGTGGTCCCTGGCTGGGGCTGCTGCTCTGCCCTCTGTGGGGCTGTGGCACGCAGGAGGCTGCTGGGTGCATGGTTCAGGGCTGGGAGCTGGCTGAGCAGTCCCTCAGCCTGGAGCAACCCTTGGGGACAGCTTTGCCATCTCCAGCCCCGAGCTCCTGCCTTGTGTCAGGCTGCTGCACAGCTTACTGTCCCCACTGCACCCACAGCCTTGCTCTGAAGTGCACTGCACCTGGGAAACATTGCTGCTCTATGAGTGGAGGTGGCATATAAATGATTATTTCTAAATGTCCTGGGACGCAGTTTTACTGCCAGTGCCCTTCCGAGACTGGGCTTTCTAGAAGAGGAATCCATGTGGGGCAGAATATTTCATGTTGACGGCTAACATTGTAATCTAACCTGATGTACAGAGCTGCCTGTGAATATATGAAGAAGAGTGAAATTATGTGAAGTATGGAAAATATAGGGAAAATAAATTAGCTAATATTTTTTGAAAAATGTATTAGAAAATACAACATTTCTGAAACAGAAGAGCATCAGGTGTTGGAGAAGCACTGCAGCAGTGGTGTGTAACATTAAATGAAATAAATCTCTGAGTTAATCCAGAGTTTTGAGGGTCTTGACGAATGTTAAAGCAAGATTGCAGACCAGGGTAGCTCAAAAAACCCCATCCAAATTTCAGTAGAACCGTTAATTTAATGCAGTGCAGTTGAGCAGTTTTCTAGCAGGCTGCTCAACATATGGCTTTGTATTCCAAAAAAAGAGCAATTTAACCATGCTGGTGCTGGCAGTGAAACCTCCAAGTCTCTTCTGTCCCTCTTCTGCAGCTGAGACCTTTTCTTCTGTTGTGCATTTTCATTGCTGTGCTGCTTCTCTTTCCCTTCATAAATGCAAGATGCTTTTCCAGAGTTTGTCAGCACTGAGTTTCCAGCTGGATGTTTAAGGTCAAAGTTCTCCATGTTCTGGTGAGCAAGAAAGATTCTGATCCAGGGTTGGGGTGATGAACACTCTTGCTAAGCAGTGCAGGGGTAGGGTAGCAGCAGAGGAGTAAAAAAAATAAATCCCAGGAAGTGTTGGTGAGGGAAAGACTTGTGACAGGTTGCACATAGAATTAGGCTTGAGGAGATGGAATATTAATGAAAAAACCTTTTTGAAGAAGCAGGGCTAAAAATGTGGTCTGTGTTTTTTCCAGGTTGTTTGTACTCCTACAGCCTTCTTAGTTATGGGAGATACCAGCACAGTTCCTGGTGTGAATGCACTCATAAGTCACTTTTACACTGTTATGAGTATAGCTAATCCTCTTTCATGGGGGAGTAATTCTTCTGCAAGGAAACAACCTTGTGTTTGTTAAGTAAATTATTTCTGTGTAAAGAGAAGTCTGAGTCTATAAATAATAAGTCAGAATTTATAAAGAGGACACCTGGGAACTTCTTGTTTCTGTGTACTTGCATTGTGGCTGTAATTATGTTACATTATATTATATGCTGAAGCTTCTCATTTCAATTTGTATTCTTGCTATTTTAAAAAGAAAATAGACTTCATAGGCAGAATTAAGAAGTTCAATAAGTTTTCTTAGTGCAGCTTCCTAAGTCTCAAATAATCAAAACTTATCAAGTCAACCTGACAAAATCCCCAAGCATTGTAATTTAAAACAAAATATTCGAGACCTTTAGGCAATTAAGAAAGTTGAACAGCCGCACATTTTAACACAGTACTGAATTAATTAGAAAAATTTAAATCTGTAATAATTTAAGTAAAGACTTTTTTATTCCTTAGGCACTAAAATGCAAACTACTGAATGTGCTTTGTCTCAGAAAAAAAAAAAGCAAAGTTAACTTGCTGATTCCTTTTCTTTATAACCCTGGAAAAAAAAAAAAACATTTTAAAACTATTTGTTTCTTTGGTCTGAGTCTAAAGGTGAAGGTTTAAATCCCGAAGTGTTTTTTGTGGAGGGTAAGGGAAGCAAGCAGAGGCTGAGCTGGACCCCAGCATTTTGCCAAGGGTTAAGGTCTTATGAACACAATGGGATGTTGATGCTTTTTTAACACATTCAGCCATTTTAACTTATTTTCTGTTGTGGGGATGTTTGTGTTGTTTTTTATTTGTTTACTCTTGTTTGTTTGAACTAATCACCACTTAAGTAAAAGCCTCGCTGCCTGCCCTGCCTCCTCTTCACCCAGCATTTAGCCATGGTGACCAGTCAGGCATAAAAACGTGCTTATCTGCAAATGAATGGCAGCTCTTTGCTTCATTAAAGCCTCTTTCTCTTCTGGCACTCGCATTGTGACCCTTTGATATTAATTCAAAGGGCAATTAAAGAATGCGGCCCATCTTTGAAGTAGAGCATTCAGGGCAAGGAATGGGATGAACCTGGGACTCTGATGGACTGTGCACATTCAACAGGCCTTTTCAAGGCAGTTTGAAGTGACTCAAAGAAAATGGGCAGGAGAAGGTCAAAGAGAAAAAAGGGGCTAAAGAAACAGTCTGTATTTGTTCGAAGTATTAGCCAAGCAAACTGCAAATAGCAACAAAATGAAACAGTTAATAGAGCAGCCAGACAGAGGCATGTCAATCACTTAACTTGAACAGCATTGGGCTAACCAAGGCTTCAGTCCACTGTGTTACCTAATTATCTTGGGAAAGCCAGTAGCTGGAAGTAATAGTATTGTATTTCTTTCTGCTTACTGCTCAGAAAAGGTGATAAATACTCACAGCTTCATAATTATTCAACATATATACATAAAGAGTGGTGGGTTGGTGGATTGTAGGCAAGCTGCTAGTAGAAAACCAACAAAAAACCCTTCTCGATTAACCTGAGATGCAGAATCAGAGCATTAGCATGTTTAAAATCGTGTAAGCGTTTGCTTATGGAGCGAGCTAAGACACGCATGGTTTCCTCTGGAACAAACCTTAAAGACAAACACATTTACAGACCTTGGAGCGTCGTTTTCAATCTTCCCTCCAAATATAGTTTTAAACCACACATAATGTGAAGGGTCAGACTTTAAACCACAATAAACAATGAGATTAAGAGCCAAGACTGCAACTCTCCTAACTTAGCATATGCTGTTTTACCTAAGCGATGTAGCACACATGGTATGAGATTCCTGCCTTATTTTGCCCTAACAGGGTAAATTAAGGACAAGGTTTCACATTTGCCTCACGATTTTTTTTGGTATTGTTGGTTAAATTATCCCCATGGGGCTTGATTTTCCACTGGCCCGAATTTGCACATGAAAAGCATTTTATTTTATTTGCCCAAATGGATGTGCCCATAAACAGGCATATTTTAAAGTCCTGGCGTAAGAAGAGATTCCTGAACTTATCTTCATAGTTGCAATAAATTGTCAAATTATTGAAACAAGGAAATAATAATGAATTTGCAATGTGAGAAAGTGTTCTGGCCTTGCTCCAGATGATGCAGAAGATTGTAAACAAATATGAGCAGAAGTGTGTGGCAAGAACCATCTTGAAATATGTGAAGTTTTGCAACATTACCGAGCTACTTGCATCTTGGAGGTGCTTTTTTGGTCTTGATATTTTTATCTTTCCTTTTTTTCCCCCTGTTTTTAATGTGAATAGATTTTAATTGGAAAGAGTGGCTGTTGCTTTGTGCTGGTTAAATGTACTGCACAGGTTTGCATCAGTTTTCAGGTTCTGCTGTGGCCGCCTTGGTGTAAATGTAGCTTCAGTCTCCAGCATGGTCCTGTTTGGTGGGATCCCACTTGTATTCACAAGCCCTAAGCTGTGTAGCAAGTTTGGGTGGTACACTTGGTTTAACATGGTAAAGAATTTGTAGCAAAAAATGCTCCACACACATGAAATGGACAATATACAATATGACTTAACGCATGTTAAAAAAATACTCCATCAACAGCTGGTAATGGTTTACTGTGAAGGAGAAGGAAGAAATAATTTTTTGTTGCTGTTGTTGAGAAAACAAAAGCATTGGCACAGTAAAAAAAAAATCACTTTTGTTGAGATCTTGCATGCTAAATTTTAACCAGAGGGACTATTTTTTTTTCCTGGCTACAGTGCACCCTCCTTTGAACTTCAGTCTAACAAATAATCTAAAAGGCTATTCAGTGTGGTTGTGCTTGTATGAAGGGTTTTGCCATCATACAAGAAGAAATATCATCTTTTCTTTTATAGTGGCCACTGTATTTTCTTTTTTAGGAGCAGAAGAAAGAGGAATTCTTGTATATGTTAGGCATAGCACTGTTTTGAAGTTGCATAGTAATAGAAAGAATGGCACCGTGTGAACACTTCACTGTCTAAGAATTCCAGCTGGAATAACTGTACAGAACCAATGACCCTTGTTTTGTATGGGTCCCTCCTGATGTCCATAGGGTTTTAGCTGTAGTTCATTGGAGTCAAAGCCATAAATTATATTAGATCAGTTTTAGAAGATTCTCCTCTTGCAGGAGGGATAAGGCTTTATAAGGATCTCTCTGACTATATCAAGACTGACAAAGTATTATTTCATGAGCTGAAAATAGAGGGGATTTCTACAAGGAGCATAGAGCCTGAGCTGGTATAAGCTGCCTTGCCTGTATCTCCAGCTGGACTTGGAACAGGATCCATGGCAGTGGCAGTCCTGTTAGGTGTAGGTGACTAGTGGGCTGTTCTCATCATCTCTCTCCTTTGATTTTAGCTGTTTCCATTATTATCTAAACTTCTTTCTTCTGCTGCAAATGGAAAATGCACTGTTCTCACTCCCTGGGGTAGCTGTATTTGCCCAGAGCAAGGAAAGTCAGTGCATGTCCCAGAGGGATGGTTCCCTCTCCTGCTGGATAGCATACCAGCTCAATGGGCTCTGCCAAGGTAAAATTGGGAGGGTAGGATTGCAAAAGGAAGCAGTAGTCTTCATGTTGTGACCAGAGCAAAAGAAGGATGGCTGGATGGAGTCAACTGACTGACAAAAGGAAACAGAAAGCACTGAAGTCCCATGACATGTGTTATCTATTATCTGAACATATTGCAAACCCCTTGGGGTTTGAACACCCTCTTCTGTGGAAACTTTGAGAGTTGGGATATCTGCCCAAATCTCATGTGCATGAGTTTTGGGGAGCTTTGTTTCCTCCTTAGAATTTGGTTTCAAACCAAGTGGGCCCTGGCTGCAACATGCCTTGGTGGGACAGGTGCTGCAGCCAGGGCCTTGCTTGGAACAGGTTTTCTTTCTTCGTTGCAGTTCTCTTACTCATGGTTTTGTCCTACAGAAATCTGTCCAATTGCCTGATCCAAGGGAGCCATTGAACCCCAAACACTAAAAAGGCTACTCCAAACCTGGGTATTTCCCCTTTTGGAAGGAGGGAAGAACATTTTAGGTCTCCTCAGATGTGCATAAGGATTTAATAAAAAGCCCAATCCTTGATTTTTGCTGCTTGCCTGGTAGCGTTTCCAAGGTGCTGTGTGTGTGACTGAGTCCCCTCTGTCCATGAGACGAGTGTGCTTTGAGGCTGAACACTGCCCTGAACCACTCCGGATTGTCAGCCAGGGAACCTAAGATGTGAGGTGGGTGCTTGGGATGCATCCCTCAGGGGGTAGTGGGATGTTTGAAAGCATAAAATTTCTTATCTGGCTATTCCCCCACCCAATTTAACTGAAGTCTAATTTAGCTGCATGGCAAGAGATAGAACTTGAGCATCTTTTCCACTTAACTAGAGCCTGTTTTTCCTTATTGGTGCAAGTACCTGATGTGCCCAGCATCTTTGATTTCTTCAGTGAGTGTTGGTTTGTGCTATGTGGATTTAGCTTTATAAACACAAAACTTAATTTTCAGCTGCTTTTCTCTCAGAGCTTTTGGGAAATATTTTTGCCTAGTAAGAAAGCAAAGCCAGCTCTTAGAATATGAGGCTATACTGCATTTTCTGAACAAAAATAACAGGTAGTCTCTTTGCTTTGCTAAAACTCCTCATTTGCTGTGTCCCAGGGCTTCTCCTGGTGACTAGAGGCCTTTTATTTGCTGGTGCTCCTTCCCAGATGCTGGTTGCTGTATGCGCAACGTACACTCGATACGTCATCTAGGCACTGGAAAGTGTTCATTCCCTTTGTGCAGTCTCTCAGGCCTGATGTAAAACAGGCAGAAGTGCAGCAATTCCTGCCATAGTGTAACATGATTCCAGGAATTAGAAGTTTCCAACTCTGAATGTACCAGGAAGCAGCAGCACGCCCTGTGCTGGCGGGGATGGGCTTGTTGTGGGCTCCTCAGCCTCTCCTTTTAGTGCACAGTGTGTGTGTATGGCTGCAAGAACAGAGGCTACAGAGGGGAGGAATACATGTCTGTATGAATGGATCTGGTTTTTTTCCTGTAGACTCTGAAAGTTCTTCCAAGAATTAAGTCTAAAACCACCAAGTGTTAACTAGAAAGTGGTTCTGAGTGCCTCAGCTGAAAGGCTGGATCCTGCTGACATGGGAATCTATGGAAGTTTTGCCTTTGGCTTTTTTGGCGGTGAGACTGCATCTGAAAAATGCCATAAAGTGATCTGAAAAAAGTTGTGAAGCTGCAGAAATACACAGACTAACCTGAAAAGCATGAAAGGAGGCTTTTTAGAATATATTATCATTCATGGGCAGGTTTTTGTAATGTCAAAGTGCTTGAGTGTTACTGGGAGTTTTACAAAGCTTGCAAACAAAAGATTAAACTCCAAAGGAGTATCTTTAGGTTTCTTTTTTTTTTTCATCTGGAAATGCGTTAAATGAAGAAAACATCAATTTTACTCAAATTCAAATAACAACAAGTTTAAAAGAGGCAAGAAATGCTTAATAAAACATGTCTAAAATTAATTATTACTAGAAAATAAGTTTTTTCCACTTGAAAACAATTGACGGGGTTTAGGAATCAAGTCTGGGGTCAAAGGGTCTTGATGGCCAAGTCAAAGGGCACCCAGAGATGTATATTAATGCATGTCAGCTTCTAGATCCTAGAGTCAAGCAGAAGTTCATAAAAGAAACAAGGCATCTTAAGAAGAAGTGTTATTAGCAAACATCAGGTCAAAGTTTATCTTTGGGTCAGTGTGTACGGGAGGGTCATCCATTCATGCTCCTAACACAGGCGTTATCCTTAAAGCTGCCTTGGCGCAAGGTGTAAAGGGAAAATAGAAAAACTGTGAAATCTTGGTGATTTATCAGAACACTTTGCAAGACTAAGACTTAAATTGAGCATCCTTAATGGAGCAAAGGGAAATAGGAATTTTATTTCAATTACTCTTGGTAGTGTTTTTTGTTCAATTCTTTTTTAAATCCAAAGATAAAACTTAATTTTTGTACGGACACGTAGGATTCTCAGCAATGTCTTTGCACTCTTGCCTGAGTCAGGGTTGATGCTATAGGGGACAGACACGTCTTTCTTTTGAAAGGACCAGTATAGCCAATGTCAAACCCTTTGATGTGGAGGTATTGTAAATCTTTACACGTGATCCTTCCTGGAAGCCATGGATTTCCTAAGAAGCTTGTTGACCAGTTCATCCCATTTACAACGCTGCTTCTGCAGCTCTGCTTTCTCCTCTTCCCACCGCCTTGGGTGTGGGAACCCCGGCGCCCAGGGCAGCCGTGGCCGGGGGCGCTCCGCCACTCAGACCTGGAGGAATGCTCCTGCTGTGCCGGAGCACACAAAGGCTGCCTACTTGCTTTGACAAGCCCATGCTGCAGAAAATCCTTGCAATCTTTTGTGCTGCATGGTGTTGACTTATTTTAGTTCCACGCTAAGATGCTCCCCATTGAAACAGGCCAAAAAAAAAGAAGAAAAAATGGAATACGGTTCTTTTAAAAACTGTTATTCTGATGCCTTTAGGAGCACTTTGCCTAACTTTCTAAAGAGATGTGTTTGAACGGTGCAACTTTGCTTATGCTTTGGAGGGGAAGAGAATGGCATGGTTGTAGGAATAATAAATATGAGTGTTCACTAAAGCCCATTATGTTTGCATTGAATGGCGATTGGAATATAATGTGCAATGATAACTGAGTATTTCTGGGAACCAGTGTGACAAGAGGTGACAGAAGAGAGATTATCTGTTGGACCTTTATTTGTATAGTGTGAATATTGTAGACCTGAATTGTGCATTTAGTACACATGATGTGCACTGGAAAGTCCTCAGCTCCAGAGACATCAGCGTAATGGAAAGCCTTGGCATGCTCAGGAAAACAGTCACGTGCTTGCTGCTCTTCAGTGCAGTTATTACAGAGAGTCCCAGCCTCTTAATTAAGTTTTTCATTAAATCTTTCTGAATTTTGTGTTGGTAAAATATATGAGGAAACTCTTAAGAAAAAGCCTTGAGCTGTAACAAACTTCAATGTTGTTTAGACAAAATGCTTTTCCTGTTGGATCCTGGCAGTCAGAAAAAACTGACTTTTTTGGGAGCACATAATATTTGCTAGAAGTTTCTTGACTCCAGATGGAATTCCTGGTTGGGAGTAAGGGAGAAAGTGCCTGTCCTGTCTGCTATGAGCAGGGCATGTCCCTGCATTAGGAAGGGAGTATGTTTCCCTGGCACTGAGGTAAAAGCTGCAACCAGACCTCTCTAGGTCCTCAAAGTTCCTCCACTTCATTGGTTTAGCTACGCTGTACTGGGTGTTTGGAGTGTGAGAGAGTAAAACTCAGATGCTTGGGGCTTATTTTGGGGTGTGTGTTGGGTTTTTGTTTGGTGGGTTTATGATCTGTCTATTTTCAAGCACTCATTGAACCTTCTGAAGAGTGGAAATATAGAAGGAGCTACTGGTCTCCTAGACTGTTCCATTGGTCTCCACTCTAAAGCATCCTGAGTGACTGCCATGACCACATGCCTCTCCCTCTAGAAGACAAATTACTGCTTCTTTCTTTCCATTTTTCACAAAAGACTTTAACTAGATTTTAGATTTTTTTCCGCTAGCACAGAATTGAGAAGGCGGGGGAGAAAGCTTGGAAGGAGAAATGTGAAATGAAGAGAAGGGCAAATATTCCCTTTCTCACCAAGTTGCAACCATGGTCTGAAAGCATGAAATGACATCAATTGGAAACATACCCAAAAGGCAGAGCAGCTGAACCTTTGCTGCTATAATCTGTCACGGCTCCACCAAAGTTAATTTGAAAGTCTGCCTGTTCCTAAATAGGTGCAAAGGCCTTCCAGTGAATTGTGTGTTACCACAGGAAATCACATTAAAGAGAATGGCATTTTGGGAGTCAGTAAGTCGTCACTTCTAATGGTAGCTGCATTGAGTTTGATATAAGCTCTCAGGAAATTTGTGGCATTGACTTTAACTTTGTGAGAATATCTTTTCTGCTAAACTGAGAGTTGAAACTTTGTAAAATACTTTGTGCTAGAGCCTGGTCCTGACAGAGTTCTGCTAAAAAATGTGAGCTGTGTCATGGGAACAGACTCCTGAAACCACGTTGTGCATGTGGCACAGAATTCAGAAAGCCAAAAGTTTGTTCAGTGTCTTCATGAACTCCAGGGCTAAGGAGGACTTAGTCTTAATCTTGCTTCCTTCAGTGTCTTAACAGGATCAAATTTACTTCTAATTCTGGTTGCAAAAATTAACCAAGTAACTTGAGTTTATCATGTTCCTAATGAAGCTTATGGCAGCATTAGTTTACTACAAGATGGTGCCCACTAAAATAATAAACAATTACTTTAAAAGAGGAAAACAACTGAATGCCAATTAAGACAAGCATCAGAATGACAATGTTCCATTTTCCCACTGTACAGAGAATGATTTGTAGCCAAGGGATTACTTTTGAAATTGTTTTGAATTATGCCCTTTAATTTATTAAATGAATCCTTCTTAGGAACTTGATTGCTAATTCACTTTAATTTAGAAAAGCCCCACTGTCTTTGGATGTAGGCAGAGCCCTCAGGGGTCTATAAAACTGTCAATAGGGCTGTTAATTTGGCTTTTCTTTTTTTCTTATGGCTTAAAGCTTAATTGTGAGAGCTGGGAAGATGCCACAGTTTTGGTTTGCAAGGACTCAGTGTCTCATGGGTTTCAGATCCCATCAGAAGTCATAGGAGCCCTCCTGCTGCTGCTGGCATACCAAGCTAGCAAACCTGCAAAAATCTGGGGTTTGCTGCAAGTCCCACCTGGTTTTCGTGCTGGAATCAGAGAGGGACAAGAACCAAGTCACTCAGTCTAAATGTCCCTCAGCTTTGGGTGG
This sequence comes from Zonotrichia albicollis, assembly GCF_047830755.1. Taxonomy (NCBI): domain Eukaryota; kingdom Metazoa; phylum Chordata; class Aves; order Passeriformes; family Passerellidae; genus Zonotrichia; species Zonotrichia albicollis. The sequence continues at coordinate 25,059,600 of NC_133827.1, read as the reverse complement.
GTCTGGATCCTGATCAGGATCTGAACTTTTTGTGCCTTAGGCTTGTCTCTAATTGAATCCATGCAAAACCAGACATTTCACATGACTTTGATGCAAAGCCATAAATAGGCCCATTTTTTATTCGAAACGAAGTCCAGGTTTGCTTAGAAAGATCACAAACCTCCTACTGAACCTTGATGGTCCCAGATTATAATGAAAATTGAAGTCTCCAATGCAATAGCATTCCTGGAGGCAAAGATGCTTGATATTTGTCTTTCTAGTTAAATGTGTTACTGTTCAGAGGCAGGCAATGATGTCCCATTTGCTGCAAGTTGGACAGAAGATGGTCTAGACCCTTCCTTACACAGACCCTGGATGTAATTAGGTTTCTTGGGTTAGATCCCAATTAAAAAAAAAAAATCTTAATGGCGCTGCTGGTGGTTTCGTGTCTTATATAAACCAGTAAAGGAATAATTCCTAATGATATGGGATTAAAAAGGCAAAACAAAGTATGGAAGCTTGGATGAGATTTTGTTTGGATTGAAACACTTTTTTGCAAACTCTTTTCCTGAGTAGTCAGATAGGGAAAAAACCCAAAACTCTGGATGTTTGAATTTTGCAAAACAATTTTCAAGTTGAAGGTGACTTTCAAAAAGTGCAAGGATTTTGGCAATACAAATTCTAGTACCAGAGCAGAACAGAATGACTGTTATTTAATTTTAATGACAGTTGCAGGCTCTTCTGTGAAGATCCCAATCTGAGCATTCACTGTGAAATTTTCCACTGCACATATCAGCTAATCCATTTATATGTGATCATGTATGTTAGAATTAAGTGGATGTTCATCAGAACACAGCCTGGGTCAAAGTTTGTTTGTAAAATATTGTTTGCAACTGCCCTTAGACTGTGATTTGGAAAGTCTGATTGGAGTGTCTGAATGGGCAATTGTCACCGAGAACATCAGAAATGTTTCCAGGCCATCTGTCACTCAGACACTTGTTATTTATATTTTTATGGTAAACAGGAGCCCTACTCATGGACTGCCACTGTGCTGGGAGCTGTAGCAACACAACTCTTGGATTTCTCTGTGAAAAGGACCCGATGATGTAAGCACATGAAGGTGCACAGACATGTTTAGACTTTTAAGTAGAGACGGAGGCTATTGAGCTCTATGATGAGCACTGGTACCCAGAAACTGCAGCAGGTGATGGCAAGCTGTCACAGTAGCAAAGCCCCTCTAGAATTCCTGTCTCATTTGATGTCTATTGAGACAACAAATGTTCTAGGCTTCTGCTGTGAGCCCAAAGACACGTTTATATGCTACCAGGCACAGAAGAACACTGATTACTTGGCCAACAGTAGATGAAGGCAAAAAGTCCACTACCCTCACAGGGCAGCCCTCTTGCATTTATTTCTGTGCTTTGTGACCCCCTTGGGCAGGATTAGACCTGGGACCCTGGATCTCCCTGTCCTGCTTGTCTAACAATAAAAAGGAAGCCACTTAGAAAAGCTGCCAAGAGCTGGTTTGTCCGTTGATGCTGGTTTTCCTTTGCAGACACAGGAGGCTGGCTGGCAGTGTGCAGCTTTTATTCTTTGCTGTCTCTCTGCTATTGTGCAGGGTTCACTCTGGCAGCCTCCCCCTGGACGCATCTGGGGCATCTGTCAGGCCCCTCCTCAGGCTCTGTCCGGCTGGCTTGCAGGCCAAGTTTTTACTTCCTAATCTGTATTAACCACTTTGATGTGGCTCTCAGCAGGGTTTGACCCAAAGCAGGCAGAGAATCACATCTCACAATCCATAGAGTATGAATTGAAGGAAAAAATTAGCATTTTAAAAATTTGCTGTCAAATAAAAAGAAAGAGCATGATTTTTGCTGAAATTCAGTTGGGTTTGAATGCTTGTCTTTTCTAAGCTTCCTAGAAAAGCCCAGCAAAATATGTGCTGCTTGTTTGCTTAGGAAGGGAAGGCAGGCTCTGTGTTAGTGGTTGATGTTCTTCCAGTATTCATCATGGAGATATTTCTCTTTCAGTCTGGATTTACAAGATGAGTTACTCAAGCTTCCATTTTAGGACCTATTATGTTTTCATATGGTGGCAGGAAAATGCCAAGCACTCTGCAGAGTCTGCTTTCAAGAAGCCTGTTGGTTTTGAATGTGCTATAATATGATGTTTTCAGGAGAAATTAGAAACAAGGAGGACTACTTTTATTCCCACCTAAGAAAGCTCCCTTGTTGTGTGTTTGTGATGGGGCTTTTATGACTCTCACTTGTGATGTTCCTCAGTACCCAGCAGTGCACATAAGAGTGCTTGCAGGCTGTGGTGCTCTTAGCTGAGTACAAGTGGAAGCAAAAAGGAACTCTGTGTGGTGCCAGAGCGCTGAAAGGCAAGATGAAGCAGGAGCCAGGATTTTTACTGATCACATGAAGCTTCTCCCAGATCTTCTCCTGCTTCCCACTGAAATGCTGAGGACTTCTGGTGAAACAGGGAGAGCCTTTAAATAGATGCTATCAATTAACCCTACAGCCTAACAATTTAAGATAGCTGATTTTACAGAGATGAAAGACTGTATTTTAGCTTTTCTGGATTCATCTGTTTGTATTTTGGCGATTTTTTTCCCTTCTAATTTTAAATATTGCAAATCTGATTTGGAGCCACTTTCACTGTTATCTTTGAGAATTTGCCCTATTTCTGTAGGGTAAAATAATCAGTTTTAATGAAACCATTGATTTTCAGTGTGTGGGAGATCAACAGAAAGTGAGCTCCTCTTCATTCTCCAAAAAAAAACCCGCAGGGTTTTTCCATTGGGTTCCCTGTTTGGGTAAAAGTAACTAAATTAAAAACCTTGTGTTCTCTGAGTGTGAACATTCCTGATGCCTGAGGGTGGGTGAGGCTACATCTGAGTCTCAAGGGTAGATCCAAGGACCACTGACACAATGTGGCTTGCATTTAATACTGGGAATGTAGAGCTGGATTCTTCAGAATATCTTTTCTTGGGAATGGCAGGGAGCAAATAAGTTGTATGTATGGTTTTGTACCTTGTATATCACTTAAATACTCTCTTTAGACAATCATATAATTTTAAGTCATTGAAATTCTGGATGCCTATGTTGTAGGGACACTGTGGGAGTAGAAAAAAAAGAAATGAGTGAACATATATTTTGTAATGTTAGTGTCCAAGCAATGCCTACAGGACTCATCAACAGGCATCCTGGCACTTCTGCTGTATGTGATGGTGAACAGTTAAGAGAAGCCAGTGTGTTTATTGCACTAAATTTGGTGCAGAGTTACTTTTTCAGTTTTTGGGACTGCAAATAATTCAGAGAGACAGTTATAAATTGGTTAATATATGTGGAGGTTTCAAAGCTGGTGATATTAAGTATGTGTATATTTAGTCAAATAATTTTTGACATCTCTGCCATTAGGCATTCACCAGCAACCATCTTTCCTGCAGGTTTTCAAGAGCATTTATCAGCATCTGTCAACAAGCAGTAAATGAGAGCAAATGTGAGGGAATTACATATGTCTGTGGTGTAGAGACTGGATCCAGAGTGGCTCCCAGCAGGCACATTTTCCATGCTATAAAGGTGCTGTGGGCTGGCTGCAGCCCAGCACAGCTCATCACTCCCTTTTACTGACTGCTCTGAGATCAGCTGGTGGGGGGCTTTGTTCTGTTTTTTTAAATTGGACTGAAAAATTGTGAGTTTTCTTTGGAAATGAAGCTCCCCCTGTTTCTTGGGAATAGATAGCAAGCTGTATACCTTGCTTCATTATTAGCAAGCCAGGCTCCATGTCCTCAAAGCACTGTGTGTGTGCTTTATTTTCTTGTGTTTGTTTAGTGTCTGTATTATGGCAGTGCTCTGGTCAGGTGACATCTGTGAGCTCCAATAGCTTTTGTGAGGTTGGTAGAGGACAGTCCCCAGGAAATGTAATTAAAGGATGATGCCAGGAGCTCATGGGCATGCAAACCTCACAGGGTGAGGAACAAGGAGCACCTGCAGGTGACCAGTTCTTGGATGGACTCAAGGTAATTACTGTAACAGCATCACAGGCACTGTAATGAATGAAAGAGCATTGTGTGCTTCGGGGAATCTTGGGCACAGTCCTGCACCCCCCATGCTGGCACCCAAAGTAGGGGCTGGAAAGAGAAACCCCACAGGGAGTAACACAAAGAGGTACTGAGCACCCTGCTGCTATCCTGTTGTAGGGTCCTTTTATCCCAAACACTGCAACAACCACAAAGGCAGGGGCTGCCTTTAACCAGCGGCACTGGAGGGCTCAGTACCCAGTAGGACCAGGTTTCATGTCAGAAGATGATGGATTTTGAGGTCAGCACCCCAATTCTTATGTAGTTGTGATGGAAGTGACCTAGAGTTACTAACAGCTTTGGCTGGAAAATAAGTATTTTGCAGGACTAGGTAGTGCCTTTGGAAATCAATCATAGGAAAAATATTTGGTGAAAAATAAGGTATTTTTATTGACTGAAATCTGAAAAGTGGAGGGGAAAATACTTCTAGTTTTGTTTCACAAAAGTCTCCTGCTGAGTTAAGTAATTTCTAGAGGAAATGGAGTTGTATTCAATGACAAAAACCAATATTCTATTTAAGGAAAAAAAACCCATCTGGAAATATTTTGGCCATTCCTAGTCCTGAAAGCGATCAATAGAGATGGTCATAATACTCAGTGTACTTCTGTAGTGGGTAAAAGTGGCTTGCGGGGTAGTCTGTCTGCAGCTGTGGGTTTAAGAAAAGATGATAAACTTGATTTCCCACTGAGACTTTGACAACTGTAATCATGGCATGGAGATGAAGCTATCTATAACAGCTTGCTCTGCTAGTGTTTTTTGTAATCAAGAATGTTATTAATTCAGGCGCTAGAACTAGATTCTATTTTTTTTTTTTACTTTAGCCATCTGTACAGTTTTTGTTTTCTTCAAAGATGTTTTAGCACTACTACAAGTGGAATCAGTAAAGAGAGACAGAGCTGATGTTGAAAAATGCTTGTAAGCCTTTTCTATCTTGGTGTGATCAGTAGTTTGATCAACTCATATAAATTTAGGAGTTCTTTTTGCATGGTATTGTTGCAAAGGATTGAGGCAAATATAATTTATGGATTTTTTTTTTTCTTCTGAAAAATCCACATTGCCTTAGACAATTGAGAGATTGCTGACAACTCAATTATTTGCAGTGCTTTAACTCACTAATACAGTCTCATTATTTATCCAGAGACTCCTTCATTTGCTTTATTTAATTTCTCAGCTGACAAATTCCATCTCCCAGGATACTCAAAGTTTTCAGTCTTAATTGGTTATCAATCAGCTCTTCCATCAGCTGATACTGGCTTGAAGACATGATACCAATCCATTCTTAATATGTTCTGGGATTTCTGCAAGAGATCTCACTTTCCTCCTAAGTCTCCCTGTCATATATTAAAATATCACCTAAAATTCTTAAAGTTTCTTGGGAAAAACATAAATCCAAATGAGGTTATTTGGTTTCCTTATTTTTTTTTTAAATTTAGGAGGCAAAGTTCTTTAATCCTCTGGAAGTCTTTCCTTGAAATGTCCTAATATTCGTAAGTGAACAGACAACATGCTGCAACACTTAAATGCAGTTCCCAGCGTTACCAGGGATGCTCCCGGTGGGAAGGGCTGGAAAAGCCCCCAGACGTGGGCACTCGTGAGCTCCCGGAGAGAAACCCCGAGCGGAGCCTTTGCCTCGTGCTGCCGCTGTTGCGGAGCCGCTCGGGGCGCCGGGCCGGGCACGGAGCGGGGCGCGCTCGGTGCCGCAGCGCCGGCTCCGCTCTCTGCGCTCTGCCCGGGCCCGCCGGGAAAGGAGCGACGGACAGACAGACAGCAAGGGGCAAAGCTTGCCTGGATCCGGCTGTGCTCGCGTACCACTAGAAACAGCAGAGCAGTCTTTTGAGGCTAGTGAATGGAAACTCTGCGCTGTCAGCGAGGAAGTCTTGGCTTCGTGGGGAAAACTGTAGCGACTTAAATTTTATTTAGTCATTAAACCTGAGCTAACCCTTATATAAATACAAACTTCTGAAACCACAGGGAAACCTCCCACAGGCTACATGACTTTTACCAAATCACAGTATTTATTTGACTTTTTTTTTATACGTGTGTATGTGCTCCCTGGACATAGGATCTAAGTGCTAACTGCAGTTCCTTTATATTTAGTTTTCAATGTAAGTAATAAGAATTAATAATAGTAATGTAAATAATGATAATAAGTATAATTATAATAATGACAATAATAGTAATAATAGTAGTAATCCCCCAATGCAAATTTACAGCAATGAAAGTTGGGATCAGACTCGCATGCAAAGCTGGTAAGTACTTTAGCGTTACTTGTATCAACAAAGCAAATCTCTTTTTGGCAAAGGAGGTGGGGGAATAAGAAGAGATTTTTGTAGTTGTATTTGCAGTTTCCTTTTCCCTTCCTTTCACTCTAGAAATTCTTTATCCTTTCATGCACAGTTGAGAATTAGCCATTTATTCTTAGTGCTGGCGATGCAGTCTTTGATATTTAAAATGGAATGTGTTCCTTTTTGATGCTCTGTGATTTTGAATGAAGTACATGCTAGCAGATTAATGGTGCAGAACAGTTAGACACTGTGCATTTTTTTTCTTTTCCATATTATTTCATCATTGCAAAAAAAAATTTAATATTTTTAAAAAAGAAGAGCCTGTGAATTGTCTATTGTTTATGCGGTGAAATTGTTTTCACAGTGTTGTCATTCTCTTCTAAGTTGAAATCATTGAATAGCTATGAGCTGTCACATTTTTTGTCACTTATAACTGCATCAAGCTGTGCTGACAAAATGTCCCTGCATAACTGTTAATATGCATTGTCATTTTAAGCATGAAACAGTTTAGCTAATGATTTATCTCTTATAATGCAGCACTTGGGGCAGCTGTATGATTTGTCTCTTTAGCAAGTCAAGTAATTTCTTTAACAAAATGTTAAGCACAGATGGGCCATAGGCTGTCAGTTAACCATTATTGTGCATGCATCTGCTTGCCTTCAATGCACTGTTTTATGTATTCAGCCACTTACTTAGGCACAGTTCTCTGAAAAGCGGAACCTACTCTGATTGGCAAATAAAATGTTCATTTGTCTCTTCTTCCTATTGTTTTGTTTTGGTAACACATGTCAGCAGCTCAATTACCCAGTTCATTAACAGCTCCCAGTGGACATGATGGCCAACCCATGATAAGGAGGGCGATTGTGGCACATATGGTCAATAATAGCCTGTCTCTTGGTAATTGTAAATAAAAGTCACTGTTGGCCTTTTCCTTTTACTGCAGCTACTGTTTTCCTTTTCACTTTGCCGTACAAAGCACATTTCTCTATGTGAATCAGCCCAAACAAAATAAAAATACCATCCATTTTTCTCAAGAAGATCACTTTTATCACTGCTGTGGTGGTTGTTTCCTTTTTGTGCTGACTTTTCAGCTTAGAGCTCACAGGATATGGGCTTGATCTTTTCCAATTCCAGCAACGGACTAATTGCTCTTATTAGCGAGTTTACTTAAGTAGCAACATATTTTCTCAACATTTCTCTCATTCTCTTACTGCAGACTTTTTTTTAAGTGCCTGTGGAGTTAAAGTCATTTACAATTTTTTTTTTGTAAGTATGCCCCTTACAAATAGCAGCGGTTTTCAAAGGAGTAATTGAAGTGTGACTTAATCCCTGTTAGATGAGCGATATTCCTGTCTAGAACAGAGGCTTTCTTTTTGGTTTCATTTCTCCTTCTTTGATATATCATAGTCAAAATGCCAGTAGAACTGGTTAAAAGCAATTCTTCTACTTGTGGGTATTTCCCATTGTATCAGGTACTCTACTGCTTTCTAGCAAGGTTGAGAATTTCTTTATATATTTGCTGATTCCTAAATTTTCACTTTTAAAAGGAAAAAAGAAGCATGTAGCAGCAGCATTAGCATGTTTTATCGTAAACCCATCCGAGAAGTCTTGTGGCTTCTTGTTTCATTCTTTGTTTCTTGAAATCTGATTTTGTTTTTCGTCTCAAAGAAAAGGAGTCCAGTTGATAAGTTTTGGACTGTGACTTAATAGGGTGAAACTTAGGGTGTCCAAATTTCCCTTCTGTCCTCTTATCCCATGGATGCTGAAGCACAGAAAATGAACATTGAATCGGGTAAAATTGCAGCTGTGAGTAACAGTAACCTTGCCCAAAAGTGCTTTGGGGGGAGAACCTAAACTTTGGGGGTGCTCTCCTGTTCCTTGAAGCGTGCTTTATCTTAGATAAACACAGCTTCAGTTGTGTCTGAAGAACTCACAGGTGACTGTGGGGTGACTCGGGACCCCTGAGCTTGTCCCCTGCTGCCTGCCATATTAATAACTAATCTGTAGTCTCCTCCCCGGGCTGCAGGCACTCGGGGAGTTGTTGAGTGTCAGAGTTTATTTGTCCTGGTTTGATTAGCACAGACCTGGCAGGGCGTATTTTCTTTTTAATGGCTCCTTGCTGTGACAGTGAGGTTTTGGGGGGAGGAGGAGGAGAGGGGGGAGCCTGGCGTCATGTTTCCTCAGGCAAACACAGAAAAACGAAGGGCTGATGTGCTGGGAGAGGTGCTTCAGAGCCTTCATTATATTTTGTATGGATATAAGAGCCTGCCCCTAAACAGGACTGCTGAGAGGGAAGGAGAGGGATAAGGATGCTGTTTTATCTTCCTGCGGACTTTATTTTGAGGAAGAAAAGGATGCTTGGTGTGTTTCTGTTTTGTTGACTATTAAAACCCAGTTGCTGAAAGCCTACCCTAACACAAACAAGGATGCAGGCAGGAATGCCTTACTGCTCCATGGTGGGGAGCCAGCACCAGCCGTGTGTTTGGGGAGCACCTCGGGTGCCTGTGACGCGCCCATCCTGGGGCAGTTCTGCCGCTTTCCTTTCCGCCTCAAGTCCCCCTCAGCGTGAGGAGGGCTGTTTGAGCCCCTCACCTCTGCTGGAGGAGGCAGTGCTGGAGGGACGCCTCCAGGTGCGGAGGTTTGGGGAGGGGGAGCTGGATTAACCCCTGCTGTGCATCCCCTTCACCCGGCTGCCCTCCCCAGCCCCCCGGCCCAGCGCCCCCGCCTCCACGGCAGCCGCCTTTGTGCCTCCCGCATCCTGCCAGGCAGGTGTCAGAGCCCTGAATGCGGGCAAAGGCCCCGCTGATGGATACCACAGATGGAGCGTGGAAATCGGCCCAATAGGCCTCAGCCACAGGCCATTTCTTAGGACCCAACAAAAGCCTCCAAATAAGTCAACAAAAATCCCAAAGATCACAAAGAGAAAGTGTCATTTGTCATTTGCTGTGGGTTTGTGTGGGGGTGGCGGCCCCGCTGCACTCCCCTTGCCTGCACCCGAGCAAACACGAGGAGGTCACTTGCCTTGCCTCGGCCGGGATGGCTGCGGGGATCAGGCGGGCGCCGGCAGCCATCGCTGCCACGGTGAGCCCCAGGGCCCAGGGAGCCCCAGGGCTGGCAGAGAGAGCACCCCAGTGCGCACCAGAGGGCTGGCAGAGAGAGCACCCCAATGAGCCCCAGAGGGCTGGCAGAGAGAACACCCCAGTGAGCCCCATGGCCAGCAGAGAGAACACCCCAGTGAGCTGCAGGGCTGGCAGAGAGAGCCCCCCGGCGAGCCCCAGAGGGCTGGCAGAGAGAGCACTCTGGGGAGCCCCAGGCCTGGCAGAGAGAGTACCCCAGTGAGCCCCATGGCCAGCAGAGAGAACACCCCAGTGAGCCCCATGGCCAGCAGAGAGAACACCCCAGTGAGCTGCAGGGCTGGCAGAGAGAGCACTTCAGGGAGCCCCAGGGTGGCAGAGAGAGTACCCCAGGGAGCCCCACGGTGGCAGAGAGAACACCCCAGTGAATCCTAGGCCAGCAGAGAGAGCAGCAGAGAGAGCACCCTGGGGAGCCCCAGGGCAAGTAGAATAAACACCCCAGGGAGCTCCAGAGTTGCAGTGGCACAAGGGGGAAGACCCTGTGAAATTAATCTTGCTTAAATAAAGAACTGAGAAGATGGGTGTGTGGAGGGTAGGTAGCTAATAAACTGCTACCAAACCCCTCCCTGGCCTTTGCTATTTTAATTTTTTTTAATTTGCCTTGTTTTAGTGAGATCCCTAGCTAGACATAATTCATTCTGGCTGTTAGACTAGGAGGAAGAGACTGCGTGTAATATGTTATTAAAAAATGTTACAGAGTGTGAAGAGTTGCGAGAGAGATTCTGCTTCCCTGGGTCACAGATGATAACTTCTCCATGATAATCCCTCTGCCTGCCTCTGTCAGGTGCACTCTGTTGCAGCCCTAATGCATGGGCTTTAAATGGTTGTCATGTTATTGTTATTTAATTATTCAAATGAAATGTCTTGCTGGGAGGAAGAACAGCCCACAGAGTGACCCCTTGTGTGTCATTTTGTTGTTGGGTTTTTGCCCCATGTGGCTATTTACAGTGTTTGGAAAAGGGATGGTTGCAGAACTCCAGGTGACCAAATGCCTGTGACATTGGGCAGTGGGGTTGTGCATTTGTGGTGATAATCGGCGTGCAGCATTTCCTTAGGCCACCAGATAGGTCATGAGCAGTTAAGGGACAAATAATTTCTCTTTAATTCTGTAATTCCTTTTTAAATTTGTCTTTGTGACTCAGCAACTGGTAATGCTGTTGGCGGTCTCTCCAATTTTGAGCTCTATAGTAAGAGGGGTTCTGGTGATCCCAAGGAGCTCAGCCAGGCAATCTCCCATGGCAGCGAGTCTCCTTCTATTTATGACTTGAGGGGTTGGAAAATTAGGATCAGTAGAACACGTGTAAAGGTTAGTGATATGCATGTTTTGTGTTTGTGGAGGTGATGGATATAGAAATAACCCAGATAAAATATCACCAGCTTTGCCAGTGCTGAATAATATCTTTGTATATCATGGAAGTCAGTAGAAACATTAGTGAGATACTGATTAGAGGGCAATGCACTGTGACTATTGAACATATAAAATATATATATTGCTTGTCTAAAGGCTGAGGTGTATCCAGTTTTTGTGCTCAGCCAGTACTCTGAACTTTCTCACCATACAAAAGTCTAATATTCATATTTTAATATGAAAAAATAAGAATAAAGGCTTCCTTGATGATAGTGATATTTAAGAATACTTTGTAAGGAATAAGAGCACTACAGTTTCTAGTATAGACATGTAGCTATCCTTTGAGATTACATTTGTCTGACTTTCATATTACAGGGCAAGTAAGACAAAAGAAGCCAATGTTTTCAATAAAGCTGCACATAGCAGCCAGGCCTGGCAAGAAGTAATGCCAATGAAAGCAGATAGATATGAAAGTAGTTTGATCTGATATGCATTTTATCCCTACTTCAATTTTACTATTTTGTCTTTAAATTCTTGCCCTTGATTACACATATTGTTCCAGACTCTTAGATACTATAGTTATTTTTTTTATTGGTTTACCTTTGTGACTTTCATTTACTGCTTAATGAAATATAAAATGAAAATTAATAAAATGAAAATGAAATGAAACCAGGGTTTTAGTTCTACATTCTCTGGCAGAAAGAAATGAGAGCATAGGGAAACGTGTCAAGATTTTGCTAAGCCTTTATAAAACATTTTTAAAAAGATAATGATATGTCTCCTTATACTTCCCACTCAGCTGGTGAGGGAGTTCATTTTAGGAATTCAGCAGTAAATATCTCCTTTAAATTGCACTGTTTAAGCTGGCTTTTTATAAGCATATACATAGATGTGTGAAGAGGTTGTACTCATACACGTGGAGTCTGTAAGTGCATTGAAAGTGTTCCTGACATCTTCCTGACAACTTCCTTTTCTTTTAACTCATTGTACACAATTAAAGGCAGCTTTTGTAAGAGAAGTTCTCTCCAAAAGGGACGTTTCTGAGCTCTGTTTCAGATCTCACCCCACCAGGTAAGGGCTGAGTGTAGCCAGTGTGACCCTGGTAGTGTGGCTGGTGTGCTCTCCTCCAGCCCAGCTGGGCAGTAAGAGCTGTTCTGCTTAAGGTGGGTGATTTGTATCACAGAGTGACATTAGGGAACTACATTTAAAATAGCCTATATTTCTTTTTGCTGCTGGATGACAGTGTGGAGCCATCCTGCAGGGTTGGGACTTGGCAGTTGCTGAGGAAGGCAGGTGTCACTTGGGACCCTAGCTGAGAGGGTTTGGGATTTGTCACTAATTCAGACAATGTATGATGTTAATTTTGGGATACTCTAGATTGCCTGTTTAATAAGGACTGGACTTGAACTGTTTAGGATAGGAGGTTTATGGTGAATCTCCTTTGTTCTAGAGAACAATATTCTCAAGAATAAGAGCCTCTTAGTCCAGTCTTAGGACAAGGCTTCACTTCAAATAAGGCTCTGGGAGCTGATGTTTGTTCAGTATATTGATGCTGAGATCCACAGGAGTTTTTCCTTATGTCTGTGTTTGCTGGGTCCAAGATATTGATGCTGTCTGGAAAATGAAGACATCTTTCACAAAAGAGCCACTGGTCTAGAAGTAATTGTTCTTTTTTTTTTTTTTTTTTTTGGTATGCAGAAATTAATAAACTTTTCAGCTGAATTGTCTGAGAAAGCACTTTATGTTTCTCATGCTCTAAGTAAACAGATTAGCTGTATTTATTAGCTCAAACAGCTTGAGTGAAATTGGAAATGTGAGATAGCTACAAATGAACCTGGTGGGGGGTTTTAGCTGGAGCTTGAGAAACAGTTTGCTTCCAAATAAATTACATTAAAAGGATTATATTAAATCAATGTCTGTATCAATAATTTCTTTGGCATTGCTGAAGTAGTAGGAGCAATGCTTGTATTTCCATTGAACAAGCAGTTTCAGCATTGCTGGGGAGTGTCTGCCCTCTTTAGGTGGTTTCCCTTGAAGACTCAGGCAAGAAGGAATGCTGGTTGCCTGGACAGCAGCTGGTGCAAGTGAAGACTGGCTTTGAAAGTCTACTTTTTTGGTTCATTACCGTTTACTGGGGAGAGTGAGTGTGGTTGGGTACTAGAAGAGGTTATGCTGCCTTCACAGTTATAGCTCTGAGTTCAGCTGTGGCTGGAGTTCACTTGATGGCCAGGGGAAACAAGCAGGGCTGCTGGGATCTGTCTGGCCCTGTCTGTGACCTCCCTATCTGCATGTCTGTGAAGTCCAGGAGTTTCCATATTGATTTCTCTATAAACTGCTGATTGTAAAAGTTGAGCCCCTTCCTGGGTCATGGTCATGCTGTATGTGGTTTGTTTCTCACTGACTTTTCTCAAGTTCTCACTCAGGATTTGTGAGGGGCCTTTGGTCCAAGACAGATATGAAAGGATGTCATTGATTGATTCAATATTTTGCCATTTTTTCTCCTTAACTATCGCTAATTTTGCCTTTTTCTTTTTTCTTTTTTGAGCATCAGCACCTCAGTCTGATGAAGGCTCTGACATTGATTCTGAACCAGATTTGCCTTTAAAAAGAAAGCAGCGTCGCAGCAGGACAACCTTCACAGCAGAACAACTGGAAGAGCTGGAAAGGGCTTTTGAGAGGACACACTACCCTGACATTTACACCAGGGAAGAACTTGCACAAAGAGCCAAGCTCACAGAGGCTCGTGTCCAGGTACGTATAATACAAGCTGCCTAATGAAAGGAGTTTCCTTTTCTGTTAGCATGTGAGTCCTTTTATACTCCTTCATGATCCTGCTCTAGAGTAGAAGGAAAATGTGAAGCAACGCTTTACAGCTGTAGAATTTTTACATCTGTACATGGACTTTTTTTCTAACTGTTTAAGAGAACTGCTTTGAAAAAACTTTTGTGTCTTTCCATTAATTGTTCCATACTTACCATGAATATAGTATAGAATCTTTGAAGCGGAAGAAAAAAGTCTGATATCCCCACTTGTTTGCTTTATGCGCTTAACAGCACTCTGCATACAACAGCTTAGCTGTTGGGCCAGTTTATAGTAACATAACTGATTTCATCTGTTGTTGTCTGGGTCTTCCAGGCATTAAAAAAAGAGAGAGAAACGTTTTTTAAAGGAAAATGTGTCTACAGAGCCATGTAAGTCAGGAAGGTGGCTGGTTCACTTTTAGGTTAGATTTTGGTTAGAAGTTGACTTGGTATAAATTCTGTAATATCTTTTTTATCCCCACTCTCAATTTAATTCAAAAGAGAATAAGTTCTCAAATAACTTCTAAGACTTCACAGCCTCATGTATATCTGGGTTGTCTAAAGCAAACTAATGTACCAGAGCAGTAACATGGAGTTGATTTAAATTTTTTTAAAAGTATATGCCTGGATTTTTAGCTGTCTAAACCTAGGAAAATAGCTGCCAAATTATCCTGGAATAAACTGCATCCCAGAGTTGAAGTTTTGATTAGGACTTCTCCTGTTTGATATCAAAGAAACATGTGCTGTGAAAAGTTTAACACTGCAGGCAGAATCTTCTGCTGCTCTTTCACCACTTGATATCTACAAATTGCTAGGAAAAGTATGCCCCTTTTAAATCAGTCTGAGTTGCAAGTGTTCCCAAGCCAATATGTGGTTGGGTGACAAGCAAGATGTTGAAGCATGTGATCTAACAAAGGAAGAGAAATGAGTGGTGACTTGTGGTCTGACCAAGGATACAGGTGAATTTGGTTTCTTTGGTAAAACTCTTATTATGGTTTGACCTTTGAAACTCGGCCTGAGGCATTCAGACTGTGCAAACTGAAATAAACAATACAAAACACCTCTCTGACTTTTGAAGACAATCACACCTATTGCAGCATGGCTGTATTATACTGAGTGTCTGTCTTGAAAGGCTCAGACTTTTTACCTGCTAAATGTTTTTGCAGAAAACTTCATGCCACATTTCTTGTAAGTGTTTATTATGACTGTGGGAGAAAATCAGATGTGTGGATGAATTTGTCTGGAAGGCAAACTCAGTTGTGCATGACTCTTCTTAACATGTTTACTAAGTGAAATGCTTGCAAAACAGCTCCATAGATAGACTTGGGCCAGGTAAGAGGAAATCAAGCCCCAGGAATCATTTGCATACAAACATAACAAAGATAACTTGCTTCACAAGTGTTGTTAGCAAGACGAATGGGATCTTGGAGATGGTGTTTTGGTCTATGTTACCTTCAGTGGAAAAATACGATAAAATGAAAAAGACCTTGTTCATGTTTTTCTAAATCAATGACCCACAGCTAGAAGAAAAGCAGAACTCTCATTAACATAACAGCTGTCTTAATGTGGCTTTAACCCTGTGACTTTTTGCATTCCTCATGGCTTCCTTGGTTCCCTCGAGACGCATCCTGTCTCACACCGCTCGTATGATCTACAGCCTCACGAATTCCCCAGTACCTCTGACATGGATATTTTACCTAACCCAGCATGGAAGAGAGTTCCCAGTCAATCAATGATTAAAATACCAGAACAAAACCTTTCTGGATTAAAGATGAGCTGGGGTTGAAGTAACCAGCCTGTGGGCAGTTTCCTAGTGCACTCCATCTGTCTGGTACACTTGAAGGCTGGCAGAATGATTTAGCAGTGGATTAAGGGATACAGGATTTGCCTTATCAGCATTCAGCACCTCTCTATAGCCCCTTAAAATAGCCACGTATTATGGGCATGAAATAAAAGACGACCTGTGAAAAGAAAATAACCCTGAGAGACTTGAGGCTGAGAGGGCTGGATAGCCAAACTGAAGTAGCATTCAGGCTTTCTTAGTCACACTTCTTTTTTGGTAACATTATGATAGAGATCAGAGATACCAAATTTTATATGGATATATACACAAAGGTCTCTTTGACTGCTTCCCAATAAAGCATTTTCTAAAAGAGCTGGCTCTTGCAGCCTGAATCCAACTAAGCCCAGAAATTTATTTATTTATTTCCTTTGGAGCTGTAAGGTCCAATTCTGTACAGTAGTTTTATATTGCTTATATATATATTTATAGGCAGTTATTTAGTTGATAACAACTGGATCAACCTTGCTATTCCCTCAGTCCCTCTGTGTAGTACTTGCATCTCATGTTTTGTTTTTTCTACTCTGCCACCCTGTGCTTCCCCTTTCCTTTTGTTCCCTGAGGCTGTCTATTACTCTCGTGAAAGGAAGAGTCTTACACCACTGAATTGTGGTTTTCCTCACTTTCCCACTGCTGAAGGGCAACCAAATGCATGTTTCTAACCTGGTTGCTTGGAGGTGGAGGAAAGAACTTGCCTCTGGTCTGGGATCAAGAGTAGAACATGTCAGCCCCTAAGGGGAATTTTTTGAGAGCAACAAGCAACTGAAAACAGACTTTACACTGTGAATGTTATTTATGTACCTAATCATGGGAACAGGAAAGGCTTTTGGGGAAAGAAGTGTTCCAACAAACTCCACATTGTAAGAGTCACGAGATGTGTAACTGTAATCATGGTAAATATTTCAACCCTGGGTGTAAGAACGAGTTAAAATGCTCCCTGCAATTCCTCCTGCAGCCCCTTTCCACTCAAAGACCGTTGAGTTTTCCCCCAATGTTTGAACCTAGATGTGATATAAGCCAGGAAAACCTCTTCTGCTGCCTCTCCCAAAGGCACTTGCTCTTCTCTGAACATTAGATGCAGATGGAAGAGGAGAGTTCTTTGGTCTTGTGATATTATCAATAAAATTCAGAAAGATAAGCACAGTTCCAAAGGAGGACCTTTCCTTTAAAAATTAAAAAAAAAATAAATAGTGATACTCTGGAAATGTGAAATTAAAAATTTGCATGTTTTGAGCAAAAATTGCAAAAATTACTTTACCGGTCCAGTTTAAAACTTCATTAAAACTATCATTATGTTGCAGTGCAGGCCCTTAAGGTCTGTGGCCTGTTTTTACTGAGAATCTGAAGGCAAGTTTCAAAAGTGAATTTATCTCCAGTGTAGATCAAGGAGTCTTTCTGAGCTGTGGAGTTACGGCATCAGGAATGAAGGGGTAGTGTCTTTTCTGGCCACCTTTGATTCCCACAGCAGGCTTGTTTCTAGACAAACTGGGCAAGTTTTGGCAGCAGCTTGGGCCTGTTTCAGATCGATGGCGGGGAGAGTTTATGTCAATCTTTTGGCAAAGGATTTTTAAATAAGGTTCAGGTTTGTCCTGTGGCTGGCCAGGAACCTGTCTTGGCCAACAGGGGCTGGCCATGCTGGCAAATCTTTTGGGGCTGTGTGTTGATGGCAGGCATCCCAAATTGCCAGAAATGTGGGGCATTTATTGGATTGTATTTGGACCATGTTAAGGAGTGCCGCAGCTGTATGGATCCTTGGGGCAGGAGGCCCTGCTGTGAGAAGCAGCTGGCACATGGTTCCCCTGTTTAATTCCAAAATGAAATAGGAAAAATTTGTTTGGATTCTTTTTCGTCCATGAATAATGGTGAAAAAGAAGGGCAAGTCAGGAATAATTCTGAATCATGACTATTTCCCACCCTGAAGAGTTTCTTCTCAGCCAAATCCCAGCTTTAAACTGATTTGCTTGAAGACATATTAAAAAAAAAAAAAAAAAGTTGTTTATCAACAGAGCATGTCTGAAAATTTAGGCACATCTCTCCAGGCTACTAGCATGGAATTGAATGTTCCCATGTCAAGCTTGTAATCAGCTTGTTAGCTATTGTAAAAACTTTATTATAACCTCAACAAATAAGTCCCAAGAGCTCAGATGTCTTGAGTAGCTAGAAGAAGAATTATTAAAAAAATTATTTTAAGTGTTGTGCTTGGATAGTATTTTCTTTGCCTCACTGTGGTGCAGGGAGGGAAAGAGTTTGGAGAGGAGTAAGGGGAAAGGTGAGAGAAGTTATGGCTCTTGGGCTAGTAGTAAAGTTTAAAGGCTCTGGAGTCCAATTTCTCAGCTTTAGTGGTATTTTCTCAGTAGAAAACAGGGAAAAGCACTCTCTGAGAAATCACTGGGGAGGGGGAATCTGTGCCAAAGAAAAGTCTTAGTTTCCTCAAACCTCTGAAATGGTTTGAGCATATACTGAACTGCCCAGTCCTATGGGAAGATGGGGCAAAGGAATGCAGGCTGGATTCAAGAACACTCAAGACTCACTTTCATCAGATCTTTAGTTATTCCTGATGTGGTTTTATGGAGGATTTCTGATGCCTTTTCTTGTGACTGAAACTCTTGCATCATAAAAAAACTAAAGAAAGAAAATGCTGTGTGTATCATTGCAGCAGATAACCCTGTAATTGCAGGTCCCCCCTCCCCTGTAAAGGGGAAATTCTTATGGGTAAATGAACCAACTGCATTCATATGTGGGCCCAAGAGGACATTTTTAAATATAAAGGAAAAGAGGGATGTGATTTTTGATTGTCTCTTTCTGGTCCCTGCTGCCTAAGGGCTCTAATTAGTGTCACTTTAACTTAAAAATACACAGCTCAATTTGCTTATTACTCAATAATTTTTAGAACTATTCTGCTGCAGAGTTTTAGAAGTATTTTTGTAGGACTGAGTCAAAGTTTTCTCAAAGAAACCTAAGAGATTGGAGCATGTTGGATCACATTGGGAGGTAGTTGGAAGTCCCTATTCCCTTTGGCACAGGCTAGTGACTTTTAGTCTGTGTTGGTTTTTTTTGTTTTATTTTGTGTGTGGTGTGTTGGGTTTCATTTTGACTTTCTTTGGTTTTCGATTTTTTTTTTTTGTGAGGTTTTCTTTGTTTTGTTTTGGGGTTTGTTTGGTATATTTTCCCCTTTTATTCTCTTCTCCCTCCCCCCTGTATGTTTTCAAAGAACACTGGTTTCTAGCACACTGATAACTCGTAGTATCCTGAACAGCATCACTTCCCATGCCCATAAAGAGCAGGCTTTGACAGGCAGGGAGCCCCAGCTTTGTGACATTCCCTCTGGTGGCCACGGCAGGCTGCTCTCAGCAGGCTTTGGGATGCTGTGAGGAAACATGGTGTGCATCTGTATGCAGTGGACCTTATCCCTATGAGGCTGGGGGTGTGCAGATATCACAGTCAAGCTGATTTTTCAACTAGTTGTGCTAAAATGCAATTCTGTTTCTACTCTTTCTTCATCCTGTGGCTGCTCCCCGGCAGTGCTCTCCCTGCAATACCCTGGTGAGCTAGGATGGAAACTCACCCTAGTGCAAAAACAAAGAAAAAGGAGGATAAGAAACTTATTTCCTCTGCATGCCCTTGAAGGGCTGCTGAAGTAAGCGAGGTCTGGCATCTTAGGGACTGCAGGAGCAGACCCTGGAGGTGTCTGTAGCAGTCACACTGCGTGTTTTGCAAAGGTAGCAAAGTCAGCTCTGCCTGGGCTGGTGGAGCTCAGCTGTGTTTGCAGTTTTCTCTTCAGCCTCCTCCCTTCCCAAGGCACCACTGCTGCTTCTGGCACAGCCCACGTTCTTTCCCTGGTGGAACATTCGCCGACTCTGGCTTCCAGGATGGTCAGACTTTGTTTTCAACACATGAATTTTGTGGGAAGGGAGAGGTGGAGAATAAGAGGGTGGGGGAGGCAGTTACCATGAAAAATATCATGAGGAAAACCAAACCAACTCCTCCCTCCCCCCATCTAGAATCCATCTAAAATTAGAAGTGCCATTAACAATATATCAGTCTCTCAACTTTTGTGTTTCTGGCACTGGTGCTTGCAATGGTCAGGACTTTGTATAACAAAATATCCACGGGTTTTTTGCAACATTCACATCTTGAATGTTTTTCCCTGTTGAATCAGAGATCTTTTTGCCTTAAAAGCACATAGAGCACTCTGTGTTTATGATCAGTCTGTCGAAATGTCAAGGCTAATTACACTAGTGTGTTCCCAAGTGAATAAATGCATCTTCTAAAGAATATCCTGTTGAGATCAACAAAATAAGATATTGGCATGAGCACTTGCAAACGGCTTTAAGAAAAAAATATAATAAGAGGCAGGATCCAAATATAAGGAAATAGAGATGGAAGAAACCCATTAGTTCACCTTATCCATCTACATTGGTGCAAAATACAGTTTTTTACGTTCTGTGGCAGAGAGATTTCTTTTTGGGTCAGTCCAGTCCCAGCTGTTTGGAAAACTGGAGCTTCCAGTTCTTAAAGTGCTGCTTTCCCCCCCATTTTGTTCTGCATTTCATTCTCTTCAGTTCTATTTTTGATCTATAAATGTTGGCCAGACTTTGAGATTCAAGTTTGTTTCCAAATCATCTGGATCATTTACATTCCATCTTTGAAAGTGACATAGGAACCGAGGAGTCCAAGCTTCACTACAAGTGAGTGTGACTTGGCTTCTGTGCAGACATAGTTTCTGAATGCTTGGGTCCCTCAGCCAAGCTGTGTTTCCTCTGTCCATTTTTAGATAGTTTAGAGTTTGATTTCTGTTGTGCCCACTGCAGGGTGGCACTTTCTCACAGGATGACTCTTGGGATCTCCTCCAGGGGCTGCTCTGTACTGGAAGCATCCCTGCAGCCAGGTGATGATTGTGCCC
Source organism: Zonotrichia albicollis (assembly GCF_047830755.1). Classification (NCBI taxonomy): domain Eukaryota; kingdom Metazoa; phylum Chordata; class Aves; order Passeriformes; family Passerellidae; genus Zonotrichia; species Zonotrichia albicollis. The sequence continues at coordinate 25,039,229 of NC_133827.1, read as the reverse complement.
CTCAAATGGAGGTTGTGGGAGAAAGGAGCATCCTATGGGGGCCTGCTATATTTGAAAAGGCCACTCATAAGATGAGAATTTTGTTATGTTAGTGGAAGTTGAAATCTGTTGCACATAAGGGGACATTGCATTTAAATCATATTGGAAATGTATAAACAAAAGAAAATATTCCCCCAGGTTTTTACAATATGTTTCTAAGCCGACACATTGGCTTGTGGTGACTGAATTTATTTTTAAATCTTGGCTTGAGATTAGCAAAGTTTTTCAAGATTTCTTTAGTGGTAGTATTGTACATGGATTTTTCATGTTACATGAGGATTTAAGACATGAAAAAAATTCTGGACTCTTGAAAAAGACCAAGGCAACTGATGGAGGGAAATATTATGATTAATATAGCCTAAGGGAAATATTATGTTTAAAAACCCCAAGAATTTCAGTTAAAATAACATATTCTGAATATGTTCTGACTTCAACATTCATAATTCTGTTCAAGCTTCTGAAGCATGGGATTTGACTAATTTTAATAAGAATTACATAAAATGTAAATAAAACACTTAGGTTTCAGTTATTTAGGTTTCAGTTATTTATTTCTTAGTAACTTTTTCTTGATTTGGTGGCTTTTTTATTTTTGTTTTCTTATGTGCCTCTACTATTCTGTAGTGATGAACTTGTGTGGTATTAGTGGCAGTAAGGCTTCCTCTGTAGTTTTGAACTTGTTCAAGGGGTTTTGCTGAGTTAATTTTGGACTAACTCTGGCGCTAGTCAGGTGCCATCTGGCACCAGGGAAAGCAAGAGGCCCGTGCCAGAGGACTGTGCCAGTGCCATGTGACAAAGGTGCCCATCAAGTAGCACTCATTTGGCACATCCCAATCACACAGGACTGAAGTGGCAGTACACAGCCTTGTTTCTGCGCCCCTGCAGAGTCCCACTCAGTATAATGGGGCTCCAGGCGGCAACAAAGCTCTGTGCAAGGATGTCCATTCTGTGGCTGCTGCAGACTTTTTGATACTGTTGGGTGTGTTCCTTTCAGAGATGTTTAATACACAGCTGCAGTTGTGGAAAAAATGTGAGTCTACAAAATGAGCCAAAAATCTGACCATAAATAAAAAAAGAAAACTTGTTATTTAGGCAAATTGCTTACTACTGAATTAAAGTTTGGGATTTGACTCGTTTTAATAAATATCCGGAGTTTGAAGGCAAATGCTTATCTGTAGAGAAAATAAAATCTTGTTACCTCACTTTCCTGAGTGAAATCTATTCATGTAGCCTAGTTCTGCTCGTGGTCCCAAAGCACTTGGAGATCATGAGATAACCCTCTTGACCTGAAGAAGAGAGAGTGTCAAGGCAAAAAGGCAGAGTTAATGACCTGGGTCAGCTAATTACAACAAGGGTTTGCTGTTCCCTGGTCACTCTTTGACCTCCATTATCCTTCCTAAGTGTCTTTGGATCTTTAGCAAGGTCCCTTTCTTGCTCTACAGGCTGAATCTGGACCCATCCTCAGCTACTGCTCATGGCAGGTTTTGCATTTCCATCCCGGTGCCTTGTCCCTTCCAGCTGCTTTCAGAAATGGTTCATGTGGAGACAGGGGGGGTCAGTATGTACAGCAAAACAACAAGAGAGGGATTTGTGACGTAGAACACAAGCTCCACCTATCCCTCTGTCCTGTATCTTAAACTGGAGTGGGAGTGTATAATTGAGGAGTAGATGTTGCAGCCAAAGGAGGAGGCAGCTGTGTGAACTGAGCATCTCATTCTGAAAAGAGGATGAAGTCAGAACAAACTACATGGTGACAGATGGCCTATGGCAGAAACCAGATGGCCCCATGAGTCCCACCATTCCTGTCATGAAAAAGCAAGCAGAGGAGAAGGCCACGGTGTAGCCCAAAAGGTTGTTACCCTCTAGTGTGAGGGCCACTCATGGTTTATAAATGGTGTTACACTTAGAATCCCAGTCTGTGATGCCTGATTCATAAGCCAGCAAAGGCTGCTTGCTCAAGGGTTACAGATCTGAGTCCCATCTTGTACAAACACATCTATAAGTGCCTCATCAGCTAATGTGCCTCAGTGGCTTTCCGGCCAGGCTGCCTTACAGGCTGTGCAGATCTGCTTTATCAGGTATTAACACTCAGTTGAGGTTTTATCTCCTGAATTGCATCTATAGATGAGCACCACAGCTGCTTTAGAGTGTAAGATTATGAGCAACTGGCTGCTTGTTTACAAATGTGTGCAGTCTCTGTTACCTGAACCAACCATTCTTTCCTTCAGTGCTCCACCATGGAGTTGAGAGCTGTAGTCAGGAGCTTGCTCTGACCCCACAACAAGGCAATGTGCCTCACCCTTCTCCAGGCACTCCTGCACTCTTTGCCCTTCCAATTTGTGATGTGCGAAATTCTTATAATATCAAAATTAACAATTAATGTGCTTTGCAGCTCCTATTATGTCTGCATTTGTGATGTCTTGCCTCTTTGTATCTTGGATTTAGTAAGAACTATGCAGGACTTGGAAAGCTTAAGACACAAACTGAGAATGATGTGAAGAAAAGGAGATTTATAGCTAAAATATCCCACAAAATCAAACCCCATCTGGTTGGTGTGCTGTCCTGGGAACGGATTTCAAAGTGGTTCTGAAATGCTAATCTAGTACTGAAGTTCTGACCTACTCTTTTGTACATATGTGAACAGATGAAAACTTGCTGGGAGGGATTTGTGTAGTTTGTACACGGGGCTTGTATTTTTCTAATTAAAAGCTTGAAGTTCTGTTGGTCATTAGGACAATATATTATCCCAAAATATAAGTATCTGCACCTTCTAACAGTGCATTAAGCAATGCCACTAACTTGTCAGCAAGTTAAAGACAATACAGTACAGATGAAATAGCTTTGGCTGGCACTTAGATTAAATGGAGAGGTTTCCCCTTTGTCATTAGATCTGGAGCAGTAATGATAGTGATTAAAACCACTAAAGCTTGAAAGAGTAGACAGCTTTTTTCTCAGGAGAGACTGAATTTGAGAGGAAACTAGGGATCAGAATTCCTGTGTTGAATCTGTTGGACCATGGAAATGTGTGCCAAGGGCAACTTTCTTGTCTAGGAGCACTAAGTTCAGTGTGCATCTTCTGCACCCCTCATCTCAGACACTGCCCGTGTTTGAAATGCAATGCCATTCTTTCTGATACATCTGTACTAAATGTGCAGAAATCAAATGTTCATGTTTAAAACATTTGCAGGTCTGGTTTAGCAATCGTCGTGCCAGATGGAGGAAGCAGGCAGGAGCCAACCAACTGATGGCTTTCAACCATCTGATCCCTGGAGGTTTCCCACCCAGTGCCATGCCAACTTTGCCAACGTACCAGCTCTCTGAGCCCTCCTACCAACCCACCTCCATACCCCAAGGTACAGTAGCCCACAGGTACTTGGTTAAAATAGTGTTATTGGGGGGGTTTCCTGTGCTCATCCACTGTAGAAATATTTTCTTTTTTTAATGAGTTGGCTAATTTAGGATCTGACTCAGGTAGGACTCTGCAAGCCTGTTTATTTTGAGCATGTAAGAACTGAGATTTGTTTTGCTGCAAGAAAGGGGTGGTTCCATGGGAAGGGTGCTCTCCAGAGGAATAATCACCTTCTGCCCAGCAGGCATGCAGCTTTGGTAAAGCGATGGACACTCATTTCTGTCCTGTCACTGCACTGGCCTCCTTTGCTGGAAACGTCTGCTGTGATGTAGAAGGAGAAAGGTGCACTCTGTCTTTGTTGTGACTATCATTGATGGAGCATTGGAACTTCTGTAAATACTCTGAATATTTCTGGGGTGGAACAAACAGCTATTCAGACCACCTTGTCTCACATCAGTCAGTAGTCAGTCTCAGTAGGGTAAAAATTTTTCTTAATGTTATCAGAAATTCTGTGATCTTTGATGGATTTGAGTGGGAGGGAACAGACCCTCAAATGTATGCTTTGTTTGATTTTAGTATTAAATAAAAACCTTATGAGCAATATTTAATAAAATAGTTTGTGTCTTATTGCTTCGTCCTTGAGATTTGGATCCTAACTCTCAGTGGAGGTTCTAATTGATGGAATTTTTCGAAGCCCAGGGTTTCTCCCATCCATTGCTTGACTTGATACAAGCCATGGTGGGATTTCTGAGCTGTGAGCAGGAGAGGAAAGCCAGTCTTATAAGTAAATAAAATATTTTCCTTTATTTTTATATATAGACATATTAAAAAAAAATATTGCTGTCAATATGTGTTCACTAAAGGTTGTCTGAAAACTGCATGCCTGTTGTTATGGTATTTACAGTCTGTTTAGGATTTTTTTGTGTAAACTGACAGGCTGGTTAAATATCCAGCAATATTATAGCTTTACTTTTCTACTTAACCAGTATTTAGATGCAGGTTCTGATGCAGTTCTCTTAAGCTGAGCTTCACATAATGAACTTATTATGCCAGAATCAAGGAGGAAAACACATCAACATATTTCTTCTGCTTTCAGCCGTGTCTGATCCAAGCAGCACCGTCCACAGACCTCAGCCTCTCCCTCCAAGCACTGTACACCAAAGCAGCCTCCCTTCGAACCCTGAGAGCAGCTCTGCCTACTGCCTGCCCAGCACCAGGCACGGATTTTCCAGCTATACAGACAGCTTTGTGCCTCCGTCCGGGCCCTCCAATCCCATGAACCCTGCCATTGGCAATGGCCTCTCACCTCAGGTCAGTCCTGTGTTTTCAGACAGAGGATTTGCTGTATACCAGAACCAAAGAGTCTATTCCCTCAGGCCACAGTATAATGAATTGCCAAATTTAAACCATAATGTATTCTTTATATAAGCCACATGATTTCAGTTTGCTAGTTTCCTTTTTTTTTGTTTTAATTTTTTTTCCTTCTACTGGCTGAATAAAGAGTCATAGCTTATATTTAATTTCAACTGATTTATAATGGAATCATGCAGACTTCATGTTTGCATCCAGTTGTCGAGCATTTGTAATGTACTGCTCTTCTCCTGCAGATCCATGGCTAGGTACAGAAAACAGAGCTTGTATTTTTTCTGTGAAGAAAATATCTCATTAAAATAACATCATCAAGATTTTACCAAGTTGTCCAGGAAAATTATGGGCAAGTTGTATGAGAAGACTTCCAAGGACTGAGCAATGTGTATTGAGATGAGCTGTAATCGAGTTATAAATACATAAATTAGAAGTATTACTGCTCTTTGGCAATATATAAATGCATGAATACCATAATTGTTTTTCTAATTTGCGTGAGCTCTTTTAAGGAAATCAGGTTAATAAATTGCCTTGATAATTGAGTGTCAAAAGATTGGTTACATTTTCCTACACACGGCATCTGTCTGAAGCTGACATTATTAGTTAAAGCTTGAATAGATGGTAGTCTATTTTATTAACAAGCGCTTTGCCCAGGTGCTTGGAAAGAGATGTCCACTAAATTATGAGGAGTCACAAAGAAGATGCAATCTATAATTACAATCAGGAATCTCTTCAGGGCTGAAAGTGAGAGTTTTAACAGCTTTATCTGCTTTCTACCCTTTTTTCCTCTCAGTGGTTAGAAAAACAGAGGGAAGCTCAGAATGACACAAATGAAAAGTGAAAAGACAATTATACTCAATTACACACTAATCACTGACTATCACCACTGCCTAAGCAAGGGAGAGGGCATTCTAATAGGCAGAAAATGAGATTTTAATGGCACAAAGGGTGGCCAAAATAACGACTCATATATCTTTGCCTCCTTCATTTTCTTCAACTTGTGGTTTGCATCTCGGGAGTGCAGTTCCTGGTTCCTGTGCAACGGTGATAACTCTGTGCAGCTGAAAAGTTCAAAGGCTCTAGAGTTGAAAAGAATGAATAACAAAGGCAATGAAATAAACATTTTTGCCCAAAGGCAAAAGTTCATAAACCCTTTTTTGTAACGGTAAATGTAATTAAGATTCACAGATTCCTATAGCATGGAGTGTGGTACAAAACTTCATGGCTTGAAACCTCAGAAAAAAATGCCTACAGAAAAACAAACGGATGTACTTCCAACAAGACTTGAATAGATTTTGTTTGAAAGAATTCTGATTTCTAAATGCAAACTTCATCAAAATCCATGACATTATATTAGTTGTTTCTTTTTTTTTTTTAATGGCTAGTTTCATAGTGTGCAAGACTTCCACATTTTTGACATAATTATCTATCGGGTTTTCAATGTTAATACATAAAAATTAGTTGTTAGTGTCAGTTTAAATGTGTGTTGGTTCTGGCTATGGAAAATGTGATCTCTTTTTTTCCCCTTTCACAAAGCTTTTATTGTCTGTGACCCAGAAGTGGAGCGCAACAACAGCAAAGAAATCTTGTGATGGCTGGGTGAAATGGGACAAAAATGTGAGGCCAGTTCTCCTCCTGCCAAAGTCTTGCTGATTTGAGGTTTGATGTAATCAAAAGGAGATTCTGTCCTTTTTACACCTAGCCCTGTCTTTACCCTAGGAGACTTCTGTTGTTTTATTGTTTGTTAATTTGTTTTCCTTAGACTTCTGAAGCCTTTTTCTAACCCAGTGCTTAGCACTTCTGGCTGTGTCCAGCAGCTCTACTAACAGGTACAGCTGGGTTTAGGGGATGCTGACCCCTTTAAAATTGACCTCATGCTTTCCTTGCTCAGTGCATAGAGGAGATTACTTATATCCATTTAGATTTGGAACAACTTCTTGGCAACTAAATGATTACCTTCAACAGATCTTAAAAATCTTCCCATCAAGAAAACACATTAAAAACCCAGACCTGAATTCATGTGGCATTGCCAACAATTCCTCTATATCGATTTTGGTGCCTAAAGAATGAGTTAGAGACATGCCTAAAATGTAGAGATGTATAAAGTGACACAGATTTTGTGTTTATATAAAGCAGTAATACAGCCTGAAACATGTAAATTGTGTGCAGCAAATTGTGGGACTGTAGCACACCAGTGAAACTCTTGATGCCCAAAGGAGCCTGAGCTGCTGATCACAGTGTTGGTGTGTGATATGTCCCTTAGTTGTGGGGTGTGTCACTGTGCATCCCCTCTCCATGCTTCCTCAGGGCTCTTCCTGAGGTGCTGGAAGAGAGGCTGAGCTAAGGTAAAGTTGAAAGCCAGCTCTGCATTTGGGGTTTCATGAAAAAGGGAAACAGGAGTTTTCCTGCTGAGTGGGCATGATGCACTGCCCTGCCTGTGTGCATGGAATTTAGATGAGAAAGAGAGAGGGTCTATTTACTAGCCAGTGCATTTTTGACCACAATAAATCTGGGGGTGTGAGTAATTAACATAATGTTTCCACCCATCCATGTGTCTCTTGCTGGCAAGTGCTCCTGACAAACTGAGTCTAAAGCTGAATTTATGGTGGCTGTAGCAGGGAGGGGGAAGGGGGGCTTTGTCTGAAGCCCAGATAATATTTTGTGATTAAAAAACCCCATCCTTAGAACATACAGAATGAAATCTAATACTAAGATACACAGGATTCTATTCTTAGCAGATTTAAACCTCTCTCCCCTCTTTGTCATCAATTTATTACAAATGGGGGTCTGACACAAAGACACCAGGGAAGCTTTATTTTCTATGTAGAATGGTTCCATTCTAACTTTTTTCTTGAATATGATGGACAAATATGGTGTTTAAGGCAATCACTGATGAAGGTAGCAGACAATCAGAGACACTGAGGGTGATGCTATTTTATTTTTATTGTGTTAGCCTTGAATTTTGGCACGAGAGGGGACTGTATTTCTCAGTTCTAGGAAGAAAAATGCTCCACTACATACCTGTCTTGCAAGTCGGGTGTTGAAAAAGTTGTTGATCTTGTTTAAAAATATAAGAGAACAGAAAGAGTTCCGCCTCGTTTAATACTTTTTAACATCAAGACAAGATCTGCAGCAGTCCTTCAGATGACTGATTATTCTCCTTGCTCATCTGGTTTATTCATTACTACCTGGATGTGGTGAGAGAACCTCTGTCTTGCAGGCATGCAATGGGTTGACTTTTGCTGAAAAAAGTCAGGGATTAATGTCTTGGGGAGATGGCAGCCTGGAGTGTTTGTATTTCATGAAAAAGCAACTCAACTGCAAGCATGCCATCTCAGCCAGGGCTCTTTAAATATAATGTCAGAAAAGAGATTATTAGTGTGTAATATATGTAAATTGCATATTTTTATGTTTTCTATGCCTATTATGCAGCTTCTTGCCTTTCATGAATACATTTATGGCAATATTGTATTTCCTTTTCAAATTAAGTTTTAGTTGCTCAGTGAATTTTCTTTTAACAAATGTTTTTTAACTCAGAATTATGAGGGGACAGCATATCTGGATGCTAATGTATGTACACAGGACTTAGGCATGCTTTGGATTGGCATGGCACTTTATGATTAGTGGCCATCACTGGCTTTTTGCTCTGAAGCAGAGCAGTGACTGCAGAAACACTTGTCTCCCACCTGCAGGTGGATGGTCTTGGTGAAGGGCAGATTGTTTTAAAGACAGGATATCAGTATTTTGAGCTGCTTCATTTAAGATAAGGAAAAAGGCTTTTCCGGTGTACATCAGCATCCCCTGACCTCCTCATGTGCTTTTTATTAGTGTCAGGGCAGCAGAGTTTGCCCTACACCAGGTCAGGCAGTTTGCTGGTTTGGAGGGTGCTGCTCTGGCTGATGTGGATCCAGGTGGAGCAGCAATACCCTGCTTTGTGAGTTTGTGTGCTTCCTGTATTTAACCTGTAGGATATTTAACCTGTTTAACCTAGGATAATCCAGGCTTAAACAGCACTTCAGTTTTAAGATTTTACCAGGAGAAGAACAAACACATGTAACCTGTCTCCTGCTAGGCATAATTGTTTTTCCTCCTTGCCCTCTAGAAAACTTCTCAGATCTGCTGTTTCCTCTTCCTTGCCTTCTCCCTCATAATTGAATCAAACCTGTAGCTTTAAAGGCTGCAGTTTGAAAATGGGAAGTGGATTGAATATTGAATTGGCTGTGTAGGAGATCATAACAGTCTTTAACAAAGTTTGCAGTTTCATGCCATTACCTGGAGCTCAGGAATAATCTTGATAAGAAAATCCCAAACTTTTCCATGAACAGTAGTAAAGAGGCAAGCTCTTTCAAGGTTTCTTTCTTCTACTGTCAAAACATTTCACTGCCTGAGTTTCAGAGTTACCCTGTAACTCCTTTTGGTGAGGTGGATCTTAGGCAATGGGCTTCTCTAAAGTCGTTGAGAGCACTTGGTTTTCATTAAACTGACGTATGGAACCGATGGCAGCTGTCGAATCAGTTAGATATGTTCATGTTGTCTTATTAACTCTGTTTTTAGGGGAGCCACAGGAACCAGGGCTAAAAGTTTTCATTCCCTCATTAAGGGGGACAAGAGCAATGAAAAAAAGCAACTATTAATTCATTATACTTTTCCCCATACCTTCTGTTGGATTACCTTGAGCTGGTTGCCCACAGAAACATTTCATCTGAGTTCAAGTCCCACAGCAATGAGAAGCTTATGATCTTTGGCACGATGCACTTGGCTTTGAGAGCTCTTTGCTTATTGACCCAAGAACATAAGACAGGGCATGGATTCCTTAATGAGTAAGAAAGTTAATTCACATGATAAAATCTTCATGACCACGAGTTTTTGTTCTTTCTTCTTTTTTTTAAATTTAAAGTTCAGACAATGGGGTTTATTATTTTTTGTTTCTCTGAGCAAAATAGATGAGACTCAATAGTATTGTAATTGTTAGTGAGTAAAAAATAACTACAAGTATTCTTTATTTTATATTTATATTTATTTTATATGTATTATTTATTTTATATACTAATATTTTATATAAAGTATTCTATATTTTATAGAAGTATATATTTGTAAATAACATTTAATTAAATACATTAATAGAGCAGAAAAATAAACAGGTGACTGTTTAAACTGTATCTTTTTGAATGTCCACCTTAACTTTTCTCTTTTGGTTTGTTTTGCTTTCAGCCATAACAAATCCATACATCCCAATTGTTGAGGGAAGGTGTGTGAGAGCTGAGCTAGTGACAGCTGGGCTGGTGTTCAGAATAGCCAGAATCCTTCTTTTGTGTTTGGGGCTGAATAGAAGGTGGAGAGTACACAGGCAAAGAGCAACCTAATACCAAATTTAGGCTTGTTATGAATTCTTTTGAGTAATATTGCCATAGTTGAGCATTTAAAGTCACGAGACTCCAGTCTCTGGGGCTGCCTGAAAAAGCTGGGAGATGTTTAATTGCATAGATATGCTTATATATTCATAAATTATATGTTCATCTTTGAGCTTTGTTTTGCCTTTTCAGTGATCTTTGGTTTCTTTTCAGGGGCTCAAGAATTAGCTGATCTTAGAACTATTTTGGTGATGTTACCAAGTTCCAGGACTCTGTGATATAGCACTTGAAAAAGACATGAGTTTTGTGATAGACTGTAATAATGCTTTGAAAATTGGCAATTGTCTGTAGGTAAAAATGTATTTGATGAAAGAATCAAGTTATCCTCTTAATTATCCTAAATGAGCACCAGTGCACCTTCTCTAATTCCAGCGTAGGTACCAGTGGTACCTGGTGGTGTGAAATCAGTATCAGGTCTCATTGATATGAGTATGCAGAGCATCAGATCATCAATGTCCAAAGTCAGTAGATTTGCTCTTATTTTCGTTAACCAAGGATGCTGTTGCCAGGTCTTGCCATTTGGCAAAAAATTGCTTTCTGTCAGGTTTCTTGTATTCAATAGAAATATTCATATATATAAAATGAATCAGCAGTGTGGTTCAAGGATCTTATAGCTATAGATCCATATAGCTAATTAACTTTAATTAATCCTCTAAAACCACTCATTATAGTGAGTGATAACAATCCTTTTTTTGTGTTCTTTCTTATGCAATATTTTGTTTTTTGAGAGATTTCTCTACAGTGAAGAGAGCTAACAGCAGGTAATGCCATTCATCTCGGAAGGAGTTTAAAATTTTCAGTGTTAGTGATGAATGAGGGTATCTGACCCACATCTGTTTTACATTAGAATGGAACATTGCCCTGACATCGTTAGGAGCATTTGTCAAGATTCCCTGGACAGAGCTTCTGTAAATTACATGCTGCAAATGTGTCAGGGTCAGATAAGAGGATATCATTAACGGTGCTAAAGTTTACTCATGGTTCTGTCAGTTCAACTTAATATGTTAACTGCCAACCGTTTTCCTTGAGCTGTTTCATTAAATCTTTCATTCACAGGAGGGGAAAAATAGTATCACTGTACCCAAAAAAATATTGCACATGTTCTTTTCTCATAAATCATATTAATTGCAGGCATGGTCACAAAGCACATTAAACACAAGCATGCGTAAATGAATTAAAACATATGAGAATTTTATTGTGCCTATGGAGGGTCCTACATTCTCAAATACTAACCATGTTAACAGCCAGAATGTTTCATTTCAATAAAATAAGCTTTTTAAAAATGTAGTTTAATGGCCTTTATTTTGGTGATAATAGAATTATTTTCCAGCAGCTGATAATGGACCAGACATTGTGTTCATGCCTTTAAGGCTTTCATCCCTCGATTTCTCTTTCTCGATGGTACCCTCAGCTGGTGATTCTGTGCTGACTCCACCAGCAAGGGATTTGTCCTAATGAATATTTTGGGTTGCTTCAGATGTGTTCTCTAAAAACTTTCCTGCAGACTTTGGTTGGAGCAATCCACTGTGTTCCCTTTACTTATTCCTAATTTCACGTTTGTTTTCTAATAGAGTGATTTAATCAATTGTATACTGTATTTTATTGTATAAGCACAAAGACTGTGCCTTAACATTCCTATGTGTGTTTTGTAAAAGGTGAGAGCAAAATATATGTAGTTAAAAAACTTCAATCTGATTTTTGTTTTGTGTTTATGGGAGTTTTCTCTAAAAGAAATAGAATAGCTATTGTATCACTTTAATGCAGTGTTAGCTCTGCCCTTGGATTCTGGGTCAGTGAGGCTGATACTTACTAATTTAGCTTTCCCAAAGTGATTTAGAAGGAAGCACATATTTTCCAGTAATTTGGATGGTATAGAGATTGAATAACTTTATTTTCTACCTTAACTATTATAAAGCAATCATATCCGTTTACTTAGAACTATTCTGCTTCATACCCACAGAAGATCTGAGCTGCAAAATCCAGATCCTTGTGTGTCTCCTGTGCAGCTAAGCTGAGGATGCTGAGCAACTTGCAGACATGGCCTGTTAATGGATTTCTAATTGATTAGGTGAAAGTTAGCCATGCCCTTCCTGTAACTCCTTGTATGGGTGAGAAGGTCATGGCACATACCGTAGCAAAGGCTCCTGCCCTGGGGCTATTTCCCTTGGAGCTTTCAAAACAGACATGACCAAAAATCGAATTATTTAGATACTAATCAACTGCAGGATGATTCTGAAGGCCTCTGAGGAAGATATTTCTGGGAAGTTGGTTACTGTTCAGACATCAGTTTTCTCCAGCTCAGAGACAGACAGCTCAGTGAGTTCTGCTCCAGAATATTTACTAGGTGCACAGCCACTTAATAAAATTATGCCTAATTATAATCTAATCTAAAAAGTTAATCTCACTAAATGCTAATTTTCATTTTGCCAAAGAAAAGAAATCTCAATCCAAATAGAGTTGCTACTGATGTTTGAGTGACATTTGAGATTCTGTATGGACTCAGTTTAAATTCCAAGACAAATCTCCAATTTTAAAATAGCTTCCAATCCAAAAGTTTTTGAGCTCCCTCTTTTTGCTGGCATAGTCCAAATTTTGTCTCGGGCTTTATTCTATTGAAAACATTAAATTAAAACAAACCTCTAGTTGAAATCCGCATTTGGTAAAATAGTTACTTACCCAAATTAGCAATTGGTTCTAAAAGTGCTGGCAGCCAAGGCAGCGATGTGAGAGCCCTGAGGCACAGAGGAGCCCCCCTGGGACATGAGTGCAGCCCAGCCCCTTCTCTCTGCTCTTGAACTTGGAGCCAAACGTGGTGAAGCCCTGCAAATGTCGGTGTCACACTGGCCCTGCACGGCAATGCAAAGGGTTGTGCACTGGAGATTTCTGACAAACCCCTGTGCAATTTAAACCGTAGTCAAAACCATTACACTCCTGCCAACATAAATATTTCCCAAAGTAGTAATTTTCAATGTAAATGTTTAAGTTATATCTTTATTTTTTTTTTTAGTTCTTTCTCTTTTAACTCTACTAGTGTTAATTTCAAAGGACAAGGATTAATATAACCGGAATGAACATAGGTTCTAATGCTGTGTCCTGCTGATGCATGTCAGGTCATTAACCATGCTACATTTTGGACCGTATCACATTCCAAAGTTATAAGAAAAATATTTTGAAATTCTGAAAGAGAAAAGCTTGCTAAATTAATAGGAATTTTGAAGTTTTCACAATGAATTATTTGAACAAAAACTTGAGAGCCCAGTACTTTCAACTTTTAGGGAGTTTTGGCACAAAATGTACAGATAACATGACTTTTCAATCTGTGGTGATTTCAGAGTTCTTTTATTACTAACCACAATTATTATCTTTATTATTATTTATAATTATTTATTTATATATTTGTTATTATTTATTAAGAAAAATTATTATCTTTTAACAGGTTTTGGGCATTGAATGTATTTGTTGAATTAAATAGAAAATATCTTACATACTAAATCCAAATTCATCTTGTTTTTATAAACAAAAGTTTATAAAAAACCATTTAAAAGTCATAAGATTGCAATATCTGACTGCAGTCTTTAAATATATTTTGTAATTTGTTTTTGTATGAATACTTCAGTTTGTGAAACATTCAACAAATACCACTGGTTAAACTCATGTTTTTCAGCCCAGTGAATCAAAAGTGAACATTCCTGTGCTATATGTAGTTACTGAACTTCTTTCTCAGCATTTTTTTTTCAGTGAGATATCTTGGGTGCATTTGATGCAAACATATTTTGTGTTTTCAATGCAGGGATCTGGGTTTCTCTTTTTGAGCTGCTCTGTTTCTACCTCATGCTCTTTTCCTAATCAGATGTGTAAAAACTGGGTAGGTCTTCTTTCCTACCCAAATCACTGTCTCTGGATCATATTTCATCTGTTTAGTAAGAAAAAAACCCAAGCCAACAAAAAAGCAAACATCTCAGAGCTGGAAACACAAGCTCCCTGCAATAACAATAATTTTTAGTTTGTGATGGAAAATAAGTACAATTTCAGGAGGAGCATCAGAACCTCAGGAAACAGATCTGTTTTTATGAGGTTTAATTTAGTCTATATAAAATAGACTCAATTTTTAAAAAACTTTCTTTAGTTTATGGCAAGAATTGCTGCAAAGCAAAATGATTATCAAATAGCACGTGTCAGAAAATTGTAATGCCTTTTTGGATTAAGAACAGCCTGTAAATGATCACAATATGCAGTTTTGGCAGAAGCTGTATGTCACCCGCCTATTAGAAGCTGCAGAATGCTTGTCAGGCTCTGAAGTGCAATTTATTTCAGCAAAAAGTAAGCAAATCTCAGTCATACACTTATTTTTAAAATGTTCTGCAGTGGTGTACCAGGAGAGGAAATGCTTACCAACTTGTAGTGGGAGAGATTTTTGTACAACAAAAACTTTTCACTGTAGTTCTGTGCTTGAAAATGCAGATGCTTTTGAAATTATTTCTTGCTCTTCTACTGGAAATGATGGCCCGGGGGGCTGGGCTTTTTTAGGGACAAGCATGTATTTTCCAGTAAACCCTTTTCAGCTACTGATTTCGTAACTGTCCCTGTAGAAGCAGTTTACTAAAGGAGTCACAGCTGACTTGAAGTTGCTCTGGAGTGCCTGACCCTTTCTGTTGTGTCCTCTAACTCAGATGTTGGAATCAATAACTGCTTTGACAATAACCAGCACTTTACTCTTGCACACTCACTTTTTTACAGCTCACAGGGCATGCAGCAGTGGGGGTACAGCTGCTCTGCCCCTTTCCCAACCCCAGAACATCAGGATTCTGTGGTGTTCTTTGTTACCTCCACCAGTAGTGGTACTGGGATATGCTCCAAACTGATTTCACTGTAATGGTTGCTGATCTTGGAGAAGAAAATTGTGTCAGCTTTTTCACAGCTTTTTATGTTTGTAGATCATGCAGGACATCATGGTTAAACTTCGTTCTCTTTTTATTCTCTTATAATTTCATCCTCAAGGAATAAACATCTGCAGAACTCCCAGCTGGGGCTGGGATCAGGCGCTCTAAAACCATAAAAGTTAAAATTTATTCCTTATTTGCCCCAGTATCATGTCTTATTGCTTGCTAGCCATCAGATTTTCTTTTGGTGGATGATGCAACCGAATTCTACTTCCTCTTGGGATTAGCTACTCAAAGCACAGTTCAAGTATCAAGTCTACCTGGTTTAGGAAATCAAATTATAGATTTGAGAACTTCTGTGGTTCTGTAAGCAATGGAGTTCTTAATCTATTTTAACTCTTTCTATTTTTCTACTTTCTAGGTAATGGGACTCCTGACTAACCACGGTGGTGTGCCTCACCAGCCCCAAACTGATTATGCCCTGTCCCCTCTCACTGGGGGCCTGGAGCCCACCACCACTGTGTCAGCCAGCTGCAGCCAGAGGTTAGAGCACATGAAGAGCTTAGACAGCCTGCCCACATCCCAGTCCTACTGCCCACCAACCTACAGCACCACGGGATACAGCATGGACCCCGTCACGGGCTACCAGTACGGCCAGTACGGCCAAAGTGAGTATGGCACACTGCACTGGGAAGGGCGCTGAGCTGCCCATAGCCTCTGCTGTCCGTCCGTCTGTCTGTCTGTCTGTGAGGAAGGGAGTTCTGAGCAGAGATCCTCAGGGCTCACTGCTACTTCTCCTCAAAGCCAGGCACTGGTGAGATAGCTGATTGTTCAAGCAGGATTTCTGCCGCATAATTATTTTCTTAAGTGATGTCAACAACATCTTGATGTTATTAATTGTTGAGACATGAAACCTGATTGCCATTAGGTAAAACATAAGAGTTGTCCAAAATGAAATAACCGCTGGCATTCCACTATTAGAAACACATGTTCTTAATGAGGTCAGCTCAAGAATCATTACAGTATATAATCCCAGATACATAGAGTTTTGTCAAACTTGTCCTAGGAATAAAAATATTAGTCCCTTGCCTTTGATATATCAGTATTAAATATGACATTGTCAACCTGTAGTTGGCATGGCCCCATGCTGTGAGGTTGTCACAGCATGACTTAAAAAGCTTCTTTTGCTTTTTTGCAGGTGCCTTTCATTATCTGAAGCCAGATATTGCATAAATGAACTGTCCACTTCAAGTTAAAGCTGGTCTTGTTTTCCGGTCCCACTCCAAGGCTTGGATATGAGGGATCTTCTCAACACACTGCAGCCTAAACTGGGGCAGTCCCACTGAGAGAAACAAGCTTGTTATATTCTCTCCAGTCATAGCTTTTAGTAGATTTTTGAAGGCTGGAAAAAGCTATACAGAAGACAAAGGCCAAAAGCAATAATGAATAAATGTGACATGCTTCATTATGAGTGGGTATACAAAACAGAGCAGTATTTAACATCACAGCCTGGCAAACATTCCATTTTTTTGTTGTTGTTGAAATTAATGTGCATTGATTGGGACAAATGGAACATTTTGAAACTAAACTTAGAGCAGTTGAGCTCTGCGTAGTCTGACTCATCTGACATCCAGTGCTGACTTTACTCTAACTTTAAAACAGCTCAGTTTCTGAAGCAAGGTTGGAAGAGCCTCTCACTGTACACACTGGAAATTGCCATCAAGAGGAAACGCCACAGTCCCTAGGAAGCTGGATAAGTGTGAAAGACTTCCCGAGCAACTCATTGGTTACCTTGCTGTGCTTTATAATCACCTTGTCAATAAATGTCACTCACAGGTTTGGCTTTACCAAGAGAAGAGATCTTGTGTAACATGAAACCCAGATTTTACCTTTTTGTATGTGTTTTCCCAGTGTGTTTTACCTTTTTAAACAAATATGGGAGACAAAAAGCCCCACCAACAACGCGACTGGTTTTTCATAACTGCCTAGCAATGTGCAATACTGTGTACCTCACACAAACTTTGGGATCATCCAAAGTCATAGATATAGAATCAGAACTATATTTTTGCAGGTACTTTTATTTTTGCAGTGCATAATTCCTGATGATAAAATACAGAAATGTTGCAGTCTGCTGGATTACCGAAATCCAGCTTGCTAATCATGACTTAAAGGTCATCTTCAGGAAACAATAGGAAGAAATTATTAAGTTTACATGTTTTTTAGTGCTGTACAGGACATAGACAGAGATGGACCTGTATTTGAGACATCTGTTTAAATTATACAGCAATATCCAATATAGACAGTATAATTATAGGAACCAAGGTTTACAAGAAGTTTGCATCGTGACATTTTAGAATGTCAATAAATTTGTGTTTTGTGATGTTGAGAGGAAGAGGACGATGGAAGGTGGGATTATTTATTTCTCTCTATTCTTGGAACAAAGAGGGAGGCAGAACACAAATACATTCCTTTTAGAGTTAAGGACTATGAAGTAGTGAGTTAGACTAGGTTCAGTACAGAGGTTAGTTCACACAACGGTCTTAAGGGTGATGGAAAAATGAAATATTATCTTTGTGTTGCAGCCTCTACAACAAAATGTGTTGTAAAAAAAAGAAAAACCCAAACAAACAAAAAAATCAAAAAAAGAAAACAAAAAAGAAATGTCTTTCATGTAAAAAGTTCAGTAAATATTTACTATTTATAATGAATAAACATTATGAAGACTTTCAAAGCACTGATGATTTTGTCCTAAAATGTAGTATTGTGATAAATACATTGATACATTTTAATCTGAATATCATGAAGAAATAAACCATGTTATCTTCGACGCAGCCTGTATTCATTATATGAGTGTATTCTGCACACATGCTGGCCTGGGGGGGCATTGAGCAGCCTCTGTGCCCAGGTGCTGCTTGTGTGCCATGTGGAACTCTGTGTGTGGCTGGCTGTGGGTGAGATAAAGAACTTTGCTTTTTCTGAGTGCTGTGGGTACCAGTAGTGCATCTGCCCTACAAGGGAAAAGCCCTTGCCATGCATTCAAAATGAAATAGCATAGGTTTAAACCCAGCACAAGCATGGCAGCTGGGATGGCTTCAGAAAATGTAGGGACTTGGTAATCAGTTATGGGAGGTATCTGTCCTGAATTATATTTATTTTTCCTATATTAATTTTTCCTATTAAGAATTCTTAATAGGCCTACACACAAACTGATTGTAACATGAGGAAGACCCTTCAAAATTAGTGAAGTAAATTTTAGTGCCAAATCTGTGTGCAAGAGAATTTTACTTCACCCTAGGCTGGGTGAACATTTAATTTCCTCACTATTTTGTAGGGGATGTAACCACCTTAATTTCTTTCTGCCTTTTTTTCTGTGTGCATTTTATTCTTATTTTGTTCTTTTAAGTCTAGCCCTTTTCCCTCAGAAAAGGAAGGAATGTATTTCTTGAGCAGAGGACACTAAAAATGGGGAAAAGAGATGTCTTTTTTTTTCCTTTCCAATTTCTGTTTCTCTGATACACTTTTTAACTTCTGAGACAATTGAAATTTAAAACTGTCTTATTAGCACCTATTCCCTGCTCCAAACTGCTTTTTTTTTCTGATTTTTTTCAATGTTGCTTCCCAGGACTTGGCCCTTGGCAGGGGCCTCATGTCCTTGCTGCAAAGGCCATGTAAACTTCTATTTCCCACTTGCAATCCCTTTCCTGTAAACCACTGGATAGAATCCTGCTTGCTTGCACAGTTTGGAACTGGGTGATGAGTGCTCCTTCCCAGGCAGAGTGTACCCTTGTTGCAGGGTGACTGAAAAATGTCACCTTCCTTTTCTGTTCCAGCAGCTGCAGGGCTGGGTGAGCTGTGATTTCTCCCCATCCCCTCAATCCCACTGAAGTGCTTCACTGACCTCACATTAGGGAATTTTGGGCATTTTGACTGCTCCATCCTCTTCTCAAGGGTGCCCCAAGCACTTTCCTGTGTGAGAGCCTAATGCAGAGCAGGAGAGATTGGAAACCAGAGAGATAGGGAGGAAAGGCCCTGTCCCTGCCCATGGGGGGTGGTTGGAACTGGATGATCTTTAGGGTCCCTTCCAACCTCAAACACTCTATGATTCTTTGAAAATCATCCATTCTTCTCACAGCCAAGCCACGCAGTGGAGAACTGGGAGGAGCTCTGTCATGGGAAGGGAGGAACCTGGGCAGAGCAGTATCTTGATTTATTATGTGCTGCAGAAGTCTTTGACAGAGCTATAAGGATAACTTGGGAGCTGTTGATCCCTTCTTGTTATCACTGTCAAGACTGAGGAGGTTCTTGGGAACCACATGTGCTTCTGGGATATGAATCCTGAATGCTCAGAAAATCAAAGGGGAATGAGCCTGCCATGGATATGACAGAATAGCCATGCAAAAGTTGGGAGGAATGTGCTCACAGCAATGGAGTCCAAGTCCCACTCACTTATGAGTGCAGAAAGGGCAGGTCTCAGGGTCCCTCCTCTTATTTTTCTGCGTGTGAGTGTGCATATATTACAAGATGGAAATAAATCACCACAGCTGCTTAACCAACTGTCTGTCATCTCATTAGAATGGGAAGCTTTTGAGAGACAGGTTTTCATAAAAATTTTTTTCTTTGTGTCACAATCATGATTTTAAATGTATTATTAAGTCTTCCTTTATCTAGAAATTACTTCTATGCCCATCACAATACCCAGTATATGCACTTTACCATACTTTAGTATCTATTGCTATTCCTTTATGCAGGCATTAATGAATGAGCTAGGAAAAGAATAATTTTTAATGACATCTATTATCCTTTTCCCTAGATATTTCAATGTTTCTTGTTTAAATAAAAGCTAGAAATAAACATTTTTCCCCAATAATCTCACAGAGTTTTCTACTCAGTGTTGCTCAAAAGTCTCTATCCAAATAACAAATGCTGTTGAAGTGTATCTTTCTGGGCTATTTTGAAAGGCACAAAATGCCTATCCCAATCTACAAATCTTCACTGAAAGTAGCTGATTGTCAAACAGGTTCTGTGTCCTCAGAAATCTGTTTCTGCACCTATATGCAGAAGGGTTAGGTTTTTAATCCTTAACCCTAGGTTAAGGTCTGTGCAAATTCAAACACAAAATATCTGGCTACAAGACTGTAACCTGTATCTCCAAATGCAATGAAAAAATATAAAGCTGCTTAACTTTGCAATTCCAAACCCCAACCCAAATTATCACATGCTACTAATATTTTTTGGTAGCAATGATGTCTGCATTTTCTCAGAAGTATGGCAGACAGCACCATGTAAACTATTTGTTATGTCTCAATTCTGGGCTTTATCCTCGCACATTTAAGAAATGCATTATCTCTGGTTACTGCTGATGTGTAAAGCATACATTTTTGCTGTTTTAGTAACCATGAACATTCTCAACATTTGCTATCCATAAAGTCTTCTGGTCTAAAGTCTATAAAGTGGATTACTAGAAGATACCTTTTTATGAAATAAGAAGAAATTAAGGCAATATCAATGTGACCATCAGAAACCTGAACAGCTTGAATTTATAAACTTTTTTGTATTGCTCACTTCAATGTTCTGCTTAATTGCAAGGAAACCTGAATCCCATTTTAAATTTATTTTCGCTTTTCCAATAACATCTAGATATTCCCTGGTGCAGCTGGAGAGTCCTAGGGTTATTTAAAGAAGCACATGAGTTGATTTGAATCTGCTCAAGATATTTGTCTATAGTAAAATAATAAAATTTGCAGTCTGCTTCTGTGGTCATTGCAGGTGAGACACGTTGCATTTGATGTGTCAGATTTTCACTCCCAGCACTTCTGGACAGCTCATCACAGGCTGGGAAGTTCTCATCAGTCTTGGGGAGCAAAATGCTACAGCTAGAGGATTAGTCAGGTTCAAAACATGACAGGTATTTACCATACAAACAGGCTTCAAAATCAGGATGTGCACACAGTGCTAGTGCTTGGCTCTGTTTTGCCATCGTGGTTCCCACAAAAATACTTTGCAGTGTTCACACAGAGTTTAAATCTTTGCTTAGTGCATTTACATGGCCTCAGAACCAGTGACTGATTAACCCGGGGTGGCTGTGGACAGCTTGGGCACTGCAGCATTTTGACATGCACTGTTTATTATTCAGCTACTCAGGCAATGTCATGAAAAATCATAATAAAACTAGGAAGACACATCACATTTGACCTTTGCTGAATAATTTAATAAAGCCAGCTTGATACACAAATATGAAAGAGCAGTTGCTGGTCAGAGCGGAACTATTGCTTCCTTGTCTGAGAATTGGAAACAGTTCAGAAGCTTTATTAACCATTCAGTGTCTTCATCCTCAGCAAAGTTTATCCCTTAGGCCATAACCAAATGTTAAGCTACTTGTTTCTCCCCACACTCCCCTCCTTTCAGTGCTCACACGGGTATCTTTGCTTATGCTGTACACAATTATGGTCTCAGTTCTTCTCATGGCTCTGAACAATTATCCAATTTTTTTCCTCACAGACTCAGTTTTATTTATACAAACATTTTTCTCCCCATATATATGCATTTATTCATAATGATCTCAAATGTACATACCTTTAAAATTTTAGCTTTAAAAGGGTGATGGTTACAGGTACTCTGCACACTCAAACAATGATGTTTTATAATTCAGAAATTCAGAGATGGAAGAAATGTCTTCAGAGCCACTCTCATGTGAGTGTCCAGATGGAAGAAATGTCTTCAGAGCCACTCTCATGTGAGTGTCCCAATGGTCACTACCAGAATAATTAACTAGGGGTACAAATTTCCTGAGTGCTTTGAAATGCTCTTTTGGCTGCACTTATCCTGGGGAAGGGTCTGTCAGGGCTGGGGATGGTGTGGCTTGCAGGGACCACCTGGTTCTGCACTACATGACCCATAGAGCATCACTGGGGTCTTGTCCCTCTGTGGGGTTCATGATGCAGTGTTTGACTGAACCCTTTTTCCATGTTCCCATCTGAGGTCTCCAGGTGATGGAAGACACACGTTACCCTCAATATCATGGTTTCTCCTCATGGCATCCCTTTCCCTTGTGGTTCTCCAACAAACTTGAGTCCTGCTACTATGCAGGTGTCCAACAGTCACATCTTCTATCCCAGTGCCTGCATCAGTTCAATAGAATTTCTCTCTCCCTTGCTCTTCCCAAAGACTCTGACCAGCTGCACCAGCTCCAACTGCAGCACTCCCAAAAAGTCACATCACTGTTTCACCTGGCACTGAAACCTGAGGGAAATATTTGCACAGTCATGGCTGCCTGATTGAAAAGGTGATAATGAATGTGTGTGAAAAGGCAAGGTGGAGCTCAGCTTTTCCTTTAGAGCCCAGAAGGGTTTCTGAGTGCAGTGCAGGGCAGTGTAGCCATGCCAGGCATGGGCTGGGCATAGTGGGGGGTCAAGGGGAGCAGCCAAAACATGGCCCTCACTGTGGAAACCCAGGGCACTGGGATATTTCTCTGTCTGCTCTGGGGTGCCCTGACCCCCAGGGTAGCACTGACTTTGACCTTCATTCATGGAGAAAGTCTCCCAGACTAGAATCCACAAAAGTGGGAAATAGATTATAGAGAGTACTGCAGGTGTATCACTTGGTGAGAAATTTAGATTTTGGGATTTTTAGTATGTTGTGGATGGAAGCAGGATGGAGGGCACAGGGTGTTGTCCTGGGTTTCTTCTTCACGCTTCTTCTTCCTTCTTCTCCATGGGTTTGGGAGGCATTTTGTAATTGAGCAGAAAAGTCCTCATTGCAGGCTCTGTGGGATCAGTTATTGGTTTAAAAGGGAAAATAATCCAGGTGTCAGTTCTTAATTGGACAGTTTAGTCTTAAAAGACCTTGGAACAAGAGATTATTGGCCATTTTGGGCCTTCCAATGAAAAGCTGCCAAACTCACAGCAGTGAGACTGTTTTACTGATAAGAAATAATAAACACCCGAGTCAGAACATGAATTCCTGTCTCTAGTACCTTCAATCCAGACCCAGGGAAACCCACAACCGGGACCCCCACACCTCACAGCTGTGAGGGAGCACAGAGCCAGCACCAGGAGCAGCCTGTGGCCTGCTGGGCCTGGGGCACACACACAGGCCTGGGCTGGGGGTGCTGGGCTGGGCTCGGTGTGTGGCGGCCATCTGGAGTCTCTGGTGCCAGCATGTGCAGGAAACAGCCCAGCTCAACCCGTGGGTGGGTGCAGAGACAGCAGGAGCCCTGCTGGGAATCCTCTGAGAAACCTGAGGGGATTTTTCTGCTGAGGGTTAGCCCCTAAATTCAGTTTTCCACATGGGTGTTGCTGTCCAGTAGGTGGGAGGGGAGATGGTGCTGTGGCCCCTAAAAGTGCATTTTTCTCATGTGTGTGGGGTCAGCAAGGGGTGGCTGAGGGCAGCAGCCAGGGCAGAGATGTTCCCAGAGGTGCTGCCTTGAGGCAGGGCTCAGTGTATCCTTTGAAAATGGCTGGGAACAGCATGTGCCATTTCTGGAGTTGGCTCCTGGTGCATGGAGCATTGTGAAAATTAAACCCCCTCCCTTTCAGGTGCTGCTGGGACATGGCAGGGCTGTGCCAGTGCTGCAGAGGTCCCAGGTGATCCACGTGCGAGCAGCAATGGTGGGGACCAGGATCTGTGGGGGTTTGCTCTGTCACTGCACTTGCCCTGTCACTGCTGTGGGCCTTAGCCTGGTTTGGTTTCAGAGCACTTTGTGGAGCCAGCCATGACCCAGGCTGTGCCTGCTGTGCTGAGACAGCGGTGGAGCCTCAGGGGAGAGGCATCTGCCTGTCCCGGCCAGGTGCTGACCCTGGGGACAGGCACAGGCTGCAGGGCTGGCTTGCCCTGCTTTGCTGAGAACCAAGTGCAGCAAAACCACCTGTGGGACTCAGTAAGGGTACTTGGTTTGGCCAAAATAACCCTGAATATTCTGTAAATAAATCCTGCGTTTAGACAGGCATCAAAGTTGGGGCAGAAACCCTTACCCACCTCCTTTGGTAATCCTTATTCATAAAGGGCAGCATAAATGTCAGATATTTGAAGGACCTGGAAGGAAGCATTTTCTCCAGCCCCCATCTAAAGGAAAATATCTCTCCTAGTGTGGATAACATCACAAGTGCTCTTGCCAAAGAGGAACTTGGAGTTGTTAATTTTTTTACTGCTAAATAAAATAAAAAAAATCCTAAAAATATTACACAGAATAGATAAGGAGCTCAATCTTATGCCCATGTGCACCCATTTTTCTTTGATTTTTAGTGGAAAATTTAGGTGTGTGGGGACCCAGAGATAGCAAAGAACAAGGCAATTTTAATCTGTGAAACTACAGTTCTGTTACTTCTATTCTGATTCTGCTCAAGATCATCAGGAAAGATTAACTTTGGCAGCTTGTTCAGTGACTAAATCTTGATATTTTTGTGGCTTAATTCATAACATAACTGTAAGCTATTGCCCTGTGTTTATATTTCCCATCCATTTCTCACATTTCCAAAGCATACTGATATGTGATCCTGGCAATTTAGCTACCATAATTGGCATTTTTCTAGGGCCAAAAGGAAACAAATTCCTTATCCTCCATACTTCTTTAATTTCTGAAAAACAACAAGTAACATGGTTAATCCTCTTTTTTGATCTTTTCCCCCCCTTTGAGTTTTTCTTATGGTCTTTTCCTTTTAATCTTTTACTTTCTTTTTAATCTTCACTCATTGTCCCCCTGCATTTGAAGAATTTCATGTACTTACATCTCTAAAAAGAATTGGATCACTTTATGGAAATAGCTCTTTAGGATCTTGTTCAAAGCACCATTACGTACTTTTAACTGTTTGGGGGGAGGGTGAAAAAAGGAGAGAAAAAGCAACTTTAAAATCCCTGTTTGTTTGTGGAACCTAGCAGAACACAAGATGCAGAAACAGTGTCTGGAACCACCCCAAGCTAAAATAAGACCAGGCTACTCTAGATGAGCAGGAGGATGAATAAGGATTTGCCCTTGATAGGGGTTGGACACATCACCTGGCTCCTGGTGGAGGTGTGCTGGGGCAAGGGCGTTTCAGGAGGGCCAAGCAGAGCAGCACAGGTGAGCCCTGTGCTCACCCTGAGCAGTTCCTTCCAGTCTGGAGGGGATGAGCTGTGCTGTGGCCATGCAACGCCCTTAAACCTTCCCTGCAGAGGCCAGCTTTACCATCCCAAGTAAGAGTTCCTGTGTGCAGCAGCCTTTCCCAGGTGGTGTGGGAGCAGCTCTGTAGCAGCCACGTGGAGCTGGTGATGTGTAGGATCAGTTTTGCTCAGGGTGGCCTCGCGTGTCCTCTCCTCTGGGTGACCTGGGCATGCCCAGGTGTGGGACAGGGAATGTGTCACACTGAGGTTGTTGGGCCAGGATTCTGGGTTTGGGAGATACCAGCATGGCCCAGTGTTGACACAGTAATTTATCTTCCAGGCTTAGGCTGATGTGGTTCTGACTGTCTGAATGCTAGAGAAAAGAAGTTTTTTTGTGCCTTTCATCAAGCACTAAAACACTGCTTAGATATGTGAGAATACCAGTACATTGCATAGCATAAGATGAGTTAAAATACTTATTTCTAGGAAATAATGAGTATGCATCTCAGGAATCAGGTGAAGCTGTTTTAACAGGCAAGGTGAAGCACAGCATTCCTTATTCATTGCATACCCAAAACTGCCACTGTGAATTCACTGGTGTGATTTTTGTCACTCAATTCTTGACTCCATTGTGGTGTCCTACCCCTCAAAACCCCCTTTAATTTTTTTTTAAATTTTTTTTGCCAATCTCAAAAGCCCCAGAAACTGGCCAACAGAGGTTATGTGTTTCTCAAGCAGGCAAGAAATTTACAGGAATTAACATGTGTCCAACTTAATTTATACAGAATTGCAGGCTTCTTTTACTGAAGCAAATTCCTTAAAAAACAAACAAACAGTAAGAATTTACAGAGTTCTGGAAAAGTTACAAAACCTAAATGAAAATCCTTTTCCAGTTACATGAATATAAATTGGGCATAGTTCCCCTGAATATTTTATACTAGTTTAATGCATGTTTTTTATTTGTAGTTTGACTGCTGATAAAATTTTTCTTCTGTTGCCTCAAAACAAGATTCAGTCCCCTGAATCTCTCTTTACCAACAAGAATAGGTGAATTAGATCTGTCCTGTAACTTGGCCCCAGCCAAGAACAGGATTTGGCATTGCTCTTTATTGGAATTTTAAATATTTTTTCTTTCTATTATTTTCTCTTTTTTTAAGGGCTGATTTTAAAACAAATAGTTAAAATGTGGATCTGAGCATTTCTTCTAGAAGTTGCATATTCTAAATGTACTTATACCATAGTCTGCTGCTCATATAAAATTACAGACTTCACTTTCATCTTTCTTTTTACAAGAAACCCTTAATGACAAACGCAGGCTGTTTAGTGATACCGATATACTGCAATCTTAGCATGTGAATTAGTCATCATACAATCAGTTCAGGGGGTCAGGCCTAAAGAAACAGTGCAGAGTTGGCAAACTGCTAGTCTGGTGATGTGCTCTCCACTTCAAAGTCATGGTGCTTATTCCGCAGAATTCAGATCACAGAAAGAAACAGCTGGTATTGTCGTTTGTGGCAGTAAGGATTTTTTTTTTTTTTTTGTAGCAAGATAAGGTTTCACTACTATGTAAAACAACAATTTACTTTAGAGTGACCCAGCCTGTAAAACACAATAGGAAGCAGGAATCCACGGAGCACTGCTCTGCTATTATTATGCAAGTAGACATGACCTGTGACAAACCACACTGGAGAAGACTTAACCTCCTTGCTCCTTGTCTGAAAATATTCAGTGTAGTCCACTTGTCAGTGGCAGTCAAAGGTTTCATATTCCAGAATGACTTTATAAACAGTTCTTTTCTCTTTGGATATTGCTCTCTTGAATATTTCCAGTGTGCCACATATTTTTGGCAGCACACAGCTACAGACTACCAGTCCTAACGCTCAATGCAAACACATTAAAAATTTCAACTTTACACCTAACCTCCAAGGCTGTCAAATTTGAGTTCAAATTTAAGTTTTCATGTTTAACTTGTAGATAGCAGTTGACTGAAATGCCTTTTTTTTTCTTCTTCTTCCCCTAAACCCCCACTGGTGCTTTTAAAGTCATTTCCCCTTGTAACCCGAGCAGATTTGTTGCCCAAATATTGTGGGGGTAGGGGAATAAAAAAATTAAATCCCACATTTTAAACTTTCTGGCAGATGAGTGTCTCAGGTTTTTGTTATTGTTCAATTATTGTTATTATTCATAGACTTCAGAGGCAGACAAGGCAGGCTTATCAGCCAAATGCCTCATTATCAAATGACTGAGACCCAATAAGTGCTTAACAGCATTCCTTACCAAAAGAGGAAATGGTTCCAGGCCAGATCCAACTCTGCCAGAGCCGGTGGACAGAGTCCCACTTCAATGAAGCATCACTCGGGGCCCCTGGATGCTCACTCCCCTCCATTTTCTGACATGCTTTTGAACTCCCCAAAATGAACCAAACAGCTTTAGCTTCTCTCATCTCGCAATGTGTTCTGCAACTTCTGGAAAGGAACCTGGACACAAGGAAAAATGCTACAGAACAAAAAGAGCCACAATACAAACCATATGACAACGCCTATTTCTTCATCCTCTTTGTCATGTTGTTTTACTCTTTCCTGGCATTAACTGTCTTCTTTGGTTATGTACGCTCGAAGAAAGCGGTTTCAAAGCAAGATCCTTACCAGGAGTTCATCGAGGACAGGAATCGAAATAAGAAGTGGAACATGACCCGGCCAGCGGTGGTGAAATTTGACTTTGAAGAAGAAAGTATTCTTTGAACTCCTTAAACCAAAATACTCTGCAAAATGCACCGGGCTGTCTCTGCTGCCAAGATCTCAAGTGAAGATCTACACATTTATCTTGCTCAACCGTTACCCTCACAATAGGGCAGAGTATTGCTTGGAATAGGTAAAGGAAAAAGAATTTTCTGTCTTTTGTTTTCTTGTAATCCATTTGTTGCTGGAATATATATTTTCTAAATTTTGGAGAAATCTTATAAACTTTAAAATGAGGGTGAAAAGTGGACAGCTTTGGTTTCGCTTCTGCTTTGGTGAAACAAGAATGGGAATCCATCCTACACAGAGACCGTGAATTTAAGACAAAGGACTATGCATATACCCACTCCAGTGGAATGCTGTTGCTTCTGAGTCCTTCAGACCTGGGAACTGGAGTGTAGTATCCCTGGGAAGTGCCTCCCTGGAATAGCAGAATGCATTTTGCCTAGACCAGAAAATACTGTTTAACATGTAAATATAGAAAAGCTCCTCTTGCATTCCCTCCCCTCAAAAATTAATTTCATATGCTATGGCAAAAGATTGAAAAAAACCATCTGCAAAATGTAATTAAAATGCATCTAGAGGAAAAACAGGTTGTGTGTTCAGGGAGTTTAGAGTCCTTGCCTTGTCCATGTTTTGTATGTATTTATTCTTCACCAGTTTCTAATTGAAGTATACGTTTCATTTATTGAGAATGGTCAATAGAGCTGATCACAAAACTAACATGGGAAGGGCTTCTCTGTGTCTGCAGTAAATATTTGCTAAAATATTGCACAGGCTTTGCTCAGAGTTGTACTGACCACATCAGCCTACATCTGATTTATTAATTTTTCTCCAGCTTAATAACTCTTGAAAAAAGAAGAGTTCTGATACAGAGTATGTTGCTGTGTTTAATAAAAAAGAGCAGTGCTGAAGTGCTCAGTGATGTCCTGCCTGTGCCATGACACACTGCTCTGTGATAGCACACGTGCTCATCTTCTGAGCCTTTAACGTGAGTCCCCCTCAGCCAAGGTCTCCCATTAATGCTCTCCGCTTGTATCCTGTGTGTAACTGCTTGGATACATTACACACAGGCTGTGCCACAGAGCCCCTGGCTGCTCACAGCCTCTCTGAGCATGCTAATCATTTCCAGGCAGTAGGTAGGCTCTGATTTTTCCTTACTATGTATACAAAGCCAAAGTGGGCCAAATAAATTTCCATGTATGTATTAAATTTTCGTGCTAGTGGAATTATAAGTTCAAGGATTTGGTTTTTCTAAAGTGTGTGGTGTTCATGATTATGTATGAACTGTTTTAGGGATGTGTAGATTTTTAATTTTTTCAATATTCAGAAAAAGATTTTATATCTATTCAGCCTGGCCTAAATGTTCAGATGTTCCTCTTTCCTGCTGGGATGTGTTCTGGTGTGTGTGCAAGCAGGGAGGTTGATGCTATGAATAACCCCTTCTCATAAAATGAATATTTTGTTTCCTGCTTACCAGCATGTACGTTTGTAGATGTAGGTGTTGATTCAGATCAGAGTGCTCTGTCTCTGATAATAAGGAAGATAATAATAATAATAATAATAATAATAATAAGATAATAAGAATAAGAAGAATAAGGTGATACTTTCCCAGTTGTACTTGCTCAGCCATCAAGGATTTGTTGGTCAAACAGGGGCCATCTGAGGCAGAGGCCACTCCTGTTGCCTAAATGCAGGGGTGGGATATGTGCAGAACACTGATGTGGAAGGGATGAACACAAGCTTTCAACAGGCCAGAAAATGTTCACAGATGTACTTTTGCTCGATCCTTCCAACTCCAATTTAAATGGTTTTGACTATATTAACAAGAGCAGAGCTGCAGTTCTTGCACAAATCACTGTTTGGTCTATGTTATGCGTGTCCTGGCTGCTCCATCTACAGAGTTTGGAGTGGAAAAACGAAAGTTCGAGTTATCTGTGTTCACATCATGCTCCTGACTTTGGAGTATGTGAAATTGAAATCACTCTGAATTAAGTGGCTTGTGAGGGCTTGGAGCAAATGGGCAGACGGACTCTTCCAAACACAGAATTCTGGCTTCTTTTTGTGCTCTGAAAGGCTGTGTAAATGTGCTCTCCTGACAGAAGATTTTTTACTGTTTTTATCTTGTAGTCAGTGTTTTTTATTCTTTGCAGTGTATCCTATACAATCTTAAAAATTAAAGAAATTTCCTTCAAACCCATGTCCTTTATTTCTGTAAGCTGTTTCTACTTTAGTCGTACCAAGCAATTATCAGATTCGCCCAAATCCCTTAAACATTCTTCGGCAATGTGCTGCCATTGTCAGGAGTTTAGGCTTTTTGGAAACATTCACAGCTCGCTTAACAGCAAAGTTCTTCAAACAGTTTTACATCTTTCGAGCCTGTCTCTGTGTGTGTGTGTGTGTGTGTGAACGAGATGAAGCTTTTTCCTGTCCTATCTCTGTGCAGTAGTAAAAATGTCTCTTTGTCAGTGATAGACACGTTGGTGGCATTATTGGCCTTTTTTCTTCTGTGTGTCAAAGCCGTTCATCCCTGCCCAGGAGACCTTATGAGTAACACATGAGAAGGACAATTCCATGCTGCAGCTCCATAGGCAGATCCTCAGCCACGACAGCATTTCTGAGCCTTCAATACAGCCACATCCCTCTGCCCTCCCAGCTGCCCAGTGAACCAGGTGCTGCTGGAGGAGCTTTAGGTTTGGAAGCGTGGCACAAGACTTTTGTGCAGCCTTGGGAGTTGAATGCCATCTTTGTAGGACAAGCAAGACCCCTGTCTGACCAGTGGTGTGCACAGAGAAGGGGGTTAAAAGGTACATTGTAGGCACACAGTTTGTGCTGATTGGGATGGGGCTGTGTGAGCCTCATCCCCGGTGAGCTACAGCTGTGAGCAGCAGGTGACTCCTATTGGAGCTGATGAGCCATGGAGTGCCCAGGGGCACTGACCAAAGGGAACAGAGGGCACACAGGTGCAGGGCATGAACCATGAGGGGCACACAGGTGCAGTGCATCAACAGGAGGGGATAAAAGGCTGGGCTAACAAACAAGAAGGGCAGTTGCTTGCAGCTTTCTGAGTTGTCCTGATGTTACTCTGTGTGGGCAGAAGCCTGAAGCCCTCTGATGAGGTAAGGTGTTTTTCTGGATGGGTTGAAGCTTTCTGAAGTTGTGTGGTGACACTCTGTGTATTGTGTATCTCAGCTGTGACAGTACATATCCCTCTCTCAGCAGAAGGCTATGTGACAAGGCACTGCCATTTTGGTGCCTCCATAGAATGATATGTTGGTTGCCTGCTCTGGAAACAGAAGGTGGTGAGGGTAGCAAGGACAGGGACAAATGACAAATGCACCATGATGTGAAACTTCTGAGGCAGTTAGCCCACTGTCTATAAAGTGAGAATTATTCACCTCATTCTGTCTGCTGTGTATGAAACCAGCGCAGTGCTTCCAGAGCTCACAGAACCCTCTGATGTGTAACCTTGTCAGTCTCCTTTACAGCCACCTCTGTTTTTTTTGTGTGTGGGGTGTGAAACAGGATTAGGAGAGCCAAAATAACTCCATTAATGGTGAGCTCTGGGCTGTGAAGTATGATTTACACCTCTGAGATAACCAGAATGCTCTGGGCCAAGCACTGGAGAAGGAAGGGGTATGAGGAAGGGAGGGCATTACAAAGCACTGTGGTGCTGTGGGAAATGGAGTTGGAGAGCTGTTTGTGGCATCAAGACTCAGTCCTACATGCTAATAAGTGCCTTGAACTTTAAAAGTTTGAGCATTGCAAGAAGAGAGGGATTCATTAATTGTCTTTCCTTCCTATTTTTTCTCTCTCTGCTTACTGGTGTTCTGAATTAACATCACTCATCTGGCGATCTCACTAAGAACCTCCATGTTCCTCCTTCCTTGCTAGTAAGAAGCATGCTAAAACCAATTAGATCATGGGTCTTGCTTTAGTTGCCCAACTTTTTACTAATTCTTGTGGCCCTCTGTAACACATTGCAGCTGAAGTGTGTGGGCTGCTTTTGGGGAGGAGTCCGCTTTGAATTTAGTTTGAGCATTTTGAGATACTCTAGGAAAGGCTTCACTGAAATGCAGGCATGTTGCAGTTTCCACCCAGCCTTTGTGAATTAGCACTGCAGCTTTCTTAGACTGCTTTGCAAGAAGGTTTACTTCTGATGAAACTCCTGCAGAGAAATATTAATGTCTTCTCTAATTTTATTTGACTGTGTGTATACCCTTGTGGCACATTTTACTGTATTAGTGTTTTTCTTCCTTTGAATGACAAGTAAGCTGAATCAGCTGGAATGGCAGATATGTTGTGGTGCCCTCATACTGCTGTAGATCTGGAGTATGTTGATTTGGCTGTGTAAGTTCTGGTATCTGCTGGTGTGTGTTACATCTAGAACAGAATCTTATAGGTGTATTTTGACTACTTACAACTCTGAACTTCACAGATGAAGTTCTCTGTACCCATGTGGAGCCTAAAATACATTTGGGTGACCAAGAGTTCCTGCAGTCTGTAGGCAGCTGTAGACATTGAGCATTCTTTTGCTGTATTTACCAAGGCATGGAGAACTTCATGGCAGGAACTGCTGTTACATTCCAGAACAAAGAATGTAATGTTGCCTGAATTAACGCAATGTTGGCACTGTAAATGTTTAGTTGTTGTTATGTTTAACTTGTTTAGTTAGCATGGCAGATGCTGCAAACTTTTGGCACTTCACCTGCAACATACCTGTGTGCACAGACAAAAAGAGCCTGATCTTTAGTAAGGAAACACTTTTCTCATCACAGGAAGACATAAAATGACTTTATGGAACTGTTCAAGTACCTCTGGCCTGGATTCAGAGGAGCACACAAATCTACCCTGAAATCTTCTGTCAGTCATGTGTATGAGTGCAGTGAGGCTTGGAGAGCACATGCTGGAAGTTGAACACATGCTGCCATGTTCTCCTGAGCTGGGAAGCTCAATAAGTGCAGCAATCTGTACTACAAACTTTAGCAGCTGAAATAGCCTGATTTTTGTTTTCTTTCTTTTTTTTTTTCTTTTTTTTTTTTTTTTTGTGTGTGGGATGTGTAATAGGAAATCCTTTGCCATGTAAGTAAGCTTAGTAAATTAATAGAATTGATACTTCTGGGAATAAGTAAATTCTGGGGGCTTGTTTTGAATCAAATTAATGTGAGCCCTGCAAAGACTCTTTTCCTTCATAACAGGATGACACAGTTGGAGACTTTCCATCTTTTTTGGCTGTTCTAAAAAAAAATAAAAAATTGGAAGGCACAGCAAGCCTTGACTGACAACTTCTTGTAGTATAACTGCACATTACCTTCAACTTGTTTTAGAAATTCTCTACAACAGAGCCTTTTTTTGCAGCCTGGGAATGCTATGTGACCTAGCACAGGAAACTGCAGTAAATATAGGTGACAGTGCCCCCTCCCTGCCATGTATTTGCTTTCATCCCCCAAGACAAAGGACAACCTAAAGGGTCACGAAATTAACACAAAGATAAAATATTTTGCCAATTGAGGTCATGTGGCTGGGTGTCCTTGTGTGTACAAGGAAATGCTTAATGTATATTCAGTAAGTCAAAAGAAAATTGTGCTTTCTTCTGGCTCATTTAGAAGCCTGTGATCAGGCCCAGAATGTTTGCTGGGGTAACTGTCCTTGTTTTCTGCCCTAAGCACTCCTTACCTTGTGTTGCATGTTGATTACACAATTCCTACCTCTGTGTTTGAAGAGAACTAAACTTGGATGTAATTTTGGTGGCATAAGTGTCAAAAGCTTTCAAGTGATGTTGTTTGCCTCGAGTCACTGAGGTGTCAGTGTGGAAACAGGGTCAAACCTGTATTGAGCTCATGGTGTGGCTCACTGGGAGGTGGCTGGACCCTGGAAAAACCCTATGAAACCTGCGGGTTTTACAGACAGATCCAAATCTGTCATCTGGAAAGGACACCCCATGAGGGGCAATGTGCTCCTGCTCTCCTCACACTGAGCATGGGCTTTGCTTCAGCAAAACATGTAAAAGCTCTGTGGTCCAGTGACCTTGATGAACCAATGAGTTCCACAGGAATTTTAGGAGAAGGGAAAAAATTAAACCTGTTTGACATAATGCCAAGACTCTAGGTTTTTTTCCTTCCCTCTAAATAAAATAGCTTTAAGTAAAGCTGTATTAGTTTTATTTTCAGCAGAGCATTTTTACTGAAGAAGTCTTTGAAAGTTTTTGATGCATAGAATCATTAGATAATCACATAAATAGCTTGGTCATGCAGTGTCATGTGGTTTTACTTATATACACAAGTTCTGTCAAAACCCTTTCTGTCTCTTCTTTCTTCTATCTCTGTGGTATTTGCTGATTCATGCAGACTGCTGTGCATTGAGGGAGGGAGTTAATTGCAGTGGAGTGGTTCTGTCAGAGCCTCACATGGCTCCTCTCATGTTTGCTTATCAGTGCTGATCCCGATGGGCTGGAGGAGAGGGAGTGTAATCTGTCCTCAGCACTGAGCACTATCAGCCTGGCAGGGCTCCTGGCTTCCACAGGAGCTCTCTAGAAAATGACAGCTCTCATTTTGTGGTCATTTGAAGAAAACTCCCTTGCTGAATGCTGAAATTTGCTTCCAGTCTTGGAATTGTGAGCTAAATGGGAACTGCTTTTCCCCTAACTGTCCTCTCAAGTCACTTAAGTGTAGAATTTTTTAAAGTTTTTTTTTTAAATTTTATTTTTAGGAAAGGAGGGGGAAAAATAAAAATGTGTTTTTCTACCTTTCAGCTGTATGTTTTGATCCTGTATCCTTCTGTATGTACATTTGTTTCAGTGCTGCAAGATCAGGATGTGGAGGATATTAGCTAGCTTTTTTCTCCAGCTTTTTATTGGTGTCAGCTCAGATGCACAGCTCATCTGAGGAGGGTGAAAACCATTTAAATTTGGCACAGGGAAGTTGCTCATAGCAACCAACTTTAGGCCTGAGCAGAGTGGGCAGGTGAGGGGCAAGGCTGCAGCTCTCACCTGTTCCTCTTTCTTAGTGACCCTATAGGATAAACACACTAATTCCAAATTCACATCTCTAGCTGGGACCTAAACTTAAATATATCCCTTCTGGTAGACAGGTAGAGCTTTTCTTTAATAAATCTTTATTTATATCAGCATTTTCATCATTATTTGTATTTTAATGCTTTAAAAATTATCTGTATCCTGCACCACGTGACATGCTTTGAACTGCTTTCTTATACACAGTTACTGTACAACTACACAGAAAGCTGTAAATCAATGAGTTTAATCAAAAAGGCGAACTCTGCATTAAAAGAATCTCAGGGAGTACGAGTTTTTCAGCTGTTCATTCTTGAAACTTACTGCAGGCAAAATGAAATGGTCCCAATCTCAGAAGAGCATACCTGAAGTGCTGATGTGTTCATTGGAGTGTGTTTAGTGTTTTAAGCTTATCACAAAAACTGCAGTCAGAATGTTGTGTCAGTTCTGAATTACACCATTGTGCTGTGCAGAAAACAAATTTCCTTTAGCTGGGTAGGATGAGTGGGAGGTATCACACAGGTATTACCCATAATTTGTGTCTGACTGCACAACTGCACTGGAAGAAAGGATAAACATCCCAACACTTCTAATCATATTCTCAGCCACTCTCAAAAGCTGTTTAAACAACAGATTTCTCTTTCAGTTTTGTGTTTATGTCCTGGCATGACTTGTGATTAAAATTTATACACTCTGTAAAGAAGAGGTATTTTGGCTGGATGGGATTTTTGCCTCTTTGTGTGTGACCATGGGATTTCACAGTTTTGTGCTTGCACAGTTCTACTGGTTAGGTCTCTTTTATCAGACTTGAGTTGCTTCAGGTCTTCTCCTGGAATGAAGAGATCCTGGCGAGCATTGGTGATTTGTGTTAGAGCTGGCTGTGTTTGGCTTCCCTGTGCAGGTTTAAACCTCTGTCCCCTGCCCTGCTCGTGGGAAAGCTCCACTGCAGCACTCTGGGCCCTCACTGCCACCTCTTCACCAGTCAGGTGTGCTGAAGTTGGACTGGTTATCTTGATTATTCAGCTCATTAATTGCATTTGATTATCCTCATTTGTTATTGTCACCTGATTATGGGACTTTGCTGGACACAATGGAGCCATGTGAAAATCAAGAGGCAATTGGGCCCATTTAGTTTGCTTTTTTTTTTGTTTGATGAAACACTTTGATTTTTTTTTTTCCCTCTTTTGATTAAAATTTTCAAAATTTCTATTGGAATGGACAGTGTGGCCCCAGGAGAGGTTGTGTCTGTCTTGCTCTCTTATGCTGCATTTAGCAGAAATTTGGTCTTGTTTTGGTACATTATTTTGAAATACTTGGTACTTTGCAGAGAGACAATAAGCGGGATTATGTGTACCAGACAGCATGAGGATTCCAAATCCAGAACATTTGTCATTTCAGTTAATGTTGTGTGACTGAGGGAGGAATTTGATCTGTTTTAGTTTTGAGTCTCGCAGTTCTGTTGCTGACCATTAATTTTGCATCAGCATAGACTAAAAATGCCATCCTTTATAAATACCTACTGGAGGAATGGTAAAAAAAAATTTTAGAGGGCTGTGTCCATTATCATTTTACTCACATCTCACACACTCACATCTATTACAAATTGGGCTCCTGTTCCTAAAGTCAACCTTGCATCCTCAGTTCACACCAGCTGAGGATTTGTCCAGTGTTGTTGATTTTTGTAAGACATTTCCTTCACTTCCAGTGAGTTAACTATTTGGTATATGGGGTACTCTAAATTACGTGTGGCTTTTGTTGAAAGGAAAGAAAAACTTTGGATATTGTTTATTTGCTTCTATTTTTCCATAAATTCCTGCAAGAACCACTTATTTGCTTATTACTTAGTTTATTTTTAATCTGAGTCTCAGCTCTTCCTTCTTTTCTTCATCTCTAATTCATTTTTCAGTCAGAAAATAGGACACCTGTTAGCCAACTGTGAGCTGAATTTCTATAATTTACAGAAAGACTGGCCATAAAGTGCCCAAAGCTCTGGGGACTTGGGTACCACCCACTGCAGAACAGATTAATTTCACGGTGTTTTTCTGCATTTGCAGAAATTAAAAATATGAGAATCTGTACTTTGTTTGTTTGAACTTCTTGAATTAAATTTATTCAATTTGTTTTGAGCTTGGATTTGGACAGTCAGCATTTTCAAAAGTCTCTGAATTCCAAGTTTAATGCCAGTTGGATG
Organism: Zonotrichia albicollis; assembly: GCF_047830755.1. Classification (NCBI taxonomy): domain Eukaryota; kingdom Metazoa; phylum Chordata; class Aves; order Passeriformes; family Passerellidae; genus Zonotrichia; species Zonotrichia albicollis. The sequence continues at coordinate 25,002,176 of NC_133827.1, read as the reverse complement.
TGCAGGCCTCTTTCTCTGCCTGTATCCCATTAGTTTCTGATGAAAAAGGATTAATTTCTGTGATCTTTGTCCCTCACCAGTTTCCTCCACTTGGACATTACCTTTGTTTGCATGTCTCAGCCCTGGTGTTCCTATATTACATGTTATTGCTGGATAAAATGCTAATCTGTGGGACTTTAAATTTTGTTCACTCCTCCCTCAATCAATGCTGTTTCATGTTGGAATTGGTGTTTGAAGACAGAGCTGTGGCTTCAGGGATCTCTCTTGGTTGTTTTGGGGAAACTTTGCTTTGATTAACAGTGAGTCAGTGATGTAATGTAATTCAACCATGCTTAAATTTAGCCAAACCAGTCCAGATCTTTTGGGATTTTTTTTTTTAATTCTCTTGTCTCCTTCCTTGCAGTGAGAGAGGATAGAAGTGTTCACCCCCTTGGCCCTTGTGGGAAGTTGCCATGAAAACAAAACCTTTCAAACCTGCTGAAACACGGAAAACCCACACATGGAAAGCTTTTGGGCCAGAAAGAATTGCTGTAACAATAGTTTGGTAACTCAGAACTTCTTGAATCACATCTCCCTCTAGGGTTTAGGTGTCCCTGGATGGGGTCAGGCTGCCAATTGATGACTCTGCCTGTAGCAAGTTTTGCCATTTATAAAATGTTTCCTTGCAGTTCCCATGATGTTTTTACATGCAAGAAACTGTTCTGAGTTAAAGCATCCCCTCATTGCTGGCACTGTACAGGAGTTAACCTGAATCATCATCTTGATGACTGAACTGCAGATTTTGGGTTTTCCACCAAATTTTTGTTGGTGATGTGGGTTTCTTTTTTTTCTCCCTGATTATTTTTTTCTACTTTGGTAAATTTAGATGGGTCTTGTACTTTGCACTGAGCAGTTCAGTCAGAAGTGCTCAGGTTAGGCTGAGGATTAGCATTAATTCTCTTTGGTTAATGAAGTGAAACAGGAGCCTTTCTGAAGGCATTTAGACTGAATTATATAAAAAATTATTTTAAGACTGGTCTATCAGCTTCTGGTGTATCTCTGCCCACTGACCAGGTAGGCTAATATTTATTTTCTTCACTTTATCAAATTATAGGAAGGAATTTTACATATGAAAGAGCAAGCAGTAGTATGTAACACTTGGAAGAGCAGATTATTTTTGTCTGAGATTTCTTCATAGTCATAATTTCTTTACATACTAAACTGAATAGGTGCAGCAATTAATTGGGGAATTAGTCTGGTTTTCTGTTCTCAGATGTGGATCATTGGTTTGTAGGGACTTAGTTCTTCAGGGCTGACAGTGTGTCTTTACTACAGGAGGGTAGTTTACTAAATATCTATTAGCTGTTGCCTGGTTTCATGCCTCTTCATTCCACCATAATTGGACAAACTGCAGAATATTGTGAACTTGTTACCTGTTTTGTTGAAATAGAACTGAGTCAATGGTATGATAAAGGCCAAAGCAGGTACCAATCTGAATTGGCTGTTGCTACCTGTTGGCATAAATCACTTGAATAGATCTGCCCTGGGATGCCCAGATTAAATAAAGACAAGTTGGACATGACCTACATTTCACAAACATTTCAAAGGCTGTTCTGAAATTAGGAAGAAATTCTTTTGTTCTTGCTGCCTGCTTTTTAAAAAATCACTACAATGTCACTGCTCTCCTTGTATTAATAAAGGGTGCAAAGGTAAAGGCACAGTTGTACATGGATGGATTTTGCAGACTTCAGGAATAGACTGTTTGCCTTTCCTGCATTTATTCCATAAAGGAGGATAATCTACTACAGTGCTGCTTTTTTATTTTTCCATAGACCATGCTTAACTCACATGTACAACTTTTCCATTCTAGAACTAATTAGTTTTGGTTGAGTAACTCATCAACATTAAGTAACAATAAGAATCATATTTCCAGGAACACTTTCCTTGTTACAGAAAGTTGGAATCAAGTCTGGAAGTGTGGTTACTGAACCTACTTACTTTTTACAGAGTTTTTTTTAAAGACAAAGCTTCCTCCTGTAATACAAAGTCTTTCTATACAGCTGTTTGGGTGATTGGACTGTAGTTGTAAAATTTTAAACTTCGAATGTAAAGTTTTGTTGTTCTCTGATTTTAATAGAAAGATTTGCGTATTCTGAAAAGCTTCCCAATATGAGGGACAGTTCTGCTAACAGAAAATTTTTAGAAAACTCCTCTCTGGAATCTTTTAAGAATAGATTAGATAAGTGTTGGCTCGGATGGAGCTCTGAAAATCCCTGCAGTTTCACACTTTGTGTGAGCCATGCAATCTGTTTAGTCCATTTGTGTTACACAGGACTGCAGCTGGTTTCAGTTACAAAAGTTTTGTTTACCCTGACTGGGCTTCAACCTTCAGTTTAGGGGCAGATTCTGCCACTGAAGAACCATATACAATGCCCTCTCCCTCAAAATCAGCCTGGACTTCCTTTTTTCATCCTCCAAGGATCAGGCTAGTGTCTACCATGTGCTATTCCTTCTGTACCAGAGAGAAATTTCAGCCCTTCCCCTCCTGTGTGTGTTTTCTCCTCACACTCTGTGCCAGAGGATGCACCTTCTGCTGGTTTTTACCCACCTGAAGGCTGCTTGCCTCAATCTCCTCCTTTCCTCAGTTATTGCTGGCCTGTCTTCAAGAAGGATGCAAGGATGTCTGTCCTGAGGTCTGAGTTTTGGGCTGTTTGATCACTCTTAGGTAAATGATTTCTGCATATTCTCTCTTTGGTCTCTCTTGAGAATCTTCTGCTGCAGTTCTGCTTTGATTTCACACTCTGTCCATTTACAGTCAGGCAAGGTTCCAGTAAAATAAATAGATTCCCCCAATGCACTGTGGGACATGTTTCTTTTGAATGGTGTCATGTTCTTTGTGACTTGTTTTTTCATTACTCAGAAAAGAGGGAGAAAGGTGAAGACCTTGGGCTTTGACATTTCTCAGTTGTCTCCTTGCTTTTCATTTTAACTTTCACTTCTTGTCTTTCATCATTATACCACCCAAATGTGCTTAGGTCAAAATTAAATGTTTCATCCTTTCACAGTTTTACATTCAGGCTTTGCTGCAGAATCAGCACATCAGCCTCATGGCAAGGGAAAGCAGGTATTGAGGAACAAAAGAGCCTAATCACTTTTTTCTTTTTCCCCCCCTTGCTTTGACTATCTAATGTTGTTAGTTTACTTCCCACTAGAATATACAAGTGAGGAGCTTATTGACCCACTGAGGCCTGCCCTTATTAACCCGGAAAAAATCTAATCAAGCAATCCATCAGCACTGTGAACTAACAAGTTCAATTGGTGCCTGCAGTTTCTGGTTTCTTTCACAAACATGGATCCAAGGCTCTTTGAACTGACCATCCTTGTTTACTTTCCTTGCTGAGTGCGTTCATTTGTTTCTCAACTCAGCTGTGTGATGGGTGGATAAATTTTGTCTGTCCCTTGCTACAGCCTCATGTTTAACTTTGTGCTGCCTTCTTTTTTTTGGCAAGAACTTAATTCAAAGGGTTGAGTGATATCAACTTGTCAAATTCCTTTAATGCGCATGTAGCATGTTCATTTCTGGAGCAGACTTTGATATATGCAGATATAAAACCTCACTGCAGAGTTGCCCTGACCTGACCACACTCGTGACTCCGCATTCAGCCTGGCATTGAGATCAGCTACAGTGGTGGGCAGATCAGAAAAGGAGAACAGTGACTTTGTAGTAGCTCTTGTCTTGGGCTCTCTGTGCTAATCCAGTCAAATCAGGCTTGAGCACACATTTCTGAGATTGTCACCTGTGTTGTGCTCAGCCCATCAGCCACAGCTCCAGGGAAGCTGCAGTTGAAAGAACCCTGTAATTTTTCCTGGTTTTCTCCTGGTTATTCCACAATGCCCAACACCTTCCTTATTTACAGAGCCTGAAGGAATTGCATTTACAGAGTTTTAAATCCCAAAGAATGCTTTACAGTGGAGAGAAGGGTTGTGTAGCTTTAACTTTTACAGCTCTGCCTTCATGTGACAGTTTTTTCAGGAGAACAGCAATGTCAGTAGCTGAAGTTGGGGTTAATGTAATGATAGCAGGTCCTGCTGCTCTGACTGGCTCTATGGATGCACTGTGGATCTCAGGCTGTGTTTCAGCTGGAGTCGAGGGAATCTTGTTGGGCAGAGAGAAGAAATCATAATTAATCAAAAAAAACAAAACAACAAGGCAAGAAAGCACAAATGCAGACCAGCAGTTTTCCTGGGCACTGTAGGTTTCCAATACTGCCCAAGAGCAGTCACACCTTATCTGTTCTCACATCTGAGCCAAAGCTTTACTTCATGTGGAAAGGGTACAGCCAATGCACAATGCCAAAGCAGCAAGTGAGGATCCAAATCCCAATTTTCCTTTTGCTGGTTACTGTGCATTGCATGTCATGTATTCCAGGCAATGTGTTTCCTATTTGCATAGTTGTTTATATTTTAAACAATCCTATCTCAGAGCAACAATGTGTATTTGCTTTTTAAATATTTGTTTTGATATATTTCCCAATTTCTGGTCCTGGCACATCAAACTCAATAGAATACACTCTGGTTTTGGGAAGATGAAATCAGCCAGTGATGTAATCTTTGTAACTGATGTCTCTCTTTGCTTCATGGCTTGACTAAGTTTGCTTTTTTAATTTTATCTCTCACAAATTCAACAACAAAGGATAGACAATAAAATTTAGAGATTTCAGATGCTCCCTGTGTTTTAAATTTGTAAGAAAATCATCTAAGTGACTGAGCTGAGATAGAAGTCAGTAAGAAACAGAGCTAAGACAAACAACCACTAGACTCAATGCCTGTCACTCAGCAGAGACGTGTGTCTTTAATGTGCAAAGGGATTGTTACTCTAAATTCACTGCAAAATTCTCCATGTTTGCAGGAATCCCCCTTATCCTGGTGCTGCAAACCACGGCTGGTAGCCAGGATACAGTGAGATGAGGAAGCTTTCCTCTCTGCTGAATGACAGGTTTGAATTTGATGTGTCACGTGTCCAGTGGCAGTCAGGCTTTGGTGCTGGCAGATCAGATCCTGGGTGGTTATTCTTATTATATTATTAATATGGTATTTATTATTATTTATATGGTTGTTATTATTATATGGTATTGTTGCCATTGACTTTACAGCTGACACTTGCAAACCTGGTGAGCCCTGACAGAAAAGCTGAGGGAGTGTAGGAAGTCCTGTCAAAGCAAAACCTTCAAGAAGCTTCAACACTGTACTAAAAGGAAAAATAATTTTTTTTCCTAATTACTTTTGTTAATTTGCTCTTTTTTTGATAAATCAATTTAGGAAGCTCACTTTAATTAATTTGCAATCCCCTCCCACTGCTGGCACACTGTAACATGGGGATCTCAGTATCAGTCAGGATCCATCTCAAGACAGCAAGATCTTCCTGACTGCTGAACCATTTATTTATGTAAGAACTACTCTCCTGTTGGAGATGTGCATTTAACCTTTTTCTGGTTTCAGAAAACAGACCCAATTCAAGAGAGTGAAGGTAATAAAACATTTTCTTACTACAAATGTTATTTCCTTTGAAATATCACCTCATTCAATTTATTAATTTGTAATTGTTATGCCTGCACACACATGTGAGAAGCAGAACAATATTTTTCCTGCAAGGAGAAAATACCATCTTTTTTAGCAGCATACAAATTCTGAGATGCTTTGAGTGATATTTTGGCCTAGGATTTTATGGGAAGTGATGGAAAATAGCTAAAAATATTTAAGAAAAAACAACAGCAGACAAATAACACTCAACAATACAGCTTTTCTAATTATCTGGAATTCAAAAGAACAGATGTTAAAAAGAATAATTTTTTCCTTTATTCTTTCCCTCACAAAATCCCTAATTTCTAACTCTCTTCAAAAACCTAAATGAAACAAAAGTACTACTGAGGCCTGAAGTCAACCAAACTCATTTGTTTAAATATCCTAAGTTGAGTGGAAATTCTGAGACACTGAAAGGGAACCTGAGTTGTGAGACACCCTATTAAGGATGGAGGAGCAGTAACTTGGGTGCAATGGCAGAGAGGGGCTGCTCAGTGGTATCTGAGCAGACACTCTGAGTAGGTGTCATTGTCACACATTCAGCATTTCCCTTTGTGTTGCTGGAAGCTCCTCTATGAAAAATGCAGGCCCTTTATGTTGCTTTGACCCCAGTAATTATTAAGGTAAACACTTTCAAAGTCATAGGTGAATGGCCACATGTGGCTTCTGTTGACTTAATGGAGCCTCTGCATGAGCTTCTGTGCTCAGTGTTTGGTTTGTCTGTGAGTGTGGAATCCTGCCTGTTCTGGTTCATCTTGGGTTGGAGACCACAAAAAAATAAGTTTTTGAAGTAGTGGCCTAAGAAAAAGCCACAGAAACTTATTACAAAATTGCAACAATATTCAAGGACAAGTACAGAGATATGACAGATGGAAATGAAAGCAGAAAAAGGAATGTGGTCTGGAGACCAAGTATGTTGGGTAAATTTAGCCCACAATGGAAATTTTGAAGTTCAAGCAATCACACCAATCCCATCATCCACAAAGCTTGGTTAAAACTTTTGATAGAATTCCAGTGGTAATTGTAAAAGGTTGCTTTTAGTCCTAGCAGCATTTTTCCACAATGAAACAGAAAAAAGAGAAAATAAAATAGTATTTATAGTTATGTTTGACATTGACAAAAAACCCTCAGTGCAGATTTGCTGATCCTTGCCCTGGAAATCCATGGAGTCTGTGAGTTCTTGTTAAATGGGACCCATGGCAGCTCACATTCTCTCCCCTGTACCCCCCCTTTTGTTGTTGCCAGCTTTGAAAACAAATTCCTGAGCTATGTGGTCAAAAATCTTTGGAGTATCCCACATAGCACAGGTGTAACTCAAGAATCCTCCAGCGAGCTTCCCACCCCTGCTCCATCTGCTCCTGGCACCTGATTTATTACAGCACACAGGTCAAACCTGTCTGCTGCTCGACTGCTCATAAACTCCTTTTTGTCTGAGGAAGAGGGCACAGTATTAGCACTCAATAAATCATAAAGTGAAAGAGGAGTAGGAGTAGCAATATCACAGCTTTCAGAGTGGCTTTGAAGCCCCACGTTGGGCAGGAGAATTACAAGCGCGTTTTGGCCAGAGGCATCTGAGGCCACCTTGGCTCCTGAGGCTGCTGAGCCTTGGTTGCCCTCCCTGGGCTCTCAGAGCAGGGCAAGGAGTGCAGGGCTGGGGAGCTGCCTCTGCCCTCCAGCACGAGCAGCTGCTGCAGTGTTTGGATAGCCAGGTTGGCTTTGCCACAAATGGCCCCCGAGCTCCTGGTGACCCAAGCTGTCAACACTTCCCTGCGAATTCAGGATGGGATTTTCTGAAGAACCCTGTAGAGACCCAACTCTGTTCCCTTGAACACTGGTGGTGATGGTTGTATTGATTTTTGTTGGACGTGCTGCTTTGGAGGCAAAAAAAATTCTCAGTGTCTTTGTGGTTTTGGTGGACAAAATAGAGATGCAAAATGCTGGTGTTTAATCTCACATTTCCTTTTGCTTTGGTGCTCTGGTGAATTGTTTATTTTCAGCCTTTTCCTCACTGGAGGAGTAGCTGGGAGTTTTTTCTCAAGCTGTCATGACACAAGCTGAATAAATAGAGCTGCAGAGAGCTTTATCCTCACTCTGTTTTTTCACAGTGCTGAAGAAAACTACAGATTAAGGATCAGATCCAAAGCAGAGGGAAGTCAATGAAAACATTTTTGTTGTTTTCACTAAAATTTTGATTGGGATGGCTCTCATAAAAAAGTGAAAAGCTTCCTGTACAAAAATTCCACCAAATTAATTAACTTTGCTTAGCATCACACTTGCCTGTAGTGTAGTAAAATCAGAAAATTATAGTGATTTTTAAAGGATGGAAATGTGTCAAGTCCAGCAATTAATTTTTCACTCCATCCTCATTCCTACTAAAGACTGGAGGTGTTGTACAACTGTTCAGTGTGAAGTTTTAAGACTGAAGGGTGGATAACAGGATTGAGATGATGAAACTTAACAAGACTCTGAGAGTGAGTGGATGCTGTTAATTCTGCTTGTTGGGCTGGATGGTGACATTGTGCTCAAATAGCTGAACAGACTGGCTTTAGTCTTAAAAACAGACATAAACAACGCAAAACACAAGTTCTGATATGTGGCTGAGAGAGGATTTGATATATCTGTTTAATACTCTGTTCTCTAAATGTATTTAGTAGCATTTTCAGACAGATATTTTGTATCATGATAAATTGTAAAGATGGGCAGGATTGCTCTTCAAGGATGAAAAATGAGCTTGCAAAAGTCATCCTGTGGTTCAGCGTGCACTGAATCTCTGCCTTGGGAGGCAGAAAAGTTCTCCTTCTGGCATTCTGGCAACCTTACCACAGCTTGAAAGAGTTTCTTCCAAACCTTGCCTGTACTTGTGCTCAGATTTTTTTTATCAATTTTGATGATAAAACAGGAAACTGTGAATTTTGTCTCAATGGCTTCTAGATGTGTTGAGTATTAACTGAAAGGGGGGACAAATTCACAAACCCCTTTATTTGTAATAGGCAATTCAGAGTTTTCCTGGTTTTAGAGGTTAAACCATTTTTCAAATCAGCAAGATTTTAGGTACCTCATTTGTCTGTCAAGGTCTATCAGCAGAGAGTAGTTTTCTCTACATTACTAGTTTGTGCTGAATGGTGCAACTGTGTCCTCTGAAGAGGGGATCTGAAAGGCAGAGGCTGATCTGCACCAGTGAGTTGCAGGGCATGAAAGTCCATGAAATAACCCATGTTTTTAACTGATGCCATGAAACTGTGGTAAAGGCTGTTCTCCTGTAAGCCCGGGTGCTTTGGGATTTTCTTGGTGCCTTAAACACAGAACCAAACCTGATGTAATAATAGTCACCTACAAAATACCACCAGCACTAAACCCTCTTGTAATGTTCTTCATGTTCTCTGTTTCCTTAAGTATGGGGTGAGGTGGAATAGCTTCATTTTGTTCCACAACTGGAATTTAGATATTGGTTCTCTAGCTGGAGAATTTAGATATTGGTTCTCTGGCCGGAGCTGAGTTGCTGTTAGATTATAGTGTGTGCTCTAATCTAGCTCCCACTATTAAGGATCTTTGAGCTGCTACAACACAGTTGCAAGCTTTTGTATACATTTAAACACAGATGTGATTTAAATCAACATATCAGATCCCACTGGAGATGTGGTTTGGAAGTTCTGTTAAAATTTCCAAAGGAAGTGTCCTCATGGTCACTTCGCCAATCATTTCCAGCAAGTGGCAGCTGTACCTCGAAAAAGTGAGGTGAGCACTGCAAGATCCTGTGTAAGGACAGGCAAAATGTGTGAACCAATCAGGCTTTACCATTTGGATGATGGAAAAATCTGTTTCGCAGTAAATATCCATTTGGACAATATGATCTAATTTTTGCCAGACACAGATATTGGTGGATTTTTAAGTGATCAAAAATGTATATCATAAAAAACCCCAATCAAACAAATAAGAACCCCAAACCATCCAGAGTACTTTGATTAGTTCACTTTCCTTTCTCTCCTGTCATACCTAAAACTTGTGTGTCTTTCCATGGCCCATGGCTGAATGGGGAATTAGCTCCTCTGAGGAGGGAAAAGGAAATTTTCAGAGGCATGGAGATGATGTATGTTTTAAATTTGAGTAGCTCTGCAAAAGGTAGGCAAAGACAACTTTATAAACCATGTATTCAAGGGGATTGCAACACATCATGAATTTAGATACTCTAATGTGGCCATGGATTACAGTAATAAATGTCTGGGAAAAGTGGAGAAAAGGCAGCAAGGGAAAAGAAAAAAAGCTGTGTTCTGACTAATCAGTCCATCAGGCAGTGCACTGGTGTGGTGTGCCATGCAGCCACGCTCTTCCCAGGCACAGAGACTCTCACATGACATGAGATATGCCCGGGGCCATAAATCCTAGCAGTCACATTATACACCAAAACAAGAGATAAATGCATGTTGTATTTATCTTGCTGCAGCCTGGAGTTTACAGTTGTTCTGTCTTTTACTGCAGAGTCTCACTTCAGCCTTTCCCAGCCCCATCTCCCACATGAGTGATTGGTACAGATTTAGAGCAGTAATGAATCTCTTCTTAGGTAAATGGTGAGATCTGTTCAGGCTGCCAGAGAAATTGTACACGCACCCCCATGGAATAAATGGGCTATAAAGAAATATTCGATATCCTTTTGTCTTCTTCCCTTTCATTTGGATGCACAGGTTCAGTGCTTTTTGTGTTTTCCTCAAGGATAGAGGTACTGTGGCTGAGTCAGGCCATGAACTATATCTGTGAAAGCTGCAACCTTTTACTCACACCAAGGGGAGCTTGAAACAAGCCCACAGATACTATCCAACTGTGTAATCACAGATGTTTCACTGAAAAACCTTCTGTGCAGCCTCTCACTAAACCCTGTTGGAGTGACAAGAGCATGAGGTGTCAGTTGTTCTGCTTTTAGGGAGAATTATAAGGCACATTTATTCTCAGGCTGGAGTACAGCAAGTAACTTCTCTGTGCTGTGGAGCACAAACACGAGGTGCTTTTCTGTGATAGCTGTAAGCAAAAGCTGTGAGTTCCACCAGCTTTTCAATGGCTGTCCTGACTCCTTGTGGCCACTGAAGACATTTGCCATGCTTAAGCTAATTTTTCAGACCACAGACTTTTCTCTATTCTAAATGTTGTATAGGTCATGCTTGGTGTATTTAACTGAAATATGTCACTTAGTATTCAATTCTGTTGAAATCTCCACCTTCCTGACCAGAGGGCTCTGTGAGTTAGGGGATGCCTTGTGGATCTTCATTAATGCTGAGCTTTTGCTTGCTGTAAAAGCATCCAGGGCAAGGTAGAAAATGCTGTGTTCTTTGCTGTTAGCCTTGCCTGTCCTGTGTGGTGAATACACTTGCCACAGCTACAGGGGCAGCAGGTATAAAAGATGGAGAGAATCAGAGGTATTTTTGTCTGGAAAAGCTCTGTGATACAAGGATGTAGTGGAAACCACACAAATTTCCATTCCTGAGTCATCTTTTTGCCTTAGTATTAATTTGTTGGATTGTTTAGCAGGACTGAAGTTTGACAGAAGGGAAATAATCTATCTATGTAATGCTGACAGGAGTTTTCCCTTGCTTTATGGGATTAGTGTGCAGTGGTAGGTTGGGTTGTTTGTTTTTCTTTTGGGTTCTTGCCTGTGTAAGAATAGATGACAAACATCCTGACTGATGCAGTTACCCAAACATCAGTAACAGGCACAGCCTCAGAGTATTTCAAAATTAATGCAGCTACAGAGAGACAATTTCTGAGCACTTCCAACACCTGAAAACTGCCTACACTTATTTGGATGTGCTTGGGACAGCTTCTGGGAGGGGCTGGGAGCAAAACAAAACAAAGGAGATCTTGCTCAGGGCCATTAAATTAAATCCTAGATTTAGCAATGTAGGCAGCTCAGCACAGTTCTGCTCCTACAGAATTGTGGGTGGTTTTTCCTGCAGCTGACTGTTGTAACTAGTTCTGGATAAAATGTAGCACTCAGAAACTGCTGATGGTTGTAAGTGGCTTGTGTAGAGAATTTGCTGTTATCTCCGCTCCCCAAGGTGCATTTATGTAAAATGACAGTCTTTTATTATAAATTTACCTGTGACTTTCTCCTCCTTCCTCAGAAGCTGGATATAGCAATTCACAAGGTAGCAACATAGAATTCGGGTAACATTTTCCACTTTTCCTGGCTTTTACATGGACTATTTGTAAACCAAATAGCAGCTTCTGAGTTGTTATTGTTATGCATGCTTTTTGAAAGTGGCATTTTAGTTGCCACAAGTGAATACTCACTGTCCCACTTCTGCTGAATTCTGGTGAGGTCCTACTTCATAGGTATGAAAATATGAACAATTATAATGAACATGGTGCAGTAGAAAGCACCATTGGAAAGTAATGCTTTAATTTGGCAGCTCAAAATTCAGCTTTTGCAAGAACCAAGTGAATGTCTTGTACTTCTTTCTGTAATAAGGTTAAAAGAATTGCTGACTTACTCCCACAGTGTTTTCTTTTTGTGATAGATCCTCCGAGTTATTGCCGGGAATGGTAGATGTGGGGGATCCATCATAAACACCTGTATGCTTTATGGAAGCGCAAATTCTTCCTTTATTGCCATCTCTGCAGTCCTCTGGTGGAGAAAGTTTTAGAAATAAATTGTTTACTGACTACAGAGCTCATAGTTAGCCCTGCTGAAGGGCTTGGTGAAGAGGGTGTAGTATAGAATAGCCTACTATCCTCAATGTGTCCTGGGTACTCCAAATGTCTGTCCAGAATCAAATTAAAGTTTGGCTTAATAAGAAGTTTGCCCTTTTCTTTTGCTGGCTGCCATCCTGCCAGCTGCCAGCTCCCATCAGCATGTTTTCACTCCAGCATCTCACATTGCAGGTGCTGGAGTGCCTCACGCAGTCCTAAAGCTCCATGGCACAGGCAGCCCCCAAAATGTGCTGAGCAAGGCAGGGATGCAGAATTCCCTGTGGTTCCCCAGCTCTCAGCTGGCAGGGGCTCACAGGACATCCCTGGAGTGACACTTGGTGTGTGTGAGGGGACACCACCAATGGTCTGTGCAGCTGTGCTGCTCCTGCACGGGATGGACTCAGGGCTGTGGTGGCTTAGGACTGAGCTCCTGTTTTTCAGATTCTGCTCTGATGTAATGTGCAACTGTCAGCTGCTGTTCTCCCACTTTATTCAGGCAAAACCTCTCCTCTCTAGGCCTGGGGCTCAAGGACACCTCACTGTCTCAGGCCCTGAAAAGTGTAAACGAAAGTGAGTTGGAGGGAGCAAACTGGGGGTAAAGGACTTCATTACCTGGAGCTGTAATGGGAGGATTAACCCCTGATATATAAATGGACCAAATTTACATCTGTCTGAAAAACCTGTGACCATTGTCCGCCCTGGGTATAGCCCTGGAAGGCTTTGGACTGCCCAAGGTGTACCTGGGGAAGGCCTTTAAGAGAATGAAACTGAGTATTTATTAATCTTGTCTAGCCTCTGTTTCAGGTAGCTGCTCCAAAGCATCAGCCTTCATTGTCCTATCTAAAGAAGGACTGTAACCATCAGAAAATGAAAGGTTGGCAGCAAATTTTACGCTCCACCTTCTGTCTTCCCATAAAAATCTAATATCACAGCAACTTCTTTCAATGACTTTTTGGGGAGAACTCAAAGACACTCAATAAGAATCAGGTATATAAGAAGTTGCTTCTCACTAACTGTGTTAAAAAATGGTGGAGCTTTATTTTGTTTTTAATGGCCAGTTTGAACAAGCGAGAAATTTCCTTATTCCACTGGACAGCAAAAATCTGAGGTGGGCAGGAATCATTGACAGGTAGGGGAGCACTCATGATCTGCAGCAGGGCTAGAAAGCAAAAGAAGAATTTTGCCAAGTATGAGTTTGTAGCATGTGAATGTACCTTTGGGTTGCTTGCATTGGTCCATTTGGGTTTGAAGGAGTCTGAAGCAAGGAGTTTGAGCCAGCACCAACAGATTCAGCTGCCAGAGGGCCAGAGCTGCTCTTGCCCCCAGCCTGTGCCTCTTGCTGCCCCTCTCTGCTCACCCTCCTTGGGCACAGCCCTTTGGGCACCTGCAGGGACAGTGGGAAGGGGAGGAGATTTGGGTAAAAATGTGACAGAATTGCAGTCCAGCTTCCCTGTGTTTCCCAGGAACTGGGGGAGCTGTGTTTGTGCTGGTGGTGAGTAGGCAGGCCCTATGTGACACACAGAAACTTCAGGAAATCTGCCTGGTTCATTAAGGGGGTGTGGAGGTGGCAGTGAACAAAGGAAATGTGTTAAAGCCTGCTCTGAGGAGTGGGAAGCAGAGTGGCAAATGGGATAAGCAATTGGCAGAGGAGGCTGAAGAAGGGGTTTGAGAAACAAGGAAGTTTGGGAGAAGAAAAAAGGAGTGGCACATGCTTAGGGAAGAGGGGATTGTTCTTGCTGGAGCAGGTTCTGAGGAAAGGAGGGGACTCTGGCCAGGTCTGTGCCAGAAAGGGAGCTCCTAAGGGCCTGGCAGCATCCTAACCAAATCCTAGGAACTTCTTCATGGTGAGAAAGTGTCAATATAGGACTGTATATATATATTTAGACATAATTTAAAAAAAAATAACCTGTGTGCATGTGCTCAGGGGTTGAAATTTTGGAAGGCAGCAGTCAAATAAGGAATTTGCATGGATAGCCAAGGAAAGTGATGCAAAACATGAATATGTTCAAAATGATGATGATGGAAATGGGGTGTTTCAATTAAAAAAGCAGCCCATGTTGCTTTAGTTATCCAAAGAGATGTCAGCTGCCATTTAATGTAACTATAGGGAAAAGGTGCCTTGATTCAGATGCCTGCAGTGGTAAGTGTGTTGGGCTGCTGAGAGGGGAGTTGAGTGGTCTCAGGTCTTGCTTCCTAATTCAGAACCCTGGCTTAACTTTAAATTGGTGCTCCTTGTGTTAAAAGAGCCATTTTCCTGACCTTCCCAACTGCTGCTGAGAGTTGGAATATGTGCCCCATCTCAGAGAGAACATATCCCCTCTTGTAAATAAGGCATGAGAACCTCGGGGGTGGAAATGTTTTACAAAGAGTAGGTATGTGAAATGCCACAGTGCAGCAGGTGTGCTGTGCTGGCTGAGGGTGACCAGGGGACCAGGAGCCCCTCTCAGCTGCAGTTCTGAGGGGCCTGCAGGGCCAGGGCTTGGGGTTGTGCTGCTCCTCTGTGGCAGCCACTCTGTCCTTCAGGGGAGTCACAATTGTCCCATTCCTGCTGTCACTCCTCTCCTTACACTGCAGCTCCTCCTGCTCTTCTTGCTGTTTCTGTTTATGCAATTAAGCCTCTTTTAAGACTGTGCTATAAGAGAATTTCTCCAAAACCAGATGTCCCATGTGAGTGCAGGAATTAACATGCCTTGTTTCACATCACAAACTGAGACAAACAAGACAGTCCTTCCCCTTTTCTGGCAGGCCACTGTTCATCCTTCCCAGATATCAGTGCTCTAAACCCTGACAGCTTTTGCTGTGTGCCTCTCTCAGTGCTGAGCAGCCCAGGCTGTGGATTCAGGGCATCCCCAGCAGCTGTTGTGTTTGGTACCTGTTTGGGACAGACTGGCAGCACTGGGATGGTCGCTGCCCCCAGCAGCAATGCTGCTTCTGCCTTTTCTAGGCTTGGAGGATCTCCGCAAATCTTAGGAAGAACTTTTACAAATGTGTCTGTCTGTAAATGCAGCTGGAAGGTGCTGGAGGGTGGGGTGGTCTTATTATCTGGGTGTCTCCTTGGCCTGCACTGGAGGAAAGAAATGGGGTTGTGTTCCTTGGTTTGACACTGATGAGTCCCAATGACTCCACAGCTGAAAAACTCTGAGTAGTGACAGAGAGAAGGAAAACAGTGGTGGGGAGAATGAGAAATGTACATTTTCTTGGGTAGGAAAATAAAACATGGAGTATTTATTTGTGGAAAAATGCATATTTTTAAAGGAAAAACCTTGCTGTGTTTTGGAACAAGTTGCATGCAAGTCTTGGTCTTTGTTTGCTTGTTGCCTTGTGCAAGATGTTTGATTTGTTTATTTGACCATAGGAACTTTCTGTTGGGGATTTTTGTTTTCTGTGCTGACATGCAAAAATATCTTGCATCTAAACCTTCAGCTGCTTTCAAGGAGGAAAAATTGAAAATGCGAAGGAGACTGGAGTGTTCTGAGCTGAGCTGGATCCTGCAGACAGTGCAGGGTGGAGGGGGCACAGACATGTCCATTAAGGTAACATAAGTGGTGAATCATTAAGGTCAGGGAATTAGATATAAATAGAAGTAGCAGCAGAAGGTTATTTCTGTGAAGGACTTCAAAGTGAAGGCAAGAAGTTTGAATGTGATGTTGAGCAAATCAGTCAACAGGGAGTGACAGGAATGGAGCACAGTGTCCTGCAGCCAAGAGGTTGGAACTGTATTTTTAACAACAGGAAGAGAAACTGTGGCACTTGATTGTAAATTGTTGGCTTGTTGAAAGTGACATCATTGACATTTGCTTAGATTTGGGGAGTTTGTTGAACAAGAAATTTTGGGAGGTTTCATTGAACAATTAATTAATTTCTCAGGTTTATAATGGATTTAATTTTCTATAGGGCTCATGTACTAAGAGTTCTCCAAACTGATGAAAGTCTAAAAAACATTAAAATATAATTGTTAATTATGTTTGCTGGCCCTTTCTATGGTTTCAGCCCCACCAATTAATTAGTTTGGAGAGGATTTGTCCCTCTCATGACAAGTTCTGACAGAATGGTTCTATCATGCACATGATGATAACCTCCTGACAGGCAAATGGACCCCCATCACTTTCTGAGGCAGTAAGAAATGTTAAGAAATATGCCTTCAAATGAAGTCTGGAATGCAATAAAGAAATATCATTACAGAATAAATATTTATTAATTATTCAATGTGGTGATGTAACAGGTCCCTGTATGAAATTTCCCTAATGCATGTTGTAAAAGTGCATTAAGAATAGTGTGATAATTCCAGTGATAATAAAATGTGAGGGGAGAAGACAACATCAAACAGCACCATCTGCTGTTCCCACTTGGACTGCAGTAAGGTGGGGAATGTTTGCTCCAAAAGGGACATTCTCACAAAGTGATTTTTCATATAGAAACTTTCTTAGCAGTCCTACTGACTTGTACAGAAATCTGGGCACGTCATGATTTTGTTTTGTTAGTTTTGGTAAAACTCTGTTTCTCTAAAGCCTGAAAAGTTTTGATTGTATCTGCCTATAGATGACAGTCAGGTATTTGGTAATGGGAAGATCAGTATTTCCCTTCAGGTAAATGTACTGAAATAGACTTATTTACATATTTTTAAAGCATGCCTAAATTAATGCTTGGTTTAGCCCATAAAAAAAAGCATAAACCCATAGAATAAATTATACATCCATGCATACAGTAATTAATACAATAAAACTTAGTTACAGTCTTCTTGTGGCAGTTTACACAGCCTGAAACATATGTTCTGCACCGAGGCTTATTGCCTATAATTTTGGTAATATCCAGCATTTTAAACCATTGTAAATACATCCAATTAAATAGGAACTGGAACATGAATAGGAATATTCACATTAAATATTATGAGGTCTGTGGGAGGAGAGATTCCTGCAGACCCCAGTAACAGCAGCTTGTACACCCCTAGAGAGAGCATAAATAAAAATGGGATATTTAATGGCATGTGAGAATAGAAAAATTGGCCACAAGAGCAAATGACTGAAAGAAGGAAGTCGCAGAAACTCCATTGTTACTTATGCTTGCAGTGAGTGGAGGATGAAGGCATGCAATGAAACAGCAGCAATCTGGAACTCAGGTTCCCAGCACTGAAAGAAGATCATTCCTGCTGTCTTTCCTGGGATTACAGCTGCTCTCCCTGGGAGCAGAGTGGCAGTGAGGCAGGGTGATTGTGGGAGAAGGGTAGATATAGGTCTAATTGTGTTAGGAACTTACGTCTTAAAAAAGGAACTTACTTGCTGCGGCAGTTATGTCTAGATATGGATAACATTGGATAAACTAGACTAGTGAAGAGCTTTTTTTATTATTTGCACATTAGTTTCAAGACATTGTTATACAATGGAGACAGGAAGCTCGCTGATTTACAGGGAATGCTAAGGAGGTGGAGTATTACAGCATAGCATAAAACTATCTCAGCTTAGATTTCATCTAATCATACATAGAACAACACACATTGACAAGCATTCTATCCAATCTTATAAAACACACGTAATGGTAGTTAAAACAAAGACTGGTTCATAAGAGACTAAGAACAGAGCTTTATTCATGTTAACTTTCTAAAGATATACATTAAATAACCTTGTTGCCATCTTTAAGCTAATTCTACAGAGGCCTATTGTTATTTGTCATGTATGCTCTACTGCTTGGGAAACTTTTCTGCTGTATTTGCAATGCTAACAAAACTTCAGTCTGAGGCCTATACTTTTTTAACCATTTCCTAAAAACCTTCTAACTTTATGGATTCCAACGGTGAGGGCCAGGGCACAGCGCGCCCTGCATGGTGCTGCCCTTGGCTCAGCATGGGCAGAGCTGGGAGGCAGGTGTTGCAAGCACAGGGTGTTTGCTGAGGCAGGGCTGCAGGCAGTGTGTGAACAGGCACTTAGCTGGCTCAGCCATGTGTGCACAGTTCCTGGAGCAGAAACTGGGCTGCCACGGCTGTTACTGGGCTCTCTGTGCACTGGGAGCTGCCCAAGGGCAGGGAGTTGCCCCTGGCACTGCAGCCTGCTTATGGCGCAGGAACAGTGTGGAGCTGCCTGCAGCCAAGGCAGAGCTTGTTTGTATCTGTCTGCACAAGGCTCTGTGCATGTCCCCTCAGTCTGCCTTACTAGAGAGACACAGGCTTGCTGGGAAGTGCAAAACTGGGTCAAAACCCTTCCAGACGGGTTAGATGGTGGGATCTGGTTTTGATTGAGTTCCTATTCAAAAAGCACATTTACTCCAGATACTTATTTTATGGATGAGATGACAGAGTATCTTGTTTTTGAAGACTGCACAAATGCATTTAATTGCTTTAAGATGCATTTACCACTACAGTGTAGGGACTTGCAGAGCACAAACATAACTTCAGGAAAATCTTCCAGTATGTAATAATACTTTAATGAAACTAGAATGTCATTTAATAAGGCCATACAGCTGTTCAAACAGCTCTGTTATCAGCATCACTCTCTTGTGATGCACTGGGCTCTGCTGTGGCTCGATGATGATGTAACATTGTCAGAAGCACTGAACTGGCAGAAAGGATGAAGGGAAGGGGTAATTTGTGCCTTCTGCAGCTTGTTGCTGTGGATGTCACCTCAGTTTGGTTCTAAATGAGCACCTTTGATTTGGGAGACCCATTGATTGTAATTACTATTACCTGTTTTCAATACTGCTACTGTGAAATTCAAAACAAAGTTTAGAGGTATGGCTTGGTGGCTTTATCACATTATCCATAAGTGTAACAAAGAACTAATATTTGATACTAGTGATAAATGATGGCTTTGTGATTTAGTGGTGAGAAACTACTTAAAAACACATTTTATCCAGAATGTATGCAATGGATTCATTGAAGTATTTTAACTACTCATTTTTTTCCAATCAAACATGCGGTAGAAAACAGAAATTACTTAATTCAGTCGTTAAACTCCTATTAATCTAGCTGGATGGCACATGATTTTTGTCTCAAATGTAATACTTTGTTTGACCCTCAAAAATATTTTGCTGAGAATGAGTGAGAGAATTCATTTAAATGTAAAGATGAAACATTGGCAGTTTAGATTATGGTCTTTAATTTCTCTGAAAATCTAATATTTGCACAGTTCTAATTATGAGCTCTGACATAATACCAGATTCTGTGCATTGCTTTTCAAGAGGAATGAGTAGGTTGATTTAAAGAGGACTGTGTCCTGTGAACAATCTGGCCCTGAAACTTGAAGTTCACACATAATTTCCAGTAATGTGCTGCTAGAATAATTACAGAATCTCAAGTGTGTGCAAGAGGGGAAGAGCAGTAAACAAGTTCCTAGCATGTATTTTTACGAGCAGGTGGCTTAATCTTCCCTTAAATAGAGCAATAATTTCAGCATATTCTGGTGATTACAGATAATAGTTATTCAGGTAATACTAGCTTTTTCAGGTGTGGCATCTTGTTCTAGGTGTTGTAACCTGTCGTTTACTCCTTCAATGTGTTCAGGTTTACTTAGTAATTGCTTTGCTGAAAAACAGATTATGTATTATTTAGCTGTCAGTTGTGTTGGAACAGTGCCAAATAACTCTTAAACAACCAAATATTAGCCAATAAACATCAGTGAGAACACTCAAGCATGAAACAAGGATCTGACTTAGTTTCTTGTTGGATGGTTATTACTGGAGAGAAGTTCTGAATCAGGTCTTTCTGCCTTTGCCTCATTATCCAAGTAAGTCATCTGATGGGCTTGAAGATATTTAACTCTGAGACAGCAGACAGACATACCTAAGCTGTCTCAAAAAGACCCTCAAGCAATTTAATGCAAGGGAAAACCCCAAACAGCCCTCAGATCAGCAAGGTGCTGTTACATTAAGTGCTCCTGCAATAGAATTTTGCTGTAGGTTACACTTTCACAAAACTGGTTGGAAAGAGTTGGTGGCCAGTGTTTGAATGTGAGTCTGACCAAACTCTGTTCAAGCTTCCCTTAGAGTAGAGCAGAGGAGCTGTCTGACCCCAGCTTAACAAACAGCTGCTTATATTAACTTATATTTTTGTATTAATGCAAAATGGGGATAGTGGTCAAAACCAAGACTGCACGTGTGCTTACACTTAGAAGAAAGGATTCTCAGCCCAATTTTATTATAAGCTACTGAGGTTTAAATTTGGCTTAGCAAGGGATCTGGCATTTTATAAGTGTCAGTGTGTGTCTGTGACTAGCAAATCACCCAGGGTTTGGAGTACCTCTGTTATTATCAGCTCTTTGGGATAGGGAAATTCTATCCATGCTATGATATATCTGCAACAAAGACCACAAAGGAAATAAGTGGCAAGGTAAGGACTGGGGATGGGTGTCAAACCCCAAAGCCTAACCCTGAGACTTCTGAAAGCCTTCGGGGGCCTTGGTTGCACACATACATGGGAGGCTCTCTTGTAAGGGTGAAGCTATTTTGGTTGAAACAACTGAGCATCTGTCCTTCCAGGCTGTCTCTTTTCCTGCTCCCTTGTCTCTCCTCCTGCTCTCTTATAAGGATGAGGCTATTTTGGGTGGAACACCTGAGCATCTGTCCTTCCAGGCTGTCTCTTTTCCCCTGAAGAGCTGTTCCCTGGGGCAGCTGGCAGCAGGGAGTCCATGGCAGGAGCTGTTTGCTCCAGCAGGTCCTTGCAGCCTCTTGTGAGCTTCACGTTGCAACAGCTTGAGGTCAGCCAGCTGAAAGCAGGAGTGGAAACTATTTGAAGAGTGTACTTCCCACCCTTCCCTCCTGCTCTGCTCTGCCTGAAGCAAGTTGCTTGATTCCATGTATATTATTTTCCCTGTTGGAAAATGACTCCCACTCAAAACAGGATTAGGGAGCTTGGCAAAGGGAGGGTGAACTTAATTATAGGAGAAACCAACATTCCCTGCCCCAGTAGTCTTGGCTTCGCTTGTCACTTTGGTGCTTATTCTCTATAAATGGTATCTCCTTGGCCTGTGTTCCTTTTCATCTGATAAGATGACATCTTTTTCACTCCTGTGTTGTTGCCCCAGTGTACAGATTCCAGATATTGATGGATTAACATAGGCTGTCAGCAGAACAGTGACTGATGCTTTTAACTGTACTCAGATTATGCCAGTAGGCTGAGATCCCATCTGACTTTAGACACTAAGAAGCACTAAAGTATGGGGGAAGTCCCTCCAAACTTTTCCCATTTGATGAAGCAGGAAACATCTCCATTCAGGCATAAGGAAGTCTGAATAACTTTCTGCGCATAAGCATTTTTCTGTCTAAGGAAAGAATCTACAGGAGCAAGAGTCCTAAATATTACTAAAACAAATCTGGATCCTATACAGAAATACTTAACCTCTTGGCCTTGTTCCTGTAACAATTTTGTGTCCTTAGCATTGTGCACAGCAAAGTAAACAAAGTATTTCTAACATATTGTTTATAAACATAAATTATTTTGTGATGATTTTGATAGTCTTAATAATCATAATAAGTCATGAAGAAAAAAGCACCACAGGATACAGGGCATGCTTGTAGCTGACCTTCAGGTTGAAAGCTACATTATTTTGGCTTTTTCTGTCCTTAAATAGAAGAGACCTGTGGAATACTTTTCTCTGCAAAGAAGTTGTCTTCATTAAACAGCTATGGTCTTGCCAGATTGCACAGCTTTGTAGATCTTATTATTGCCAGCCTTCAGTAAAGCTTTTCTTGATGTGTATCTGCTACTGAAAAGTAGTCAAAGTTAACAGATGTCTGCCTGTATCACAAAGCAGAAATGAATTAGAAAAAAGGGAATATGGACAATGATTGACATGTAAAAGGGTAAAAGAAGGTAAAGAAAAAAACCAGAACAGGAATTTAAACATTGGTTCTTGATTGGTTTTCCATTTCAGTGTACTGCCAGTGAAAGATCATGGTCTTACTCATCGCTTGCTCCCTGCCCTGCAATAGTTCTGGTGCCAAGCCCACGTGTTTGAGAGAGGTCAGTCCCTGTGCCAGCTGTGGGACAGGAGGAGGGTGACCTGTGCCTTATAGCCCTGGGTATGAGCAGATAGCAGAGGGATTCAGCTCTGCAGAGGAGCTTTAAGCCTGAGACACAATCCACGTAAATCTCTTGTTTCTCTGCCCTGCTCTGGGGCTGCCTGAGCTAATGCAGGGTCCTCACAAATACAGTAGAATTTAGCTAAGCTCTTGCTAACAGCTGACTAGGAAGCAGAATTTGTCTACTGGTTTCATCCTGAATGAAAGCAAAAGGAATTTTAACCAAAAGAAGTAATAGGCTTTTTTTATCCTCATCAGAATAATTGATAAGGTTTCTATGGTTATTTCTTCTAACACAAATTTAAGAAGTGACATGGTTCAATATTGTAAGTGTGAAAAAACATTTCTTGTGGGATATTTTAATTTAATCAAATATGCATTTTTCATTTGAGAAGCTATTGTGTATGATCTTTTTTCATCTTTGTAAGCTGAGATATTTCAAAATGCTGTTGTAATTTCAGAAAATAAGACTTTGAGTTAGTGGTGTTCTGGTTCAGAGTTTCTGCTATCCAGCACCAAATATGCTGAGCAGGAAAAGAAAGAAAATGACAAAAGTAACTTTGTGTGTTCTTTTGTTTATGTTAAAAAGCCCAAACCAAACAATTCCACTCCAGAATTCCACTTTAACAGCAAGAAACTGTTTCTTTGCTATCTTCATTTGCCACAAGAGGACTTGCAGTCCTCACAGGGTAATTTCCCATCAGCTGTGTTGGGTGCTTTGTGTTTTATAATTGTAGAATTAATTTAAAGTTTTATTTGAATTTTAAACTTGACTAATCTGTGAGTGTTTAACATTCCTGTTTCAATGAATGAGTACTTGAGAAACAATTTATTTTATTAAGCCTCATTTTATTTTTCTTCCTTGTACCCCATTTTTATCTTCTGTTTCCATATTTCAAACTGAATAGCCATAATTCTTCATATTTACACTGTAGTAAATGTTTCCTCACATACAGTAATTACTGTAGAACTAAAATTATGCAAATTAGAAGGCAGGAAATATCTGTTCCTTTGTGTGGTGGAGTATCAAGAATGTGGATGAGTTGAGTTTTGTTACTTTTGTTACCAAGAAGGTATTGGGAGCTCTGAATTAAAGAATGCACTGGGGACATGCAGTGTATTTTCTTATGTGTAGGTATTTGAGACAAGAGGAGGTTGAGTCTTAAATATTATTGATGTTACTGACTCACTGATAGTGATCCTTCAAAGATCATGTGATACCAGCATGGTTATAAGATATCTGGGATGCTTTGGTTCTGGTCTTGGCTCCCCCCAGGCTCCATCCATCAGTGCATCTTTCAGTGCTTGTATTTCATTTATGAATCTCCAATACTACTTTTACCTCATAGATGTTTTCTTTGGTCATCTTCCTACATGCTGTTCTTAGCATGTAATGAGGATTTCTTTTGTTGGCTGGCCAAGGGTAGAGGCCTTGCTGGGGCTGGTTCTGGTTCCTCCCTTTCCATCTGAAGTTCCCCTGGAGTGAGATTGGTTTAGCAGGGATTGTCTTCTGGGGAAGAAAGGAACAAGATGACAAAATACAGAAATTTGTTGTAGTTATTTCCAAGAGGTAAGCTCCTAAACGCATTTCTTATTTGAACTGAGCTGTTATTGGCCAAGAAGGCCATCAGAAACAGTCTGTAATGAATCCTCTGTGGTTAATTGCATATCTTTGCAAGTGGGCAAACTCTGGCCTTGCTGGATGATTAAAGTGCTCATGATGCAGTGATGCTCATGTGGGTAAAAAGCCTTGCTTAAATACAGATGATTACAAGTTTAACTGAAATGTATCATAGGAAGCTTGTGGAGCAGGCCAATCAAAAAATTTATTTCTATCTAATCTAAGGATTTGTATGGCAGATGAAAGTGAGGTTCCTGTGCTGGGCAACATAGATGCACTCAGCAAAAATACACTGCCCTGAACAGAACATTGCAATTCAGAATAAGGGAAGAAGTAGAAATATCAATGTGATGGGAGGGCAAAGGTCCAAGGAATCACTGTTGCTCTCTAATGCCAAAGAGTCATCACCCTGAGTCCACATCTGGTAACCCCTCTTTGAACAGAAGTGACGCCACTTTTGGTTTGGCTATTGGAAATATTTGCTTCTGTCTTTGCTGCTGCCTGAATGTGTATCCTCTGGTTGTGGCGATGAATTGGGAGCCATGGTCATGACTCAAAAGCCAGTAAGTGCTCTTATCAACCCTGGGACTTTTTTAAGTGCCAAAGTGTAAAGCATTTTAAAAAATACAATTTGAACACATATGCATAGCTGTAGTGTGCATTTATACACCTCAGTTCAGTGGGATCTCATGTCACAAATGTTAAAAATATCATCAGCTGGGGACATAGCATTTCTCTGTTACAATAAGTGAGGTATAGGTCTTTCTCTTCTGTGCCTTTCAAAGTGTCTTGGACTGAATGATATTTACTGAAGTTATTCTAAATGCAGTGAAGCTGCCAGCAGGTTTTAGCAGCAGAACTGGTGGTGGTGTTTCATTCTGGGGACTCAGGGCTCCAGCAGATGAGCTGACAGCCACACTGCACTGTTCAGGGGACAGGTTTTGTGTCACAGCCTGCTGTCAGCAGCACTAATGGGTGTCCTTTTCAGCCACCCTGCAGAAGTACAACACAACATTTCCCTCCAGTCCCACAGAAAGCCTTGCCAGAGATGTGACCCAGCAGAGGGGTGGCTGTGGAGGAAACCTTAGGGGTCTGCCAGTCCTGATGAATAGATAACCTGCAGGTAGGAAAGGAATTTGGGATTTCAGTGCAAAGCCTGAGCACTCCAAAGGCCTCAGTTCAGTGGGCTTAATGCAGAGAGCCCTGGGAAAAGTTAATCCTAAAGACACTTGGGTCTAATTCCTAGTGTTGCTGTAAATTCACTGTGTTCTTTACCCTTTTATATTGAGGTTGCAGGCTGTGAACTGACATGAACATTTCCTTACCAGTTTCAAGTTCCCTTTGGAGCCACGTCTGGTTGTTTTGGATTTTTTATAGTGCAACGTTAATCCAAATAACCCAGATGAGAAAACAAAGTCTGCAATAAAAATGTGTGACTCTCCGAAGGCTGGGTGCAAACTATCAACAGCTGGTACCCATAAAAAATGCCATAATTATGCTATCTAGAAGATTTATGGTTCTGTCTGGTATGATCAGAGATATGATTTTTTTTTCCCCCTCTGTGGAGAGCACTGAATTCTTAGAATAAGGGTCAATTTTCTTCCAGAAAGCAGAGGTAGAAGCACGGTGCTGCTCCTGATATGCTGGAGAAAGGCTGCTCTCTAGTGTTCAGTGGTGGGGGAATTCAGGGAACACTGGAGTCAGGCACGGGCAGGGCTCAGGGTTGATTAGGGTTTGTTTGACTTGCAGCAGTAACAATTTGATGAAGAACATTCAGAGGATATATTTGCTGAGAATCTGAGACGCTTTATTTCTTCTTGATTTTTTTTTTTTTTTTGCAATATACTTGGTGGTAATCCACCTCTGAGTGATTAGGAAAAGTGAAATTCTCCTGCCAGTCTCAACTGGTTGCTGGAATGTGACGGGTAGGTGTGGGCTATGCCAAGATTTTATTTTATATTTTTAAATACGAGCAAGCAAAAAGAAAAGAAAAAAAAATCACACCATTCCTGGAAGTGTTGACAGGGATTATAAATTCTGTGGGTGAGCAATTGTTTGCATCAAGGCAGAGAGGCAGAGCTCCAGGGGAATCAGAAGTTAAGCCATCTTAGCAGAAGGAAAGCTGTCACATTCAAAGACCTAAATAAATTTTCACTTACTTTCTGCTTTGCCTTCTTCAGAATATGATTCTGCTTGGTCTAAGCACTTTACTATTTGCTGCTATGTTGATGGCTATAAATTGATATGAATAAACAAGGATAAAAATGAGAAATATTCATTAAATAATAACTTATAACTGGAGCACAGGTTTTGGATCATTCTTCCCCTAATCTCCTGTGGGGCTGGGGGAATTTAGAGGCTCAAACAGAAATTAAACTGAATTTAGTGGAATGATAAATTGTGCACAAGGGTACATTTGCCTTGTGCTCAGTTCCAGTGCATTGCTCTGCTTCTCCCAGGACTTCTCATTGCTAAGGAACTCCCATACATGAACTAATCTGCTGGTGTTTCATAGCATATTCAGTGATGCTCTACAATATCTACTGGATAAAATAAAGATAATTGCTGTGGCGTCTGCATCCAAGTACAGATACACAGAATTGTAGCAGCAACTCATCCCTGTCTGATGTTGCCTGAACTGTAATGGAAAACCTCCAAGGACTGCAACACCACAATCTCTTGGTGATCTATTAATTATCCCCACCACTGTAAATCTTTCCCTAATGGCTGACTGAAATAATCTTTGCTATACATTAAACTTACTACTGCCTGCAGATGTAAAGATGGATTTGTTCTCTCTCTTTTACCAGCAGTCGTTGCAGCAAACAATCTGAGAATAGCTGAGCCTTTGTCCCATGTGTGAGTGGGCTTTATCAGGCCAAACAGCCAGGATGGACAGGCTGATTAAGTCAGACAGACAGCCAGGTCTGTACGTACCTCACTAGAGTCCTACTTGTGCAATTAGGGTAGTGTTTAAAACTTTCCTTTTAGAGAAAATTTGCATGGTTAAATGGAAAAGACACATCCTTTGTGACTGGCTGTATTTCTTTTTCTCCTTCTTTTCCCTGGTTTTTCCTATTAATTTTATTTTTTTTAATAGTATGTATCAAAATGGTAAAAGTGGCTAAAAATGATCATTGGAACTCCTTACCAGTGGCAAATCCAGCACTTGGAAAGCTGTGCCTGCTGGAAGGATGTTAGCTAGAGCAGTAATGCCCTCATGTGGGATGTTAGTGTGCAAGGTCAGGTAAATTACAGAGCTTGGAGGTCTGAGGTGAAGCTGTAAATGTGGCTGTGATTATGTCTGCAGAGGAGAATACAAGAGTGGGATAACATTTAGGACAAGCCAGGGAAACCTGCAAATTGATGCAGAAACAGATATGTTTGCTCTCAGCCCATTTGTTGTCTGGAACAGATTAAGAGCAGCAAATCTCCTTTTGAGGAAACAGAGCAGGTCAAACTGCAGCTTGGTTCAAGTGAAGCAGAGGATCCACGTGGAGCTGGTGAATTCCTGGCTCCCAGCCACGCAGAGAGTTGAGGAATCACTTTCTGATCATTTCAGTTGTTGCCCTGCAGGCTCTGATGGTGTTAAGGTGCATGTCATTCAAAAATGCAGGTATAGTTGGGAGCAGAATTCCCAGGGAAAAGCTGTTCCCACTGCTCTCCTCCCTGCTCAGAGGCAGTGGATGTCCCTGGGGGTCAGCCAGGTGCAGTCCCAGGCTGCAGAGCTGAGCAGGGAGTGAATTCCTGGCTGGCAGCTGGGAAAGCAGAAGGCAGCAAGGGTTGCTGAGGCTGGCTCTCCTGCTGGAGGGAGCCTGAGGAGTTTGGGCTTGTTGGGTGAGTAAAGCAGGAGCGGAGCTCAGGGAGAGCACGTCAGAGCAGCTGCAGGGAGTGTAGAGTATCTTTTCCAAAACAGAGCAAATGTTCTGCTGAAATGAATGGACTAATAATTTCCCCCTGTCCTAGTTTCCCACACGCACAGTGAGCTTTCTCTCTGAGTTTTCGTGGCCTGGCTGATGTTGGTGCCATCATCAGCAAGGCTGAGCCTTCCTCTTTCTGCTCTTGGAGAAAAGAACTTTTCTGTTCCCCTGCCTCCAGGAGATGGAGGTGACTCTGGTGCTCCTCAAGCAGCCCAGTTCAGCTCAGACAGAGAGAAAAGAGGACACTGACCCTGCTGGGGTTGTGTGTGGCAGGTGACAAAGCTGCTGTCATTGCTGGCTCTGGAGGTAATTGGGTTTCATACACAATTTCAATGATTCTTTAGAATCAGGGAGGCCACTGAGCAAAGGTATGTCATATCAGGAGGAGCAAAAGCCTGGCTTATCCTAAATTGGCTATGTGATCATCTTCCATTTCAAGGATGAGAGAGTATGTGGAATTAGTGGATGGTGCCATTAGAATTAGCAGTTCCATGTCTCAGTGAGAGTTTGGTGGGGAATGTGCCAGGAGGAAAATGTTTACTTCTGTGTAATTAGAAAAGCAATCTGCAGAAAATCTGAAGATATCTGGCTTCAAATTAGTTCCAGATTCTTTTGCTGCCTCTTGAAATCATTATTTGTCCATGGAATAGAGTCCAAGCACTGCGTTTGATTCACCATGTGTCAGAAGTGTGGAAAAGAAGAAAACAATGCAGAAAGCATGGAAGGGGTGTATCAGGAACGTCTTGGCTTGCAGTCACTGTAACCTAGGAGCCTTCTGCAGCCCGTGGGGAGAAGTGTGGGCCAAAGGGGATTCACCACAGAGTCAATATCGACTACAGGGAATTCTGTTTGCTTAGGTAAACTCGTAACCACATCTGCCAAATGCTGACTGGCCTGATTTTGTTACACTAGTGTGAGAAGGTAAATTCCCCAGTAAAGAATTTATGAAACCACTTGGAAAGGTGTTCCAGGCAAACTTAGTCAAGAGTCAGGGTATGGATCCCTGTTGGGGAGCAGAGGCCAGTGGGTGGGCACCACACCAGCATGGAATTTGGGAAATATGTACTCTCTAAATGCTGCTCTCTGCATTGTGCAGGCTTTGGGGACACCTGATTGTGATGAACTGAGAGGAATTCAACAATTCCTTAGCAAGAGAAAATTTTTACCTGAATAAATCAACAGCGACCATGGTGATGTGTGTGTAATCCTTTTTTTACCCTACCTATAGATTGAGAGGAGGAGCTTGCTCTGTTTCTCTTTTCTATACACGCAAAACACCTGCCTTCTCTCTATTTAGGCAAAAGTTCATAATTTAATCTGTAGGGTGAAAATCTTGGTTTATCTTGATCTAATCAAATCCCACTGCAGATGTGGTAAGTGATGAATGGGACTTGAGATAATACCTTAGTATCATCAAAGTAATTTGTGTTGTGAAGTCAAAACCCCACTGAAGTCCAGTTTGGCTCTTAATTTGAAGGTTCATACAGATTTTGAGCTCTGCACAAGACTTGCATTCAGCCTGCCAATGAAGCTTATATTTTTATCTGATCCTACTAAAGACTATTTTTTTCACCTCTGCAGCTAAACATGAAACAAATGGCCATAATTGGAATTTAGCGTATAATTACTGAACAAATGTGTATAAATCATGTTTCTTTGTTGCTTGTAGTTCTAAATATGTTTGTGATTACAGAGGCCATCAGAGCTCTGCTCTGATATTTTTATTATTATATTGGTATTTTCTGTTTTAATCAAGCATAAAGGTCAATTGGCTTAATATCTGTTGACAGTGGAGGTATGGTTCAATTTGCTGTTCAGTAAGGTATTAAAACATGATAGCATTTCAGGGAGTACCTACAGCAACAAAATTCCAGGTGAAAGGACCAAGTCTTGATATTTTTCTTATTTAGGTTTGCTCATTTTGATCATATTTCATAGTTAAATGCCAGTACTTACATATTTAAATACACAAAAACATTGCAATAATTAATACTGCTGTGTTAATGAGAGGCAAAATGTAGATGCATTTTGGTTTTTGAAGTAATTGGAGCAAAAAAAGAACTGAATTCTCCAGTGACTCAAATACTTCTTGTAATTTGAAACATATTTATCTGGGAAATGTGTTATTGGCACATTTATTATAAATCTCTGGTTATTATTTCAGACAGGCAAATTTCTGGCTCAGTTTCCATTAGAAATTAAAGACCTATCAATGTTTATGATCTGGAAAAATGTTTATTTTTCTTCTATACTGTGATTTTAAATTTCTTTTAAACCTGTACCATTATGGAAAGATCTTGCTTTCTACTTTTCCAAGTAAAACTTGGATTGCTTTAAATGGATTTAGAATTAATATAATTTTTGAGAAGCAAAAACAAAATGCACATTTTTAAGTTAGAAAATATGTGAACACTGATGCAGCAAAGCACTGCTCAAATATTTTTCTGCTGGATCAGGGATTTTGGCTTAACATCAGGAATCCTGATAGATTTCTGCACTTCTGCAGCCTGAAAAACTGGGAAGGAAATTTATAGGAGTGAGCTCTGTGAACTAGCACTGTTGTGAAACAGGCTATCTTGTACTTCTGCCCTGGCTGGAATGATGGTTTCATGCTTTTATTTCAGTAATTGGATTAAATAGAGAAAAGCAGAAACACTATTGAGGGGTGCAGTATAAGAGAATGACCTTGTTAGGACAGTTCTGAACACAACAGAAGCCTCTGCTGCATTGTTGTTTGGTCAGGTGTGGGATGGCAGGGCCAGGTGAGCACC
Source organism: Zonotrichia albicollis (assembly GCF_047830755.1). Classification (NCBI taxonomy): domain Eukaryota; kingdom Metazoa; phylum Chordata; class Aves; order Passeriformes; family Passerellidae; genus Zonotrichia; species Zonotrichia albicollis. The sequence goes on along the minus strand of NC_133827.1, from coordinate 24,971,622 downwards.
TAATGCTGGAAAATATCTTTGCACAAACCAATATTTTCTCTATCTGTTGCTTGGAAGTACTTCTGACAACAGTAAAAAGTATTTGCCTTGGGTTGTTTTCATAAGGTAGCGGTAGTTTGTTAGTTCTTCTATTTTTAAGTTAATCTGATCCATTTCATAAGGTTTTTTTTGACTGTATCTACAATTAAGCTTTCACCTTGTAGGCATTGTCTTCTGGAAATTGTAGTTTTTCAGTGCATGGAAGAAAATGGAGAGTGATGACAAGAATTGCACTGATTTCTCTAAAGTTTTTTGAGAGGAGTGTGGAAGGGTGCACTGGTAAAGAGGAAGTTTGCTTTGAGAATCTAGTGATTGGGAAGAAAATGGTCTGTTTATTTATGGAATTTGAAGTTCAGGAGTCATGACTCAGTATAAGGTTAAGTCAGTTCATCAAAATGTCAATGAAACACATGGATTTAAGAAATGTCAATTGCTTGTTTTTCATGAAATATCAGAACGTGACAGTGCTTCAAAACCAGGATATTCATGTTTTCTTGACAAGCAGGATTATGCAGCATGTCGAGAAAATGGACCTTTTGGTCTCCAATTTTGGCAGTGGAACAAGGCAGCAAAACATCTACCATGTCTATAGAATTGGAAATTCCAATTCATGAGTGAATTTTGTAGCATTACACAGTTGTCCACATATATTTTACACATATGTAAAAGACTGCAGAGCAAGCCACAACTCCAGGTCAACAGCTGCACAGGAAAGTTGGCTGGAGTGGCAGGAAATGGCAAGGAAGAGCCAGGTGTCATCAGCAAAGTTACTCCAACAGGAGTTGTCCATGCGTCTGAATTTGCACAATCACCACTTCCATGAGTTTATCTCACATTAGCAGTGATCAGACCAGGAAAAAACCATGTGTGAAGGACCAAGATCTCAGCATCTCTCCTTCAGGGTAACCCAGAAATTGCAGCACCAGGAATTCCAGATGTTGCTCTTTTGGATTCTGTTCTTCACAGCTGCCGCTGAGTTAGAAAGGGCAGGGTAAAAGTACAGTGCCTTTTGCACAGGGTTGGGACAGGTGAGAATTGTGCTCCGAGGATTGTTTAGTCTTGTGAGTGTGGTTTTATGTGAGCTACATAAATATTCTTTGAGCAGACAGTTACCATGTTTCAGGTGATGGTTGTGGGCATCCATCACCTGATTCTCTTTGAGTTATCTTTTTGCCTGAATCTGTTTGACAGGGCAGCATTGTCTCATAAAATTAGGGGATATTAATGGGGATTCTTACTATTTTTTCCTTTTTTCTTTTTTTCCCTGCCCTACCAATGACATGCAGCACTTGGCAGTCTCTCTGCCTTTGTCTCTCTACTGGTTAGGGCTATTTTAATATTCTCCTCAAATAAGAGAAGCATATTTAATATTTGTTAAAGCCTTTGAAGTCTTCAAAGAAGGGTACAAGAAGAACTTGAAATAATACAAATTCAGTTTTAAAGGCATCCAGCATTTTCTGTGCACTACAAAGGGTTATTTTGAAAGCTGGTGGGGGATGACTCCTGCTGCTGCCTATAGGGAATGCACTTCACTAAGATCTATGAATAGCTATTGAATTATAAAATGAATTTGCAGTGCAAAACTCCATGGGCACATATAGCAGATGCCTCCTGCCATGTTTCAGGATGCCAGCCTGAACTAACTGGCACATGCAGGAGATGTTTGAACAGCTACAAAAGAAGGGAAACTTTCAGCTTGTCTGTCTTTCCATCCATTTCTGTCAATGAGGATGCTGCACAGCATAAAACTTGCAATATCTGAGGAAAACTGGCAAGAGGTGATCCTTGCTTTTTAATTTTGGGTGCTGTTGGAAAGGACTGTCTTAGGAGGGTACATTCACTGACTGGGCTCCCAGTGGAGGATCAGTGTTTTCCCCACCTGAAAGTTTCCAAGCCCTTGTAGATAAATATAAAGCTGCATCTGAAGGCAGCACAGTCCCACCAGTTTGAGCTCATGCCTCAGGCTCAGAATCTCTTTTCGCCAGAATGCAATTTTTGTGTAGCGTTGTTGCATCTTGGGAGGAGACCCAAGAGGTGAAAGCATCAAACCACACATGCACTGAGGGCATTTAGTCTGGGGCTGGATGAAATCTACATGGAGGAAAATCTGAAATCCACACAGTGGAGATGATGTGGGTGGAGCATCAGCCACTTTCACTACTGATTCATTGCCAAAACACTTGCTGATGTGGACCTGGCCTAGTGGTACTTAATCTGGACAAAATCTAGGGCAGCTTGGGAAGGGGGATGTGTGAGGAATTACATTCTTGTAGGTGCTGCGTGAATGCAAAGGGTACCCAGCAAAGCATCTGAGGAGCTGGTTATTTATTCAGCCTTTCTCCTCCATGACGTCAGTTTTTCAGTAAACAAGATGCTGAGAAAATCACCTCTATTATTTATAGGGTGGTGGGTTTTCCACTGTGTGCTCTCACCAGCAAAAGGAGATTTACAGATTGACTGTATTCTGCTGTGGCTCTTCTCCTTTGTAAATGTCAAAGATAAAATGGCTTTTTAAAAACTGGCTACTAAGTAGGTCAGTATTTGTTTCAGGATTGTCATGTGTGGTCTTAAAGGCACTGATTTTCCTTTTGAAAACCTCCATTTTTGAGTATTGAGGAGTTCAGCAATGCTGATTTATATTGGGTCCTTTTAAAAGCTGCATACTTCAGTGCTAAGGGGATTAGAGTTGAGCACACTTTAATGAACACCTGTGAAGAGAGTGAACCTGTTCAAAAGAATAGACATGTTGTGCTTCAAAGTAATCCACAGAGAGAAATATGGAGAGCCATTTAAAAAGAATACTGTGCATTTTAACTAACTAATCCAGTTAAAAGAATGAATTTTCAACGCCCAGAAAGGCAAAATACAAGAGGGAGCAGAGGAGAAGGGCCGTGTTACACAGTTACATCTTCCCCTGCTACGTTTTTAGTCCTTAATCCTAATAAAAGAATACTTTAAGCCACCTACTGAAACAGATATTCAGGGTGCAATTTCTGTGGGGTTTCTCTATGGCAATGGGATTATACACATTTAATGGGTGTCAGTTGTACCTTCTCTGTGCTTTTTAGCTAATAGTTGTTCTGATCCCTCAGGAAATGAGAAAATTTTGAGTGAGGATGTAATGATCACATTTTCTAAGGGAGAAGTAATAGAATTTTTGCTGACTGATTATTTTATCACCATTAATGCTTCTTTAGGATGGCAATGAACATGCTGAAATATTCAACTGATGAAATGGTTTATGATAAAGACTGAGCCAGTCTTTTGCAGAACTGAATTTGTGACCTGGCAGTGGCTTTAGAAGGCTCCCCAAGATGGCAACAGTGAGGTACCCAATGCCAGCAACAAATACTGAAGTGAAGGGCATTAGCTACTTTTCCAGATAGGATCTTGTGCTGAATGTCTTGTGTGTGAGACACAAACAGAAACTCCTGTGCCTGGGCAATGCTTCTGAAAAGGACCCATCTGCTGTGGTAGGAAGACCAATAATAAGAGTTTGTTTTTCAAGATTTTTTGGTTTTAACTAGGTGTCCTGTATCAGCTCTGTTCCTCAACCAGCCATTCGTTTTTTCTGCTGATGCACCAAAATGTTTCCTGGAGTGGGACTTCTTCCCAGATGTTTTGATTGAAATCACACATCGTCTTGGCCTCCCCAAATAACTTTTTGTATGGAAGGTATTCTGTGTCCTCAAGCATAACAAATGTACGCAGAGATCAAATCAGTACAAGTATAAAAAAAAAAAGAAATTTTACCCATTGCAGCCCTTACTGTCTCAGCCGCATGAAGCATTTTGCAAACTTCAGGTCTTCTTTGAAGTGTGTGGTGTTTGTGATGTCCCCAGGACAAGGTGAGAGATGAGCAATCTGACTCCATGCTCTCAGAAGGCTGATTTATTCTTTTATAATATAATATTAAAGAATGCTATACTAAAACTATACTCAAGAATGAGTAAGGATACAGACAGAAAGCTTGACAAGAATGAGAAATAAAATCTCATGACTGACTCAGTCCAACACAGCTGATGGTGATTGCTCATTAAGTGAAAACAATTCACATGAAACTAACCAGACATGCACCTGTTGGTAAACAATGTCCAGACCACATTTCAAAGCAGCAAACACAGGAGATGTGAACCAGATAATTATTGTTTACGTTTTTCTCTGAGGCTTCTCAACCTCCCAGGAGAAGAAAACCTGGCAAAGGGATTTTTCAGAAAATATCACAGTGACAGAAGGGAGCACTGTTCTCTGCTTTTTAAATACAGAGGAATGAAACTGAGACTTAAACAAATGAGTTGAGCTGGAATTGAAGGCTGACCTTCCACTTCCACACAGGGCCAGGAGGACTGGAGCTCCCACTTTAATATTTGAGTGCACAGTAGAGGGGGCAATCTGCAAGGGAAGGCAGTGTCAGATCTAAGTGTGATTCTAAGCCCCTGCAATTCAGTGTAACCTGCTTTGCTTGACAAATGCTGCAGGAGTAAGGGATTGGAGTGAGGCTGTTCCCCTTGCCCACACGCCAGGGTGTTCCAGGTGTGACAATGCCCAGGGAAGGGCACGAGGTGTGTGTGCTGTGTCCCTGTAAGAGCCCTGCTGGTCACACAGCCCTGCAGGACCCTGCTCTGCTGGCCAAGGGACTCTGCTGCTCTGGGGTACCAGCCCAGGCTGGAGCATCTCTGACCGAGCCACATCCCTGCCATTCCCTTTGTCCCCGGGGAAGGACACAGAACAAGAAGGTTCCTTGGTTTGTGCTCCAGTGCTGTGAGTTTGAAAGAGTTTTGGATGTCTTTAGCTGTTTTGCTTCCAGGGTCTATGGCCTTTCAATGCTTCAGAGTGCAAACATTGATGCACGTCTTGAGTCTGGAGACCTCGATGTGTCCTGGTATCCTTCTGAAAGGGAATTTCTGCTGTGAGGACTAACTCATTAAAAAGTGCCTTTTGATCAATTTAAGGGCAAATTTTCTCTTATTGTCAGGTTTCTAAACTGTTCTGATGAGATCCAGTTCAGCAGACACAGAAACAAAAGATCAGTGTAATCAAAAATTGTGTAAAATTAAGGGAATGAAAGTTGCTTCTTAGATTGTGTGGAATTAGTGTAAAATGGGCCTAAAATAAGTAGGATTTAAGTGGCATACAAAAGATCAAGCCTCAGAAAAAATTGTCAGGTAATTTTAAGAAATCCTCTTTGCTCCTTGTGCTGGTGATGAGACTGCTGTGGAAACTCAGATCACTGCTGTTTGGGAACACACATCTCTTTATCTCTGCAGCTCATCTTCCTCTCAGAAAATCAAAGCTGAGCAACCTGTAGTGGTTTGTGACTGAAAATATCCCCTGGAATAATAAAACTGATCTCAAAGGTAATATGAGATTTTCTTCTTGATAACTTTGATCCTTCGAAATGGTGTAAAAACTCAGTTCTCCTATGAAATATGGGTGTCATTCCTGCAAGGCTGCTTTGTGTTTCAGTCAGCACTCTGACTACTAATTTTCCCAGCTAAAAAAAATTGTCTTAATCAAAGTACTGTGAAATTCAATATATGTTAATAAAATCTTTTAAAGACTTTAGCTAATGGGCAAATGGGAGAAGAGGCCGCTTGATGTGGATTCTGGGGATGGTTTTGGTGCAGAAGGGTGCACAGCAACTATGGTGTTTTCTGGCTGCAGTTGGGAATATTTAGAATTGTTGCATGGTGGGGAGGTAAGCTTCTCAAAAGTTTCATTTTCCTGCATAATTTTGAAAGTCAGTCTCTAAATGAACAGGTGCAGGGGAGAGAGATAGGGAACAAGCAGGGGAAGAGGGAGGAGAGAGGTTTTTTGCGCTGCCTTTCCCATTCCCCCCGTGTGCAGGGGAAAAGCCTGGAGCCCTTGAGGCGGCAATCGGGGTGAAACGCCCGGGGGAGAGTCCCGGGAGGAGCGCTGGGGGCTGCGGGGCCGCGGAGCGCGGGCAGGGGGCAGCGTCGGGCCGGGAACGGGGACCGCGGCACCGGAGGGGGAGCGCAGAGCCCCCGGCGTGTCCTCCGAAACGCTGTACAGGAGGGGGAATACATGTCTGGGAGCCCCTCCGGGGTTAGGGTTACTGATGGTGCTGGAAAATGCCTTGCTTCTGCACCGGGAGCTTTCTCCCTGAGCGTGGGCTCCTCTGTGCTCATTGTGAATGCGGGGTTGCGGGATGCGGTTTTGGAGGGGATTTGTGCGGTCATTTTGGGATGGCTGGAGAGGTCCTCGGTTTTGTCTGTGAGCAGTCGCGGTGTGCAGGGATTGAGGTGTCACACGGGTTACAGGTGTAATTCCCACCTCCCGAGGTGCCAGCTCGGGTTTGTGCTCTGTGTCATAAGGGTGTGCAGGGATTGAGGTCTTGCACAGGGTACAGGTGTGATTCCCATCTCCCGGGTGCCAGCCCGGGTTTGTCCCTGTGTCACAGCTCTGGGATGTGTAGGGATGTGGGGCTCGGCACAGCCATGCTGGCCGGGGCTGCGCTCTGCCCGTGTGCCCTGTGCTCAGCGAGGTTGCAGCTGCTCAATGGGAGCAAAATGCTATATGACCCTTGCAGTGTTCCTGGGAGTGTTCTTGATATTGGGCATTATGCTATTTTTTTTTTAATTTTTCTTTTTTTTTTTTTTTTTTTTTACTATCGCGAGTCAGAGCTGCGGTTCAGAACTAAGTGTGCAGAAAAGCAGTGTAGCTATTTAGCTATTGTGATTAGCTTGCTAGAGTGGAATCCTTACCAATCAGGAAATCTCTAATTATTCTACCTACATATCTATCATTAAAAAAATCCACCCCAACCTCTTTTGTTTACTGTAGTTAAATTTTCTGGTACTGCTATCGTCTTATTTTTGCCTAGACAAGTGAAGCAAAGGCATTCTAGGGGTTCTTGCCTTCGTATATAACAGCATGGAGAGTTTTTCAATGAAAATTTCCAATACTCTTGCATTTAAATACACATAGTTATTTTTTTAGGGATTCTGCCACTGCATAGTTTTGAATTTATTTTTATTTTTAACTGTTATTAAAGAATAAGGAGAGATTTTCCAGGCTGCTGCTAGTAAATTCTATTAGAAATGAAGGAAGATGCTGCAGGAAGAAACTTGGATGTAATACATAAGTTGTGCCATACTTGGGGGATTGAAAGGAGAGGGCTTTGCTGTTTGTTAGTACAGCAAGTGTCTCACAGGTGACTGTTTTGCAAACATGATAAATCTGATTTATTATGTAAAACATGAGGTATTTTATTGTTTGACTAGGCTGCTCAGAGTTTGCGAGACCTCATGTAAGTATTGAGGAGAATACATCCTGAAAAGTTGGTGCAAGAGGAATTCTTTTATATATAAGGGAAAACACAGACTTAAAGGAGGGAAGAGCTTCGTACGCTGCATGAATCAGGCTGTACTCAGACTATAGGAGTAAAACTTTTTCCTATAGGGTAAAAGTGGAGGAAAAAGTAATGTAGTCTTGTTGGTGTGGTGGTTTGGGCAGAAAGTCCCAGAGTATATTATGCTCTTGCAGCTCAAAAAACTGAAATGAACTTTCAGCTGGTCCTGTGAACTCACTGAGTATAGAAGGCCCACAGAGTTTAGCCTTAAACAGGTTTAAGTAAAAGTTTCTTTGCTCCTTCGATGTAAAGAGGAGCTATGACCAAGCCAGGATCTGGCTAGAACTGGTAAGGGTCAATAATTACGTGCTTCAATTTAGCTCCTAACCTGCAACCACTTGACAGTCTGGAAGAACTGGGAACTGTCTGGGTAAAAATAGGAGGGCTTGGTGAGCAGAGAATTGTGCAAAATGAAGGCTCACCTTATTGCTTGTGTGCCTTGCAAAGCCCTGATGTGCCCCTAAGTACAGCAGCTGTGCCACACTCAAATCTCAGTCTTTATTCTGAGTTCTCTCAGGCTTAGGCATGGCAAAGTATTAGTGACCAGTGATGCTGCTTGATGAAAAATGAACTTGTGTTTTTATTAGTTATTAGATGCTGATTTTTTTCTTCTGGGGCTTTATGAATGTATATGGTGTCTTTAGCAGCCAAGCGTCCTCAGCAGTTGAAAAGCTGTAATAGTCAGGATTTTCTGTAGGGTAAAGCAAAATTTCTGAAGTTACTTTGCAATCCAATGGCTTCAAAGGAAATGGCTTGATGCCAGGAATTGACTTTTTGTTTCATTAGATATCGTTAATTTCAATGTTGTCAATAAATTCTGGAAAAACACCTTGAGCAGAAGCTTAGCTGAAGTAAAACAGATATTAGGAACAATTTGGTTGTAAATTGGATTTCCAGCTTTCATGGCTGACGTTTCAGCTATTCTGAACAATATATCTGGTCTCTAAGTTCCTGCCCGCCTTTATTTTGCCCTGTCAATAAGACAATCCCAATCCATGTTGCACTTGCAGCTCTCTGATGCAATAATATTCCTGATGCAGAATCATCAAGCCAGTTGCAAAGACAGGAATACCTGGATTTTCTTTGTGCCAGTGAACTTAATCCCTAGATGATCTGTAATCTGCATGAAGGAAAACAGCAAAAGGTTGTTGGTTTAACACCCTGGAGTCAGGTCTGATGGTGATGGGAGCTGCAGTTTCACAGGTTAGATTTGGCTGTCATTTAGATTTGTTGTACTGACTTTGGTCCACCTCTGTCCTCATGGTTTATCTCTCCTCACACCTAAACTTGGAAAAGGCTGGCAGAGCTGACCAGCGTGCACAAGCCAGTTTGGAGGAGAACCTTCATCTTCTCCAGAGGACCAGCACCACCACATCTGCTGCCCTCAGTGCTTGTCTCCCGGTGAGTGTTCTTGTCAGCAGAGCAGCTCTTTCTGCCTTAGTTAAGGCTAATTTAGCTGACACACATTTCTGAATTTTGGAAACTGAAAATAACCCTTTAGGCTCTTAATAGACATTTTCTGCAAAGAGAAGGAAATGCAGGCATGATTTTTAGCTAGAGGAATTGCACTGTGGTTTTAGAGGAGAATGTTAGGGGAACATGATTTCACAAATGTATTGCACAACAATACACTAATTCTTTGTGTGTCTCCAGAGGCCTCAGCCCAAAGGTAGCTGAAATTCTATACCATAATTGCATTCTTTCAAAATTGCAGCTATAAGAGGCCATAGTTGTTTCCAGAGAAATGTTAAAAATGGGATGTGCATTTTTCTCTACATACGTTGCATATGTTAGCATTCACTTATAGATTACTTCATTAACCTTTGCTCTTCAGAAGCCTTGGAAAGAAGAAACTACTTGAAGGAGAAATAGATTGGGAGAGCAGGCTGAAGGGATTTCATCAAAGGTCAAAATCCACCAAGCTGGCTCTCCCTGCCCCCTCCCTCAACTACACAGCTTCTGCTCTGTCTCTACAAAGAAACAAATAAGTCTTGCAGGTGCTGCAGAAGCAGAGATTATTTTGCTGCTTATTCCTGATGTGTGGTTGTAACTATTTTGTAATGCTCTTTCATGATTTGCTTATTCAGGATATTTCTTGTTCTTGAATGGAAGCTATAGTAATGACCAAACAAGAAACAATTCAAACCAAAAATCCAGATAAAAGGTACTTTTTTTGTCCACTCTTTTGTTTTAAAGACAGCAGAACAATTACCTGAGTGACTTGGGCCTGAGATGCCTCTGGCATTGACAGCTCTTCAATACGCCTAGTTTTAATTTAGCTGGTTTTTCTTTTATTTATTTCTATTACCTATTTTTTGTCTCCACATCGTGACAATAATATACTGAAAGTAGCTAAACTCACTCTATATTCTGGATTCAATTTTAAAAGTGACTTCTCATGGCCAAGTCATAAAGCTTTGAAATATGGGATTGTAATAGAAATGCTGACAGTATCTTCAGAGTGTCTGCAGTAGTGGGTGTTTCTCTAATATAAACAAATGGTGTTATTGGACTCTTTTTTTTCCCCCCACGCTCCCTGCTTTCAATCAAAGGTGGTTTTATCACTCATTAGCTTCAAAACCATCATCTTTTTTGCTTAACCCACAACAGGGTTTGTTTGTTTTGTTTTGTTTTCCTCTTTGAATCTGGAGTGGAACAGGACAGACAGGAAAAATTTAGGTTGTAGCTTATCCAGACGACTTCCCTGCTGTCTGCTATTATGTACTTATGTTCAGTAAGTGTGTAAATAGACACTTTGAATCTAAGCCTTGAAGGAGACAATATTTAAGGAAAGCGTCATGACAGCCTAATTAAAAGGATGAACATTTTAAGATGCTGTGTTTCTAGTCTCTTTTACTGATAGAAATTAAGCCTTTTTTCCATAAAGGAATAACAAAAACCTCTGTAGCTTGTTTAGCTGATACCCAGGGAAAGGCTTACCCATTACATTAACTCAAAGCTCTCCCATATTTTGGGCTGCAGGTGCCTGCTCCCATCAGTGGAAATACCCACGGGCTGGGGGCCGCCCTTGGAGCTGCAGGATGCTGGGCAGCTTCCTGTAAACGCTGTGTTAATTGAAGTGTGTCTGCGTTTTCATCTGGGCTATGTAGTGTTTTCTCCTAGAAAGCCTACTGCACACTGTTATTAACTGGCAGCCGTTGTGGATTCCTTTTCTTCAGCTATTTCCTTTAGCTAAAAATGCAAAGCTGTGCTGCCCTGAAGGGTTATTTAGCAAGAGTTTTAATGAAATAATAGAAATGTTGCACTCTAGTGATTTCCCCCATGCAGGGAAATGTCACAGTCCATTGGTCTTTCCCAGGGACATTACATGAGATTACACCTATTTTCGTTACTCTGCTCAAGTACAATATTGTTAAGTAAATATTTGCACAAAAATGTGGCCATCCTAAGGTGTGAGGGGTCCTGCAAGGTAAATAATTAAAGCCTGTGCTCTCTCTGGTAGCAGAAACCAGTGCTTGATACAGGTTTGATCATTTCACATGTCCCTTTGTTAATCCATAACTGTCTTCTGCAATTATTTTCATCGTGCAGCCAAGCAAAGATAAAAGGTGGAACGTGCCCCTCTCGCCTGCTCCCAGGGAAACTCCATTATCCTGCCAGGCTCACGTGGCTGCAGCAAAGCCAATCTGAGTGGCAAGAGGAAGCCCACAAGGACGAGCTCAGTGTGAGCAGAAAATGAAGTTGTTAGCAGACAGCAAACTGCAGCCCTCGGTTCTTATGAATATTTGAATGAGTGACTAAAAACAGCTCGGTGGACTCTAAGCAACTGTGACAGCTGAAACTGCCTGGGAAACCAGCAGTCTACAAGGACCAGGATGAAAAGATCAGCACTCACATTTCCACCTACACCACCAGTATATTGTAAAACATGAGCAGGTTCTTGGTCCCCCAATATTGTTTAGAAAGAAAAAGACCTTTTTCCTCTATGAATTTTCATAAGAGAGGTATCTACTGAATCTGGCAAGGAATTTTGAATCCATTGAAGTCCAATGATTTCTAACAACCTACTCAAGGCAAGAGAATAGCCATATTTTCAGACATTGAAATATTGATGTTGCTTATACTTACAGAAAATTTGCCCTAGTGAATCTTTCATTAATATTTTTCAGCTGGCAAGAACAATGATGAGAACAGTTTCCCTGAAGCTAATTTGTTCTGAATAATCTGCACTAAGAAGAACGTATGAAAGAACCATAATAAGCAAACTAATGAAAGACTGGGGTGTTTTGTAGCATTTGGAAATAAGAGCAAGTGTTATAAAAAGAACAAAGCAGCTATATCTTTTTTATTTTAAAAAAGGATGAAGGAAGGGAAAAGTCTATTACACTAAAGCGCAACTTTGACAATGATTTTTTTTTGTTCCTTTTATTCTCATATATTTTATAGAACTGCTTCAAGATGTGTTTGGTATGACCTTGATGGTATAGACCACAGTTAATATGTCCTCTGCTGTGTTCATAACATGAACATTCCTGACTCAGTTGTTTTTGCTGGGATTTTGCTGCTCCTTACACAGGAGGAGGCTCCAGAATTGGTTTGGTGTGGTGTTTAAGGTATTGGCTTTACAGCAAAACTTTGAGGATGACATCTTTCTCACATTTTTTATTGCTATTGCAAGTTTACACTATAAATCTGACTTGAGAACCAGATGAATTGCTCAGATAAAATGTAACTGGCTTGCCGTAAATGAGTAACAAAGAAAGGAGTCTGCTTTTAAAGTAGTAAGATGAAGAGCCTTTTTAACAAAAACTGCACTTGCATCTGTCAAATGGCACTTTGTCCTGGCACTTATGCCATTTGGTAGCAGTGATATTGGTTTCAGCAGTGCTGGAACTGAGCCCTTTGAAAAATTGTGGAGTTCCCACCAAACCTGCTCTTGTACATTCACCAGGAATGATGGTGGAATAATTGATCCTGTAGCAATAAAACACAGCTATTGACTGGCAGCCCTCTTGAACTCCTGCCCAGAACTCTCTTCTGTGAGCTCAGGTTTTAGGGATCCACAGCTGAGCTATGTCTGTTAAGGGAGCTATGTCAGAGCAAGCTGGAAGGCTTAGGTCTGATCCTATCTAGATTAATATCTATCAAGGAAACTGAAGTTTCCCAGAAAATGTGAGGTAAATAAAAATTCAGTGAGCATAAGTGAACTAGAGAACTGAATTCCAAGTTCTCTAGATATTTCTGTTTCAAATCTTGCATTTGTTTGTTTTTTTTTTTTTAATTTGATCCTTTTATTTTGATTACATCATGAAAACCTTACCTGGTTGTGATTAACTGGTGGGATTTAGCTTGCATTATGGCATAGTTACTTAATTTTGTTCTATATTGCATATAGGTTCCTGTCTGTTCTTGTCTTAGGCTTCTGACTCCATGGGCAATGTTGAAAAGAAATACAATTTTTCCTCAGGAGCTGAGGGGTTGGGAAGTTCTGGCTCAGCACAGAGGCAGGAGGTGCCAATGGCATCCCAAAGACCTGATGTGCCCAGTGAAGGATGGGCAAGGACACAAGTGTGGTATCCCTAACAGTGTTCCCTGCCCTCTGCTTCCCACCACAGCAAGAAAGTCTGAGTCAGCAGCCAGGGCTACTCTGGTTTGAGATACACTGATGATGCAACTCTTTAAAAGATGACCAGGCATTACTGTTGCCCCTTTTAAAGGTCCTGTTAAAAGCGACAGATTATTCAGTTAATCACCTCTGGATCATTTATTTTCTCAGTATTTTTACTGTCTCCATGGAGGACTGCACCCCCAAGGAGACTATTTTCTTGATTCAGCCCCACTGTATCAGCTCTGATCCAAGTTGAAAAGTTCTTCAAAGAATTAAGGAAGATGTATATATTTTTTTCCTGGGTTTTATCTCTAATGTCTTTCAGCATCTCTTTTCCTTTAACCACATCAACTGAGCAAAGCAGGTGGGAGTATGTTGGCTTCCCATGCTTTGATGGATGAAGACTGAAGGAAACACCATCAAAGGCTCGTCCCATTTTCAGGTACCCCAGTGAGATGAGGAGCTGTGGAATAAAAGTTTGTTGTGCTGTGCAGTGAAGAGGACCTCTGTAGGGTGCTGTGGGGTTCTGAATGCTTTCTTGCCTCCTTGTGCAGGCACAGGAAAGGAGTCTTTCCTTCAGTGCTGCTCAGGCCTGGTGAAACATCACAAATTCAAAGCTTTCCTGAATTTCTTGTAAGGCAGCAGTGTGCTAAGCACACAGCTAAATGCTTGCAACAAATAGGAAAGTATTTGAAACAGTTTGCCTTGTTGTTTTGTTTTCCAGCATTTTGAACAGCAAAGGAAGCTCTTTAATCTTGGTGCTCTCCCATTCTCACCTCTCCATTATTGGTACTCAGTTTCCCACCAGGAGGTTGCAGGCGAGGTTGATCAGAGGCTGTGGCTTCACAAGGTCTAGCAGCAACAACAACAAATTGGTCCTTAAAAATAGTTTTTCTTTGTTTCATCTTTTTCTGGGAAAATAACTCTTTATTTTCTGTTCATCCTTCCCCAGTAGATGGACACAGCAGACTGAACCCAGTTGTTATGAACAGAGATCTGAGCCTGTCCCTAATGAGAGGCTTGCTTCCACCAGTGACTTTCATTTAGCCATGAAAGGGAAGCAGCACTCCTGAGATCCTGGTGTCTCTGTAGCTTCTGCTGCTTGAGAAGGGTCTGTTTGGGCTCACATTAGCGACCTCTTCACCCACAGAGCAAAAATAAGGATTTGTATCCTGCTCTCCACTGGAGACATTTCAGCACTTATCACTGACTCTGGAAGTCATTTCCTCTGAGATTTTCTTGGCTTTGTACACAAAAAGTAAGACCTGAGAATTGCTGTTTTCCCCCCCACCCCCAGGCCCTCCGCACAGTAGGAGACAATAGCCTATTTCCTTTTGTCATTCTCTTAGTAGGTTCTGGAAGGCTTTTTTGTCTGTTTTTTATAGCCAACAGTTGGAAGCTTTTATTTCCTCTCCATGGTTCTTCACATACAGTGGGGACTTCTGTTTTCATGATTCAATGATATGCTTGTCCATTTACTATGCTTGATTACTTTTTGAGTACATACTGATTTGGGGGGGAGAGTTCTTAAGTTCTTGCTTTTAATTTCTGTTTGAAGCAGTTATTTAAATAAGGCAAAAATAAAGTGGACTTTTTGAAATACTGGGAAATGGAATTGCTGATGTTCATAAAGTCACTGAAGCAATGGGATTATAATTAAATCAACTGATGGAATAAGATACTTATAAATCTAAACTATTTGCTTTTGACAGAATTTTAATTTTTAAAAACTATTTTTAAACAGAACAGCAAAAATTTTTTAAAAACACTTTTATATCTATAAGGAGTTTCTTTTAAATAAAGACCTTTTTCCACAGATATTCTTTACAGGTTTTTGGGCATCTGTTCTGAATCCCCTGAGTCTTAATTGCAACAGTCTTTGTAGACATTAAAAATAAGCTGTGCACAACATAAAACCCAAACTCATTCTGTGGAAAAGCCTGCTATGATTAGAATTCTCAAGGAAATTTTGGATCCATACTGCCTTCTAAAAATTAAAGGGAATCTGATTTGTCCCTTTGAAAAGGAAATTGGGTCAGTGTCTTGAATGGCAGCTTTCTGGAGTACTGAAAATATCATATTCTTTATTATTTGGAATGTGAATTTAGAATACTTTTTCCTTCTCCATTGAAATTAATGCATGACAGTGTTACTGAAGACGTTTGGGAGGGGAACTTATTCCATGAGAAGTTGTGTAGCACTGGAAAGTGAATAACCTGAGGCAAAACAAGAAAGAAATGGGAACAAGTTCAGGTCAGGGATTGCTGCTTTGGGGATTAATAGCAGAGAGAAGTGAGGCAGCAGTGAGGTGAAAGCAGGCAAAATACTTAAAAGCTGCAGTCAGACCATACCAGAAGGACTTGTAGAAACATGGCATGTTAATCAGGTTTATGCCAGCAGTGATGGAAGTGCCTGTAAAGGAATGGTGTGGAAATTCATATTTTATACTATAGTCACAAAGAAAAACCCCAAAGAACAAACTAGTTCCACAATTGCCTTAAAAACTGATCCAGTTAAACTTAATGTCAGTGTGTTTAAATACCATACCTTGTTCTGGCAAAGCAATCCAAGCCTGTTTCAATCCTGTTTAGGTACATCAGTGTTTGCACAAGTTAACATCTTTGATTCCTAGGCTTCTTAAATGGCTGAGCTAAGGGGATGCAATCCTGCTAATAAAGCTGGGCTGTGCAGAAGCTGCATAACTGCCTATCTCAACTCTAGAAAGTAACCTTGATAACTTCAACTTGTTCTTTACTTGATACTCAAATGTGCCCACTTTCTTGTGCTGGGCTTCTCAGGAATGTGATGATGCCAAGTGTTCATTTTGTCTGCTCCTGCCCTGAGTGTTGAGACTTTGGCTCTTGTTTGAGATCCATAGGGACCAGCCTAACGAGGCACCAGCAGTGCCAGGATGGGCTGCAGCCTTCTCCAGCAACACAACTGCATCAAGGCCCCATTTTCTTGTCTTGCCTGCATGATGTATTAAGCATGGTAAGAATGAACCACATTTCAGAATTTACAGCATGTCCTGATTTGGAAGGAACCCATGGGGATCATCAAGCCCAGCTCCTGGTGAATGGCCCACACAGGATTCAATGCATGACCATGGCATTGTTGGAGCCATACCCCAATTTGTCTTCCCCTTAAGCATCTTGTAGTTGTAAGAAAAGTAGGGGTTTTTTTCAGAAGAAGCAGTTTAACTAGTGGCTTTATACAGAAACCTTGGATTGTCAAGGCTTGGGAGGTTTGGAGTGCAAGTTGTGCAGAATGTGGACTGGTAACACTTCCCACCAGGCATTATCCTCAGCTGTGCAGTGTCCAGGTCCCTGGAAAGTCGTGCTGTGAGCAGCAGCACAGCTAAAGCAGATATTTATATCTGCCATGGAAGGGGCATGGCACAGTCAGGGAGCCAAAGGGAGAAATTCTGTCTGCACAGTCTGTACCCATCTGCAGGGACTGTCATTCTGGATCAAAGAGATGAGTTTTCTCCCTTCAAAGACTTTTTCTTGTCATAGACAGGCAAACTTGCTTTTATGTAAAACGAGAAGACATACCAAAACAGGATAGCCCAGCTTACAAATCTTAATAGTGTCAGTATTAGAAAAGAAACCTCTAAAATCTGGTTAGCTCCTAACTTGTGACTGAAGAGTGATCCAGTACTCTGTATACACAACTCAGTATTGTGTATCCAGTGTTTGATTCTAATTTTCAACATTTTCCTTTTAAGTGTGGATTTCCTATGTGTGACTGTGGAACTGCCATCTATCATACTTTTACTCCTTCAGCTCTAGTACCTTGTGAATATGAACTGCTGCTTTTGAAATTGTTCCCTTTCTATCATTGACTGCTCAGTGATTTATTTCTTACTAGGATTGCAGATCAGATGTTGTGTCTTTGAACATTAGCCTGCCATGGGAAGGATGATGAAGGTGGGCAAATGAGATCAGATTTAATTCTGCATATTCTCACAGTGGCTTGGTCTTTTAGCAGCAGTGCTGAGTACCTGCTGAAGCAGTGCTAAGCTCTGGGTGTGTAATGGGAAGCCAGCAAGCAGCTTGTTACAAGATGTTTGTTTGCATTCTACTCTAAGCAGCTGTAAACAAACATCTTACAACAAGGCCATGGTTCTGTCTGTAATTCAAGAAGGAAGAGAAGGAGGGGTTCAAGCTGTTTTCTCCAGGCTGCTTTTGTCTTCCAATCTGCCTAAGGTGGTGAACTGCTGCATGTGCCTGTGAACAGACCAGAGTGTGCTCCTTGTTTCTTGTCCCTGCAGTTCCTCTCAGAAAGACCAAGAGCCCCTCACTTTATTCTCAGGATGAGTAAGACACTTCACTCCTTCATTTTTTGAACCAAGGCTCTCTTTTATGTGACCTGAATTGATATTAAAGGAGATTATTCTGAGGCCCTCCTGTTGCCAAGTCTTTGCCAAGCCTCATCTGTGTCTACTTGCAGGGCAGAGCTCTTGGCAACCAGCCCTATCAACCTTCTTCTTCCTCCTGCTGCTGGTGTAAAAGCCAAACACAATGGAAACAGATCACATTCTTCTTATCTTTTGATCACTTTTTAGCTCACATTGGATTTCTGCTTTGCCAGCATTGAAAATAATTAAGAGGTGATATTTCAGCCATGGTTAGTACTGGGTACAAGTTATACCATAATGTTCATTCCCTTTTATTTTCATTTACATCCTATCCCCAGGGTAAGGGAAGTGACATTCATGAAAGAAAAAAAGTTAGGTGGAAACTACTCAATTTTCCAGCAGAGCTAAACTTGGCTGCACAAGTCCTGAAGGACGGGTGTCTACTTTCTAGAAAACAAATGATATATTGATTTCCTATTAAAGAGAGCACTGACAGGAACCTTCAAAACAAAAGCCTTCTTTCAGCAGGGCATTTAAATATGGGACGGTTAAATTGTGCAGCCTTAAGAGCTCTGTTGGAAGAGCTCTTCAGTGCCTGCTTTGAATCCCTGTGCCAGCCTTGCCCTGGCCTCACCTGGGCTCTGCCCTGTGCTCAGGGGTCACTGCACAGTGATAGCATGCACCTGGCATCCCCGAGCAGACTGCTGAGACTTTGAATTTCTGAAGAGGGTCAGAGCCCACTGAGGGTTTTCTTTCCTTTCTCTCTTTATTGTTTTCCCCTTCTTCTCTCTCAGTCACGTACAGTGTGAACTTCAAGATTCATTTCAAGTCCTCCTTGATTTTGCGAGGACAGGGAGGAGGTTAAGCAAGGTACTTTCTTTTTTAAAGCCCATTTTATTTTCCATTTTCCTACTCTTGTATTGCAATTCTCATCTTCCCCAAATCCTAACCAAAGAATTTCCTGGACAAAGGCAAAAAAGAAGTCTATGCATTTTAGATTTTTTAAATTACTTTGCCAAATAAAGAGCAGCCACTTTTTTGAGATGGATATTTTTATCTTGCTGTATGATTAGTCTGCTTGTACCTTTGCACATATACAAGTACCATTGTTACTGCAGGTGTAAGTGGTGATAATTTAATTGGCCTGTAACACAAAACAGGGTCTTGCCCCTTTTTTTTATTTTTAATTTTCTATACTCAGTGTTTTCTCACAGGATTTATTCAGCTCACAATATCACTTCCCAAACGAGTTTCCCCCTTGTTCCACAGGTAATCCCTGCTGAGGATGCCTCTCCTTGTCCTGGCCTTTCAGGATAAGTGGCTGGCTCCTGGCAGGAGCTGCTCCTGCTTGCCCCAGCAGGGAAGAATGACAAACTGAAATGGTGACTCATGGAGAAAATATCTTCCAAGTACAGGAAATGAGGAGACAAAATATCAATCTTTTCCTATCATAATTGTCAAGAGCTCTATGAAAGAGAGGGGGATGATAAACTTTCAGGTATTTCTAATTTGAAAAATACCTGTAGGACTTGCTCCAAGCAGATTGATTTATTTTTTTTTTTGTTAAGATTCTCAGGAAGCTATAAAACACAGCAAAGTGATGGCAATAAGATCCCACCAGTTTCTTAAATAGATGAAAGGATGCTTCAAAGTCTATTTGTTTAGCCAGTCTCTCTTTTCATCTTTGTTAATTGCTGAGAAGGATGAAGTAGCATTAGTATGCACAGCTTGTGAATTATAATCTTGAAAAGCAATCTTTTTTCTTTTTTTACGCATAGGTGTTAACCTTAATTCTGCTTTCCCACAGGTGCAGCATATGTATTTGCTGACATACTTATAAATTTAGTGCCATAATGATAAAAAAAGACAAAGTAGAAGAATAGGCTTGGAAATTGGTTTATTAACTGAGAGATCCTGTTTTCAGACATTCATATTCTTTTTTGGTTTTTGTTTAGGTCCCTTTTAATAATGTATATAATCTTGAAAATTTGGAATGGTATTAGAGTTCATGCATTAGTTGGAAACAATCTTAAGTTGTCCAATTCTTTTACTGCTTTTTACTCTACTATATGCAGTAATACATGAAAAAGCCCTCTTTGGTAATGAAATCCAACTTTTGAGTTTTACATGGATATCTAGCAACAGATCTTGTTTCTAATATTCCAGGTTTATTCATGATAGTCCTAATCTCTAAATTGAGATTTAGAGGGGAAAACTTCTATGTAAATAAGTATGTATCTATGTATGTGTGTTTATGTTTAACAGAATGGACTATGTTTGCATCAGTGTGTTACCCAACAACATGATATCCATTCTGTCCACATTGTTATAATGCTGTTTCTGGTGCCTGAATGAAAAATAATTTGTGAGCTCAGGCTTGGTCACCTTCAGCAATTGGAATGCCATATGGCAGGTGACTAGTTTGTCACTGCAATGTTTTTGAACTCAATATCAGATAGCCAGGAAAAAAAAATTGGTGTGAAATTTGTAGTTGGAAATGTGTCAGAGTTGGCTTCTTAAAAGTTGTTTGACATGTGTCTTTCCAATCCATAGAAGAATTTCTCTAGCCTTGTTGGCAGCTGGTGTGTTTCAGTGTGCTCCCCCTCCAGTTTGGAAGCATCAGGGTGGCATTATCAAAACACAGACAATCCTAAAAAGAAAATAAAACATGGAGGGGGTGAGTGAACTGGGCTGTCATTCCACACACAACTCTCTCAACCCCACTGAACCAAAAGCTGCCTGGAGCTGCAATGTGTCAAGGGCATTTCAGTTCGGCTCTGGTACAAATAACACCTAAACCAGCAGAACCATGGTGGGGGGAGGATTCTGCTCTCTGGTAAGCTGGTTTTTTTTGGCTTTGAGTGTCTTACAATTTTTAAGTGTCAAATAACCTTTGTAGGTAGATTAGCAGGCATGTGGGATTCTTCTCCAACAAGGCTGAAGTAGCTTCTTTTCCTCCCTCTATACCTGAAGACTCATATTATTGTGCACAAATCTTTTCCTTTCATCTGGTGGCCCCTCAAGAGCTCTTAAATAGGCCTGTTTCCACCTTCCTTTGACAGTGGCTGCATTCCCAGGTTTTCTGCTGCAAACAGAAGAGCCAGTTTATAAAGATATAGAGCCCAGTGAGCACAAAGGAGCTCGGTCTGTCAGTTTGTCATGCATTAAAGGATTGTGGGCACCCTGAAGGGAAGATTAGTGGAGGATTGTCCAAATTGTCAAGGTCCTGAATTCTTTTTTGGCAACCATTCTCTTGCATCAGCTTAGAGAAGAAAAACTCTGTTTGTGGGAGGAAGGTAGTGAAGGAGCAGGAATGATGACATTCCCTCTGTTTAGGACACTGGTCACAGGACAGTGCAGCCCAGTTTCTCAATTCCAGATCTGAGTATCTGGCCTATCCCTTTGAGACCTAAAGCATGAACTTTGAGTGTTTTGTGTTTGCCCAGAACCTGAAATCAAGGAACCTAAATATTCCATGTGTCTTCTTTCACAGGGCTGCCTGCTCCAGCTTTGATAAAAAATACTGAGTATCTGTCTGCCATTCTCTAATCTACACCTTATTCTGTACTCCCGCTGTAAATGTCTCTCTCTCTCTTGGTATTCTGAATTAACATCAGTTTGTTGCCCTCACTGTTCTGTTTGTATCCCTGCTGTAGCAGTGATGCTGGGGTGTACCAAGGTGTAAAATTCCTCTTGATTAAGCAAAGTCACTGGTCAAACATGAAGGGAAAGAGCCAGATCTCACTGCCACATGGTCAACACAAGCACCATGAGTGCAGTGCTTTTGGGACATGACATCCCAGCCCATTCCCATGAGTAATCTGTCCAGCACAGGCAGAGTAAACCCATTGCTCGTGGACAGGTTCAGGTGCACTGTGTGGGCTGTGCAGGGGATGTCTGTGCACTGCTGACATGGCTGAGCTTTCCAGCACACCCTTATGTGTGCCAGGTGCCCAAAAGTGCCCACCAAATGTCAGACTCGGGTTTGATTGGATCAAATTTTCCCTTGGGAAAGCTGGCTCTGTGACAAGGAAGGAGGTGAGGTGTTGCTTACGGCTGTGCTGGGCAGGGCTGATCTTTGGTGCTCTTGTTTTGCAAACCTCAAGTACTGATAAAGAAGAGCAAAACTGCAAATTGTAGGAGTTTGTCAGGAATTAATGATTCTAAAAGAGTAGATCTTAAAAAAAAAAAAAAAATTAGGGCTGAATTGCTTGACATTATTACAAAAGGTGGGTGTTTTGAAGGTCAATACTGAGAAGTCACTGTCCCTGTAAGAGGAGTTCTGAGCTTGTTCCCAGCACAGCTACTTTGTGTCCTATTCAAATTGCTGATTTATTTCAAGCATCATTGCTTGTTACTCTCTAGGCAGCAGGAGTGTAACCCGATTTGCTGCTCACCATTGCTGTAATAGGGAGGTTAGTGATGCACAAACCTGGCTTTGGCCACCTGTGCAGGCAGGAGCCTCCCTGTTCCCCTGATGGGCTCAGCAGGGAGAGCTTGGCCTTCTCCCCATCCCACTTCCACTGTGGTCATGCTTGCCCTGAATAAACTGGTGTGAGCCTGTTCTCAGTCTGAGCTGGAGAAGTTCAGGTCAAACATAGAGAATTGGTATGTGCAATGCCTGGAAGAAATGGAAAAGTGTTTGTGGTTCAAGAAACTTGGGCCAACAAGCTGAGAAGCCATGGGCTCTGCATTCAGGGCCAAGAATAAAGCTGATGAGCCTTTTATATACTTCCAGCAGCTTCTGTATTATCTCAGGTGCATTTAACAGTAGAGCTGTAAATTACAGTGAGAAGAAATTTCAGCCAAACAACCTGTTTTGTGGTTAATCTATTCAGGCTTTGTTCCTCCAGGAAGTTGTCTGATGTTACTTTATGTACTTGCTGCTGTGGGAGATGGCACCTCTGGGAATGCATTTCTGGGTCACTGGGTATTGCAAGGATACACATGATTAGAGAGAGACAGCTATGTGTCTACAGTATCATTGTTCCCTGTCCCAGCAGGTAATAAATAGTGCCACAAAGCACAGCAATAGTCAATATACCTACTAAACCATCTGTTCAGAGCTGCTCAAATGGACTTGGTTAAGCAATTATCCCCCAGGGGCTGTTTATATGTTAGAGGATCTGCATATCCTTTAGATCCTTAACCTTTAGAGAGGTCCACATAGCAATGCCTTGATTTATTTTCTTTGTGTGGTCTTGACCTTCCCCTGGCAGATTTAACATTACCCCCCTCAAGAATGTAGATCATGCTGGAAATGAATTTTTGTCCTTCCCAACTGCTGGTTTTATGTGTGAGTTTTTGTAATCTCTACTACTAACTGTGGTGTTTGTGAGGGTCCCCAGGACGAGGTGAGAGGTGAGAATCTGACTTCAAGTTCTCAGAAGGCTGATTTCTTTTTTTATGATATTATAGTACATTAAAGAATGCTATGCTAAAACTATTCTGAGCTGTAGAGGATACATCAGAAAGCTAGAAAATAATGGATAATAAAAACCTGTGACTCCTCAGAGTCTTTGATTGGTCATTAAGTAGAAACAATTCACATGAAACCAATCAAAGATGCACCTGTTGGTAAACAACTTCCAAACCACATTCCAAAGTAGCAAACACAAGAAAATTAGATAATTATTATTTACATTTTTCTCTAAAGCTTCTCAACTTCCCAGGAGAAAAAATCCTGGCTAAGAGATTTTTCAGAAAATATCATAGTGACAATTAACCTATCAAACTCAGGCCTAATAATCCACTGAGGCTGGACAGGACTCATGCAATATAGGAACTGCAGTTTGGGATAATACTATTCCAAATATAGGCTCTCCTGCCTTTTCATTTTCTATGCTCTTGCCTTTTTTCTCTCAAGTCCTGAAAAGCTGTAGAAATCATGTTCTTAGCAAATAAACTTTCTCCTTAGGAGCTTTCACTCCCTCTATTTGAAACCAAGGGAAGAAATCTTATAGACTGGAATAAGACACAGCAAAAATAAAGTGGATTTTTTCTTTGTGTCCTATTAATAAATACTGCCACTTTGAGTGGGTAAATTTAGCTGGGCTGGCAGCACCCAAATGCCTACATTTCTAAAGGAAAGCATCCCACCCTGCAGCTGCATTGGGTGGGCACAGTGAGCAGTGGCCTGTGAGCCTGTGCTCTGGCTGCCTCACTGAGAGGATGCTGTGGCTGGGCAGGGCCATCGAGAATGGCTTCATCTCCTGCTTTAGGGGTGCTGGTCCCTGTGGTTCCCAGCTGAAATGAGTCCTGCTGGGGCTGTGTGGGAGCTGTGCCCCTCTGCTGTCACTGCTGTTTCTGTTCCTGGGGTAAAGGAACTCTGTTTTAGTCCCTCCACTGGGGGTTTCAGCTTTTCACCCAAGGCCAGGGGAGATGGTGCTGTCAGTAACGTGACCTGGCATTTCTCTGTGTGCTTGCAAATTAGCTAAAACTGCTTCATGTATATTTTAAATGAGCAGTGTGATTGATTTCTTAGGCTCTGAACTTGCTTTGTGGCTTCAACTTTTGAATCACAGTGGAGGCTTGATAGTCTTTAAAACCATATCTGTGCGCTGCTTAGAAAAACTGAATCTGTCGTGACATCCGTAAAGCAGTCAGGATTTAATGGGCGATCCCTGATGCAAAACACTTGGAGTCTTTCAGCTAAACATGTTTTAAAAGGTATATAAAAAGAGAGGTTACAAAAGGCCTGGCAGTGTGTCCTTCTGTGTTCATGAGGAAATTTCTAGCTCTGGGCTCAGGCTGCTGAAGGCAAATCTGAGGTCCTGGCCTGTAGTGGATAAGTCCCAGGGCTGTGTGCTCTGCTCTGGGGAGATGCTTCTAATAATATTTGCCCTGATTTTTGACTATGAAATGAAGGCTAATGATATTCTGGCCTTCCAATTCTACTCTTTTATCTGTACAATAAAAGGCACAACTCTTGTGTTACCTGCTGAGGTCTGCCATGGCTGCCGAAGACAACAGCCGGCTTCTGGAATTTTTATTAATATTAATAAATTTATAAATATATATTTATATATATTTATATTTAAATTTATAAATTTATATAATATATATATTATAAATTTATTAATAAAATTAATAAATATTAATAGAATATTAATATTTAATATTCTAACTAAATAGAGAGGGTTATGAATTATGAGCTGCTGTTCACTTCAGGCTTGCTCATGGAAAAGGAGGTTTAGCACTGGCAGTGGTGGCAGCTCCCCCATGGCTTCGTTCCTAGTTGCTTGTTGTGGTTTTACAAAGAATTTCTCTATTCCTAGCAGGATGTTCTCTGATTTTCTTGCCTCTTTTTCAAGAACAAGTCTGTATGCTGGGGCAGAAAAAGATGGTCTAACTCCTGCTTTGTTGCAGAGAAACTTCACAGGATTACAGTCTAAGGAGAAAGTGTATTTATTACAGCATCTTTTTCATCAGCAGATGTCAGAGGAATGCACAAAGAAGGTCAACACCATTATCTCTTTTTTAGATGGAGAAACTGTCTCTGAGTTTCTGCAAACAGGGAAGCTGTCTCGCCAGACAGACGTTGCCTGGAACCTGCTCTGTAGCCCATAACTGAATTTAAACTTGCATAAGAATTTATTCTTTCCAATTGCACCTTTGGAGCCCATTTGACCTTTTTAAAGGATTATTTCTCCAACAGTAAATATGAAATATTATTGCAGAGATTTCTGCATCGCTCTTATTAATTACTTTTGGTCTGTATTATTTGAAATGAGGGTCATTTAATTGAGCTGCTCAAATTTTTAAAATTGGCAGTATTTCCCTACCAGTGTCATAGTAGCCAATACTGCATAGTACTGCAGTGAGGGCTGTGTATGTCCACCCTTTATGAATAACTTTCTTTCTCAGCACAGAAATTTGCTTTGAGAAAAGGTAAGGATTAGTTTTTCAGATTCATTTGAGCTCTAAATGTCCAGCAGCCTCAGTGGAGAAACTTTGTGGGGCAGACAAATGATGGGATATTGCACACCAGGCTGCTCCCTGCCCGTGAAGTCATGCTGAAACATGAGGCTGATGTGCTGCAAGCAGCTGCAGTGTTTTAGCTTTCAACTGGTGATTTTTACACATGACTTACAAACTGATGGCTTGTTTAGGGCTGGCTTAAGACAAAGCAGTTTAAATAGAGACCTAGAGATGAGTAAGATTAAAAGTGTAATTTGGTATAGGTATAGGTGTCAGGGTCAGCAATATTTAGCATTTAAAGGACAAGTTTTGGAAGGAAAACTTACTTTCCTGCTTCAGGATCCAGCCTATTCTTTCTTCCAGAGGCAGGACTCCCATCAGTAGCTGCATGACCTTACTTTTGTCTGGCTTACACTTTTCTCTTCTTGAAAATCTGCCTTTAACTTTGGGAGGAAAAATTAGAAAACTGGGGAACCACCAGCATATCTTGTTCTTTCTGTGCTTGTTCAGGTGTGGGTGGAGGGAAGGAAAAGAAAAATGCATGTACATGTAAAATACACACAGTCAGTGGCTCTGGTCTTGGCTTTTGGAGCTTCATTCACCATCTGAAACAAGGTATTTGTGTTTTTTCCAGCTATAGTGAACATACAGTCTGTTAATACATCTCTTTCTGTTCATAGCTGGGGAGGACGCATGCCCCCTCTCTGGCCTAATAGCCAGAGTAAGGGGATCTCAAGGGCTGACTCCCCTCTCACTGTGAGGAGGAAACAGGAGCAGGGAATAAATCCAGCAACTGACACAGGGTTTCTGTGTTCTAGTAAGGCATTCAAGCCATGAATTATTTACACTCATTAAGTTTGAATTTCAGTCCAAATCTCAGCAAATTTTATGCTGCATTTCTCTTTTGCACATTAAAGATAAACTATCAGTGTGCAACAGCAAGATCTCCTCTGCCTGCCCCAAGCTTCTGAAGCAGAGAAAGCTAAGACAGAGCTCATCCTCGGCAAAACATCTCTGTTTCAGGCAGTGCTGTTTGTGGCTCAGGTTCCTGTTGCCTGCCTGTCTGCTGCCCTTCGCCCCAGGGATGACCTGGAAGCAGCTTTGGTTTGGAGAGGGAACGTGGAGAAGCCTTTAGGGAGGGCTGGGTACCTGGGTGAGCCGAGAGCTGTGCAGGGACTGGTGCATCTGCAGGCTGCCAGCTCCAAAGGTGAGCAGGCATCTCCTGCTCGCGCTCCCAGGGAGCCTGCCAGGTTGGATATTTCTGTCCTGGCCTGTCTCTGAAATCATAATGACTTTTATTTAGCATTAATGTGGACGCCTTGAACGTTTCTATGGGACTTCCACTGTCAAGTCAGCATTAAAGTGCCATTAAAACAAAGTGTTACTGTAAGAAGCAGAACCTGCCAAACATTTCTCAGAAGAGCACGGTGCTTTACACGATGAGTAAGCACTCGCCCCTCTCCATTTTCACGTGAAAGTCAGTGATAAGTCTTTTTATTGATTGGACAAAACAATAGAGATGTGTGAGAACTGTTGGCAAGACTTTTTATGACAAGTGGCAGATCAGTGGATGTTAATTTGCTCTTCATTGCACTGCAGTGTCCAAGATGAATCTTCACTGGTAAGCAGGAGAACATGATATGACACTGCTCAGAAATACAGGGCACTTCCTATATAAAATTACCAAATAGTTCAGACTGTAATGCTGACTCCTGGCTATAAAACCACATTGCAAAACTCTTCTAACAATGTTTAAGTGAATTGTATTTGATATTTCCATATGGCATTGACTATATCTTTATTCTAAATTCCCTTTGAAGAGCAACATTGTCAGTGAGGCACAAGTTGCACTGAAAGCTCAGGAGTTAGGCTCCTATGTCACTTGTGTGACTTCAGAAAGTTTTAGCTGAAAAGATCAAAATGACCAAAGAGTGCTCAGGTTTCCATAGGAATCTTCTGTATTCTGCATCACAGAACCTTATCCTGCAAAAGTAGTGTAATAAATCCTAAGATCACTTTACAGCCCTCCTCCACTCTGTGTAGACGATTTACAGCACAAGTGGCCAAGTGATAAAGACAGGAAAAAGTCAGGAATAACACCAGAGATCGTGAAATTGACTGAATAAATAAATCCTGCTCTCTCTGTTTGCAATGCTCAAACAACACTTTCCAGCCTTGCTGTGCGCTGTTTTAAAATAGAACATCCCACCCCATACCAACCCAATGAAATATGTGACAGAGGCATGGGCTGACAACAAACGAGACGTGGAATTTTAATAAAAAGTGTTTAGGTGCAAAAAATCGGGATTTTTTAGAATTATTTACTCTCAGTAAGAGACAGGAAACAATAAGATTTCTTAATTTGAAGCTGGAAATTTGAGAGGGGTTGGCTGCACAGAGACCTCTGAATGACCCAAGTGAGATGCTCTTGTAGAAGCTGGGACAGCTCTGCCCAGTTCGGGTTGGGAGTCTGAGCTCTGCATTTCCCTCATTCTAGTTTTTCGTTAATTTGGTTAACTGGTCTTTGTCTTTCCTGTTGGGGAAGAGGTTTGAAAGGCCTCTGTTGTGTGTGGTTGTGAGAAGGAGGGAGTGTTTTGAAATCTTGGCTTTGTCAGATGGGAAATCCCTTTCCTCCCTACCTGTAGGTGCCTGATGTTCTTGCTCTCTGCTGAAGAGGTATTTTGTAAGGGCTGGAATGGGAATGTCAGACAAAAGAGCCTCTCATGTTTTTGATGGCCCTGGAAACTTCGTGTTTCCTATCATAGGAAGAGTACTAAATGGAGCTCTTTTTTCATGCCACTACAGCATTCACAAGGAAGATTCATGATTGGATTATGTTCTTAGGCATTATAAATCAGAGCTAATGGCAGAGATAGGTTGATGGCTTGAAGTTAAGTGGAAAAATAAATTGGTCAATGCAAAGGCCTAGGGCTGAGAAGACATAAATATAAAATTTACACCCCCCTAACCCTACCTCCAAAGAAAGTGTCAGACCTCCAATTCTTAACATCACTTACACAAACAGGAAAGAAGTCAGTTATACATGATCTTTGCTCCACTGATGGGAAAGTTGAAATCTGGGACAATGCAAAACCTGTGTGAAGTTTTTGAAAAAGTATAATTTCCGTGTTTCCCGAAAAATAGACGGGTATGTAACATGAAACATTAATTTTGAAACAGCATCAGGCTTTTTCAGGGGAGACATCAGAAGACATAAAAATCTTTGTCAATATCATATTAGAATGAAACATTAAAAAAGAGAAAAGCTTATATTCAGTCTCATGGGGTTGGGCTGTGAGAGTTGAATGCCTCTATTTGGCCTTGATAATTGTTCTTTTATCCTTTGTGCAGTGTTGGTGTGTTTTCACCCCCAGCTTGCTGCCTGTGTCCTTGTCTTCTCAACTGCCAGCTACCCTGGCTCAGTTCTCAGCTTTGTTCTCCTTTATGACTCAATCACAGACTGTAAAATCTCTGCTGAGGCCATGATTCATCACCTGAATGCACTTTCTTTAAAATAAGGTATTTTTTGTGATAGAAAAAAGATGAAAAAAATGACTTTTCAAAGTAATTCCAGAGGCATTTTCAGTCTAGATATCTGTCCTTTTCATATGTTTTTTTATTTCATTTAAAGCTATATAACACTTTTTAACAATATAGAGAATATGTAAACCACTAAGGATTATATAAAATGCAAAATAATATTCCCAAATGTAAATTAAAAAAAATCCAAGTGGTTGTTGGCACCAGTCTGTTTTGCTGTTCAATGTCACGCTGTTTCTGATCCTGTTTATATTGACAAGTGTTATAGCAACATCTCTGAAGGGAATGGAGCTGTTCTGAGGTGCAATTGCCACAGGTGAGATGAGTTAGGATGTTGGTGCAGACAGGAATGTGTTTTATTTGCCTCATCTGTAATGGAAGCTGAGCTCACTCTGGCCCTCTGCTCTTTTGGATGCCTTTAGAAGAATCCACTCTTTTGTTAGTGCCTGTGAATGAGAGTCTTGATTTGATTGGGAGAAACATGATCTCCCTGCTAATAAATACAAATGGCAGATCCTGCTCCAGAGCAGTTTTCGTTTGGAGAATGCTGATCTCTATGAATTAGAATCTGAATGTGAATGTAAAAAAATTGCTGATAGCCCTTCATTTGATGAACCCTATTGTTTCTTTCTTGCTGGTACTCTTGAGATGGTTTCCATCCAGGCAGCTGACAAAAACTATGGCTATAATAAGATTTTAAAGATGTTTACTCACATGAGTTGTGCTGTGGGTTGTACAGTCTCGTTTTTGACCAGTGAGAAGGTCTATTAGTAATGGCCCCATGAGCACTGTGAATCATCTGAGATTCTGAGAATGAACCTCCTGAACACAGAAGAGAGAAGCTGTGTTTTCCAGCTGAGACATTTCTAAGCCATTCAACATGGACCAAGTCTGGGATCCAGAGCTGAAACCTTTGCTGTGGCACTTGCAGTGCAGTGCAGGAGTTGTAAGCACAGGGATGCAGAGCAGGTTTGCTTTACTCCTGCCCCTTTGGACTGTCATTTCCCCCACTTCCTTTGTCTAAATGTATTGCATGGCTCAGCTCAAAAGCAATTCCTAAAATAATGTTTGTGGTAATGCTGGACTGAAAATATCTGTGTGTGTGGGAACAGGGAGTACAGACACCGGTTTTTCTAATTCACCTTTGTGAATTCACTGGTTTTTCTAATTCTTCTTTGACTATCCCAGTGAAACTTACCCAAGGAGGTACTGGTCTTTGAATTCTTCAGCTGAGGAAGCTGCTTGTGAGCTCAGTGAGGAAGGTGAGCTCAGTGTAGAAAGGACAGAGAAAGAAGAAATTGTGTTTGTGGAACTTGAACCAGTGCGTGTTTTCTCCTGCTCCAGTATATTGCACGTCTTCAGTAACTGGGGCCATTGTTGCCCTAATATTGCTTAGAGCTGCAGGTGCATCCCAGAGCTGCATTAAATCCAGTTGTTTGTGCATCTCTTTGGAAAACTTCCAGCATTTTCATCATGGCTTTAATGGGACTTTTAGTGAAATAAACTTACATGAATAGTTTAGCATTTGTGTGGGCTTTCTGTTGATCTTTATTTCCTTTTCTTTTTTGGGAAAGTAATTTAAGGACAGTGACCTAAAGAGGTTGGAGTTTCTCTTGAAGCATTGAGTCTGTGGCACTAGCATGATAAATAATTCATGTAACATGAGGAGAACCCCCAGTTCTTCTAAATTGTTCACACCCTGTGAAATCAGAATGCAGTTACTAAAACTGTTAGAAATTACTGGGTTCTGCACATGTGTTTCACCTGCTGAGGATGGCCCTTAAGTGTTACCACTTATGAATAGGCTCTAAAAGACAAGGTATGGAATTATGATGGTTTTGCAGATGCCTAACAATATTCTGTGTGCATATATATGTATATATATTCATATATATATATATATGTATACAGGTATATTCATTCTGATTCTGAGAGTTTCATAGTTGGAAAACCATTTTGCCACACTTGTGAAATGGGTTTTATCTCTGTCTCTTCTCCATTTCTACATTGACCATTGGTAAATCTGTTATACCTCTTGACTTGCCTATAAAAGAAGGAATGGTAGTTTTGCTCTTTATCAGGTACTTTGAGATCTAGGATTGAAACCCTTTGAGGAGTTTTCCTCCTGGGATTTTAAAATAAACTTTTTCTTAAACAAAAACAACTGCCTTCACGAAGAACAAATGTTTCTTGTTTTTTCTGTTCTTTGCTCTGACACCCCAGAATAGTATCACAAATATTTTGGTTCTCAGCTAATGATGTTTGTGTGCTCTGTGCAGACATTTGCGCTCACAGAAGTGTTGCTGGCAGGAGCAGGCTGTCCTGCCTGTGCAGGGATAGCGTGACAGCAAACTGTGCTCCCTCTGCACACCCTGACCCTGGCAGGCAGCCTGACATTTCAGAGAGGCATGTCCTGACACAGCCCTGCCAAAGCCAAGCGGAGCTGGGACCGTGAACTGACTGAGGAAATGCCTGAAAATCAAGGGGAGCTGACACTCCTGCAAGCTTTTCATCTGGTGTGGAGCACCTGGAGTCAATCCATCTTCCTCTCCCTCCTCCACAGCCATCAGCATCACCAGGGCTCAGGGCTGAGCAGCAGCAAGGCTGATGGAGTCCCATGGCTTGGGACAGGGGCATGTCTCCTGTTTCCCTACTGTTATTAATGCTATCACTGCTGAAATGTTATTCTGATCAGCCCCAGGATTTATGTGGGATCCCACTAACTGTAAGCACCTGGCAGCTGCAATGGAGCCACTAGGCAACCATCACTGTGGCATGAGCAGCCTGTTGTGATTGAGAGCATTTTCCTGGTGGCCCTAAAAATACTGAGCTGTTGTTAGCGCCCTGTGCTCTTTCCAGGTGCAGTCCTTTAAGAATTAATCTGCCAGGAATTAAAGTAGCATTAGAGGGTGGGAATTAAATTACAATATTGATTATGCATATGTATTTATACCCTGCACAAATCGAAAAGCAGCTGCAAGGCAACCTGGAGTGAGCAGTTTGGCTGGCTGTTTACAAGGCTGCTGGGTGGTTGGAATGATTGATTGCCTTGCAGTAACCTTTCTGTGTTCCAGAGAGCATTCACTGTGTGCAGAGAAATCACTGTTCCCTTAGGGAGGACAGAGTTTGTAATGCAAATGTCAAATAATTTTTATATTGAAAACTAAGTAAAAGGCCACAACGATTTTTATTAGTAGCTTGTTTAATGAATTCACTGTCCTTTGAACCTAAACAATTCCAGTTTTAAGGACAATCCCCCAAATTGGTATTTTATGATCTCTGTCAGCTTTCTCTTCTAGACTTGGTAGTCTTTAAACTGTCGATTCTGATCCTTACTTGATCTCTATCAGACTAAAAAGTTTCCTGTGTAAGGAAAGCAAACAAAAGAGGAGAATTAGATCTTTAAAATAAATTTGTTTTATTTTTGAGTTATTTGCTGACCCAAAAAAATTACAATGGGTTTACTATTTTACTGCTGGAAAATTGCCAAGGAGACAATGAACTACAAATTATATAGATTATATATCCCACTGTATAATTAGGACAGCAAACAGTCTACTGGAAAATATTTTACTGACTACTTTATATAATGGAAAGTTCACAGCAGTCTAACAGAAACCAGCTAATATGTCTCTTAATATAAATCCTACTAGAGATTTAAATTAAGGTTGGAACACTGGTGCTTTACAGTCTATCAGTCTTTGTAATGATTACACCTGCCAGCACAGCCTAATTTTGAAACTCTATTATTGTTCAGAATTTACCTACTAGAAAAACTCAGCAGATATATGATGTGGTTTTCTCTGTTTCCTTTGCTATGTGAGCAGCTCTCCTGGACACTGCCTTGGAACTTGTTTCTTGCTCCTTTTCTATGACTTGTGATGACCAGTTTGTCATGTGTTGTGATACTTCTTTTTCTGTTCTGTGATGAGGGAGCTGCCACAAGTTTTTGAATAAGATACTATTTAAGGATGGCAGACAAAAATACACTCTTTAGATTTCTATGTAAATTCCTCTGTAGCTTGAGTGACACAGAATTTTTGTAGAAACATATCCCTATTGAAATAATCAGGAATGTTCATGCAGGCCAGGCTGGATGGAGATGTGAGCAACCTGGGCTAGTGAAAGGTGTCTGTCTATTGTAGGGGGCTTGGAACTGGGTGATCATTAAGGTCCCTTCCAACCCAAACTGTGCTGCGATTCTGCTGATTTGACTGAGACAAGGAGCATTATCTTTGTGGGATGTTTTATCTCACTGTACCCATAGAGTGCATCATTTTTCACTTGTGTGTGAAATCTATGTTCCATTAGAAAATGTATCTTCCATTATTTACTCTGGAGTATCTGATTTTTGGTACTCTGAACTCTTATTTTTCTCTCAGGCTTCACCCAATGAATGTTGGTTTTGCTACAAGTTTCTACTCCCTGTTAGTTGTGTGTCTGGTTACTCAATATTTCGTGAGTACTATTGATAGAATGAATTCTGCTTTCTCCTCTCCCTGTGTGAGCTGGTGGTACTGCAAATCCTTTTGAGTGTTAATGAGAACTTGTCTTTGTGCAAAACTATAGCCCAGAAAAGGAGCACACAAGAGATGTCATTTGTTTTCACTACTTGCTGTTTTATGGCCGCATTTTGTGGCAGTACTCTGCTTGCTTTACTGGAAAAATGCAGCATGGAAAGAATGTGGGCTTTAATAAAAAGGGTTAAGGAAACCCTTATGGCCATGTTTCCTGATTCTTGGTAGTCACGAGACCTCTTTGCTTTCAATCCACACAGACACATTAATGCATCTTGTATTTGTCATAACACCGACATCGCTGGACTTGTTGGCTCCAAAGGTCTCATAAAACCCTTTATATTAGCTTTAATCAGCAGGAGGGGGGAAAAATGGCCTGAACAGACTGAAAAGTGGGTTCTGGCTTGGTACAGCTGGCTCCAGCCAGAGGGCTCTGAACAGACTTGGTGTTTCTGGAGTGTCCTTTGCTCCAGGCTGCTCAGAAAGAGGAGCAGCACCATGGTGCAGAGAGGCCCTGGGGGGACTGGGCGCTCAAATGAGAGAGATGGGATTTCTGTGATGTGTCCTGAAGGGTGCCCAGGCTGGATCCATGATCCTGAGAGCCACCTTCACTCCCACTGAGCTTTCAAGCGATGTGTCAAAAGTACAGCTCCTTCACATGCTGTCTCCATTGACCCAGCTGCTGGAGAGTTTTGGAGCACTTTGTGACTGCCTGAGGAAAGCTGGCATCCATCCTGACCAGACAGCCAGAGGGATGGGTGGTGTAACCATTTCTGACAGGGTCTTTCTAGTAAATGTTCTCTGGCCAGCCTGCTGATAGCATTGGAAAATTCTGAATGTGACACATAAAGTCAGTTAAATGTAACATGTCTTTCAGAGCTGCTCTGAAATTAAATTCTCTTAAATAACACCAATGTTTTGCTTGTGCTACTTGTAAAATCTAATGAGAACTTGAAAAGACAAGGATTAAAAAGAATTATTTGTCGATTGGCAATTCCCAAGGCTAATTTTGCTTCACAAGATGGAAATGTATATACCCAGGAAAGCTTTAATACATCTTGATCAAGTTATTAAAAAATCAGACTATTAAATCTGATGGCTGCAGTGTGTTGAAGTTTCTGGGATGTTTGTTTTCAACGCCACTTGCCTGAGTGCTTGTACCACTGTCAGGGATCCAAAGGCAGGATGTTTCCTGGGCTTGCAGGACCCAGGATGGCCCTGCTGTGTGCACCATCAGGTGTTTCCTCTGGTGGCTTCTTGCTCTGGTTTTTATCAGCTCCTAGGGAAGCAGGCAGCATTCCTGGCAGGAATGGCAGGCTCTTCTCTGACCACTCAGTGGGGCTTTGGAAGTTGCGTTTATTCTTGCTGTAGAAGCTAAAAAAGAGGAAGGGAGACTTGGAAGGCACAACCCATGTGGTCCTCTGCTACAGGCTGAAATTTCTAGCAGCTCTTTCCACATAATAAATGTGCAGCTGTGTGTGCTTAAACTGTGTGGTGACTTAGGAAGAGACAGGGATCTACTGGATTGAACTAAATGCTAGGTGTTATATACCATATTCTAGTGCAGAGAGGGAAAGCAAAAGACAAACATGGTTCAAGAATTGAATGAAAGTGAAGGAAGATGAATTGGAGATTATAATTAGAAACCAAAGGAGCAGGCAGGTTTTCCAGCCTCAGTGGGAAAAGATGATTGACCTGAGCAGCAGGAGAAAAGAAGAGGAAATATTGCTGACAGCTAAAATGCAGAAGCTATTACTTGAGACTGACCTCTAAAGGAGAGTGGGGGAGGAATTAACAAAAGGGCCAGACTTGAAACGTGCAGTGCTCGTGCCAGAGTCAGGGAAGGCAGAGAAAAACATGTGAAGGCTGGAGTACATGGAGCAAAAATTGCTAAGCTTATTACACACGTGTTGTTTCATGTTCTGTGCTAACATATGTTTGTAATGTTTGTATTTAATTTCTCATGTTTATCAGAGTTTTCAAAACACACTTTACAGTATTTGGTAAAGATGTTAAAGGTGCTATCTAGGGTCTCGTCCTCCCATGCTTGCTGCTCCCATTCTTTGCTCAGCAAATCATTGCAGGAGGAGCATTTGTTCAAGAAGAAACTTATTGTGGTCACCAGCTGTTTCCTTCCTCCAAAATAGCTTTTATAAGGTATATACACCAAACAATATAATGTTATGTTTTCTTGAAAATATAAAATAAAGGTCCAGCTCTTCAGCCAGGGTAGATGGCGGTCATGCTGTAAAATCACTCTGGACAGCATATTTCTTTCCTGAAAAGATGCCTGAAGTGCCCCTGGGGATCCCCAGAGCTTTCTGTAACCTCTGCTTTGGCAGTGTGAAACGGTGTGAGTGTCTGAGGAGTGAGGCTGAGTGGTTTAACCCCCCCACCACAGCCTGCACACCCAGTCAGAGGCTGAGTGAGTGCACAGGGGCTGGTTTGCAGCCCAGGGGCTTGGGGAGACACCACTGTGCCCTGATCCTGGGCTGGGTGTTTGCCATGCACGCAACCCTTGCCTTCCTCTCTCTATGCATTACCCTTGTACTTAATCTTGACCATTTTCCAACAATTTAAATTTTTTCCCCTTCTGATTATGAAATTTCATTGATAGATTTATGTCCTTTTACAAATTCCATATCGAAAGACACTCTTCCAATTATTACCTATTTCTGGGCTTTTAGTCCTTTTTCCTGTGCCCCTTCCTTTACTAACTAAGATTTCTCTTACCTGAAAATACATCGCCTATAAACAGAACTGTGCATTTAGGTGTCTAATGAGGCACTTTCCAAAAATCCTAATTATGTGTAACAGTTTTGAGTATTGTTAATGACTGCCTTCTGCTGTGGAAAATTGGCCTTCTGAAAGACCATGTGAATATGTGAGTGTGTAAAATAATTACTTGTCATACTGAGTTCTTTTTTTTTTTTTTCAGATAGCAAATTAGGTTCTACTAATTAGATCTTGATCACTGACATTGTGGCAATGATGTCATTACCCTCACCCCCTCTTTTTTTTCTTTTTTCAAGTATGATCATATAGTTTCATCCATGGAAATGTAGATTTATCCCAAGTATGTGTTCATCCAGGTAGCAGTCAGACTGTGGAGCACATGGATGATTCAAAAGCACAATGGGCATACTTGCTTCCTCAGGCCACGGTATTTGGAGGCCTAATGACGCAAGAAATCCTACCAGCTCCTTATTAGGCACCAGCATACCTTTAAAAATTAGCTGCTATTTAGTCCTAGCTTAAGGCTGGATTTTTGTCTCTTTCCCAAGATAACTCTGCCTGTTTTCAGCACCACAAAAGCAGTTGCTCTCTTCCTTCTGCCTCTCTGCCCCCTGCTCTCATACTGTGCCTCATGCCCCAGGACCTGCTACTGCAGGACAGTTTTACCTTTTGCAGATGGATGGCCTTGACCCCCACCCAGGATTAGTTTTCATGTGGCAGATACATCATTACAGGTGAATAATGTTGGCTGCATTTAATGTGAGGGATAAAAAAAGAAAAAGAGTTTAATAAGGAGCACGAGACCTCCAACCTCTGTGCAGGCCATCCTAGAACTGCTGGCCTAAAGGCTGCTGTGTGAGAATTGCACTGCTGTAATTCCAATATATTAAATTATCCTAAAACTGACAAAAATGTAACACCTGGAAGTGACAATGGCTCTTTTTCCACACTGTAATGAGAGATATTTGGGGGTAGCAGGATGTGGTGCTTTTACCCTCACAGCTCTCATCTGTCTGCAGAAAACCCACAGCACAATCCCTGTGGCATTCCCTGTGGCTCCATCTCAGCAAAGTAGCTCAGTGTGTCCTGAATTTCAAGTGTGGCTCCAGAAGGGCTGCTCATATGCTCAGTGTTATGCAAAGTATGTGATTATCTTGTTAGGAGGAATAGAAAAATACTAATCTTGCAAGACTTCAGACACAAATGTGTTTTCTTCATGCGCAACCTCTGTGTAACCAGCCCTAGACCAAAGCCAGGTCATACCCCTCCCGTGGAGACCTTATCTTGTGCTGATTTGTTTGTTTTACAAAGATACAAGATGGTCTTTCTTTTGTGTTAAATTTTTTCCCCTGATAAAAATATTTGAGTCCTGAAGTGAAACTCCAAAGTGAGCAGCTATTATTTCTTCTTTGTCAAGGACCTGTTTTCTTCTATTTGTCATTAACATTTGTCAGCTGGTAAATTATGCACAGTTTTCTTTTGGCTCTGCTGTTTTTTAGCCAGCCATAATTATGCTAGCTGATTCCTGTGTAGACTTGTTTTCAGCTGCATTGCTTACATGCCTTTTTAATAGACTGTAATTTTTGTTAAGTAAGTTATGTCAGATTAACTACTTCCGATAAGATGCCGTATTATACTTGGGTTTTCTTTTTCTCCCAGCTGGATGCACAGAATATGTCACTGCTGACTCGCTTTCTCCTGCCTCCCTCCAGCTAAATGGCAATATGCCACTGCAGCAAAACTTCTGTTTGAGGATTCATTGGCTTTTTTTGTTGGCTAGTAATGAGGCTTTGAGGTAGCTCGCTGCTCCTGATTAGCGACAGCGCGCACAAAGAAAGGAGCAGTGCAAACCAGTCATTAACTCATAGTGAAAGCCTCAGCATTTAACTTTATAAAGATGAGGAAAGACTCTGTTAAAGCCCTTCCATTCACACTGGGCTGGTTTGGGGGTGTTTTCAGGCGCCTGCCTGGGTTTTGTGGCAGTACCCAGTTGGAGTGTGGATCGTGCTCCTGCTCCGGTAGCGCCGCTCTGGTTCCACCCCGTTGGCGGTGACACAGTGGGGCTGGGCTGGCTGCAGGTGGGGATGGCCTTTGTCACTGGTGCTGACGGGGGCCTGCAGCCCCTCTGAGTGCACAGAGGGCAGTGCCAGGGCAGCAGTGCCGGCTGAGAGCTGCCACACACCAGCCCTGCCCCATCTCCGTGTCCTGCCGGTGCAGGGACAGCACAGGGCTCGCATCTCTGAGCTCCGGAGCTCCCTGCTGGGCCCTTGGCTGCCATGCCCCTTCCCCAGGCCGGCTGCCGCTCCAGGCTGCAGCATCCTGGGGGACTCTGCGTGCGCTCACAGCTGTCCAAAGCAGGAAGACTGTAGATCCAGGGAAGAAATCTCCCGCTATTCCCTTCCTTTGTTTTGCTGCTTGAAGAGAAAATGAAACGTTGTGTGAATCTTCACAGGTTGAAATAGTGAAATTTCAGAGAACTCTCTGCAAGAGCTTCGGCACAGTTTCTCAGCCTTGCTGCAGAGTTCCTTTATCTCGCAGATTTCAGTTTCAGTCACGGTGTTAATAGCTTTGCCAGGTTCTGTTGTTTTAATGCAGCACAGTGAATTATATTTCTGGGGTCTCATATGAAAGACGATTAGCTGCTGGAAGCTGTTTATTTGTCTTGCAGTTTCTTTAAAGAAGTAAATAAAATGTGAAAATAATGGGACAGCACATTGCAAATAATAGGCTATTTTCTGCCCTGGTTTTTGATGGAATGGATGTCATTTAATGAAGTGTGAGGATGAAAAAAGGAATATTATTAGTTCTCTTAAATATGATTTGCCACCTGCCTGATTGTTCCGAAGTGTATGCATGCTTAATTAATCTAATTAGTCAATGCATATATAAGAACCAAATTTACAGGCTCTCTGTCATCTTAAATAAAACATTTTTGTTTTCCTAGGATAAATAATTCATTATAGAGCTCAGTCTGCAATCCTGGAGAACTGGCTTCTTGTATAACAAAAAAAATAGAATGGTGATGTTTCTTCCTTTTCTTTTTGGCTTATCTTCAGTCAGGGACTGCATGGAAGGCAAGAGCAACATCCACACTGGAGGAACATAAATTTCCTTCCAAAAGATAGGCAGAGAGCCTACTAGCTTGGCCTCCATGAGCATTTTTGTGTGAGAGATAGTTCCTGCTCTGGCACAGAAGCACACTGCAATGTGTGCATAATTATCCCTGAAAGTGAAATAATTAACATGCTGAAAACCATGACAGAGTTCATAGAGCTGGGTTTTTCTGCTTCAGAGGTTGGCCCACTAATTCCATGATATGAGTGTGCTGTCAAGAGGCCAAGGGCCAGCAGCTGTGTCCCTCTGGCAGGGACAGGGCTCTGCAAACACAGCAGGGCTCTCAGGGGGAGCATTTGGGTGTGTGGACAACCTCACACTGCTACAGTCACATCAGCGGCAGCTGGGAGAGACAATATCCAAATCAAAGGAGGTCCTGGATGTCAAAGGTAGCAAAATCTTGAAGGTTTTGTTTATTGGTATGTTCCAGCTTATGCACTTGTCTAAGTGCCCAAAACTTGGCACAACGAGGGTGTCCATCTCCATGAGAAGCTGCCAGCAGCAGATGTGTGGCTAATTCTGGGAACTGGAGCACCTCTTTTGTGGTGGTTTCTTTTGGGGTCTGGTATGGTACTGAAGAGACTTTCTGAGATTTTCCTGATATCTGCTAGGAGAAATGGGATAAAATTTGGTGCGAAGGTTGAAAGAGAATTGACCAGCTGATCATATGTTTTAAATAGAGTGGAATAAATGAAGTATTTTGGTTTAGGTTTTGAATTTCTTTTTTCTTAGTGGGTTTGTAAGTGAAAACATGAAATTTGTTAAATACATGTTCTTTAATAATAACTGGTAAAATTTGCCCTCAAAAACACACAACGATGCTTTCTTCCCTGATTGTCAGGTGTGGTCCAGCTTCCTGGCCACCAAATCCACAGGAAAGATTTTGAACCTGATTATCTGTTGAAATACATGTCTTGGTGTTGCCAGATCTGGGGGAATTACTGGATGTAATCACTGGCTGGAGCAGAAGGAGGCTTGAGGCTGTACCCTGGATGGATTTGCACTGCTGTAGTATTTACTGCTGGTTTCTACAGCTCTTTTCACAACTCCTCAGCAGGTTTGACCACTACAACAGAATCTGTGGTGAGAGAATATTTAAAGGCATTTATTTTTCTCAATTTTTAACACACAGATTGGTGAAGAAATCCTGCAAAGCAAATTAGTATGAAACTGCATCACTGATGCATTAACACCATTGTTATGGTTTGAGCTTGGCACAGAGCCAGTGCTCCCATGAAAATGCCCTCACCCTGGTGTCTGCTGTGAGATGTGGCCAGAAATAAGCAAAACAGGCTCTAGCTTAAACATAAAGAACACTTTATTACTTAAACTACAGGAAAATAGGGAAAAACTATAAGGAAAAGAAAAAAAATTGAAAACCTTACAAAAAACTACTTTCCTCTTCCCCACTACTTGACTTTCCCAATCCAATACATTCTCTCAAATCACTAACTGCCCAGCCTGGCACCACACTTTAGTATACTCAAACTTCAGTTCATGAAGAGGAGAGGAGTCTTTCTTGTTCTATAGGCTTCCCCTGGAAACACACTGAGACTTCGTGTGCTTCCCTGTCACTTCGGCACCGCCCGGAAAAAAGTCCTTTTGCCGCTTGTGACATCTTCTTTCTATGCCCAGTGCTCTCACCACCGTGCATGGCCAGAGTTGCTTTTAGGGTTGTCTTTCAAGGATGCTTTGTCTCACTCTAAAAAGGCACAGTCTCTGCTTTGGGACATCTGTCTCCCCTATATTTTTCCAACTCCCTGGGGCCGGGGGGTCTTCACGATGAACCCTCCTGGTTCTGAGGCACTGCTTCTCTTTAAGTGCAGTCTCTGTGTCACAGGAACAAATTGAGTCTATGGCTACAAGAAAAGTTTAGTCACAAGGCCACTCTAAGCATTTCTCTCTTCACTCAGCTAGTCTTCTCTACGTCTTTCAGGCTAGGTCTTTGTCTCATCTCATCTCTTATCTCTCTTCTTATTCAGCTTCGAGGAGGATTAGCATTTTTGCAAGGCCTC
Organism: Zonotrichia albicollis; assembly: GCF_047830755.1. Taxonomy (NCBI): domain Eukaryota; kingdom Metazoa; phylum Chordata; class Aves; order Passeriformes; family Passerellidae; genus Zonotrichia; species Zonotrichia albicollis. Next base: position 24,930,440 of record NC_133827.1, on the reverse strand, counting down.
AATCATGAAAGAAAGGGGTTAAAACTTTCAGTCTCTGTCTGTCTCGGAGCTGCGGCACTCTCACACACGCTGCTGCTCCGGCCGGGCACTCTTCTCTTTCTTCTTCTCTTCTTGGGCCGGCTGCTGTCACATTCGGTGTCGCTGGCTCTCTTCTTGGGGGGGGGAAATGTCTGCCCGATGTCTCTTGGCGCTGCTCCTCTACCCTTTCATCCTTGAGGGCCTTCTCACCTTCATCTCTGTCCAGGCCCCAGGCTTACCGCATGGCTGCCCCTCCCCCGCCCAGCAGCAGCGGCTGGACAGGGGAGGGAGATCCGACCTCTTCTCCTCGACATCTCAAGAGAGCCTGCCAGGGCCAGAGCTCTGCTTTTTAACCCCTGTGTATTCTCGGAGGTGTGTCCAAACCTCACTGGCTACACCAGGTGCCAGTATCAAACTCAGAAAATCCATTGGTTTGACCACAGCATCTCAGAATTCTCACTTCTTCCTGGTCAAACCACCACAACCATGAAGATTGCTGTAACTCCAGCTAAAAGTGAAAAGCAGTCTTTTTCCAGGTGTCATGGCCCTGTGCTAGCAATCCTGTTTCATTCTTCTGAACAAACGTTTAACAGGGAGATGATCAGAAAGGTGAATTGTCCCAGGTGAATTGCTTCCTGTGCACTGGAAATTCCTGTGCACAATTTCACAGCTTGTTTGTCCCAGTGTTGGTGCTGCTGTGTGCTGTCTGTACGGCGCCACATCACCTGCCTGCCTGGGCTCTCCTGGGGGAACCTGCCCTTCCACAACCATTGCAGCAGTGTGAAGCAGCCCACGGCCAGCCTTTCTGCAGCTCTGGGGCACAAGGCTTTATGGAGATGTTCTGTCAGCTCCCCTTGGCGTCCACAGAGGTCTCAGGAGTCCTGTGTCTGCATGGGCAGTGGTTTTGGGTACACATCTGCTCCACAAAGGTGCCCAGAGGTGGCAGTGGCACACTCCTATTTTCAGAGGTGGCAATGGGCACACTCCTATTTTCTGCCTGGAAACTGAGGCAGAGGGATTTCAGATCCATCAGTGTGGCAGCCCTGACTGTGATGCAGTGGGGGCTAGTGATGGGCTCGACAGCTCTCAGCCAGGTCCTGGGAAGCGAGAGGCAGAGTTTGGGTATTTCAGGGGTTCACAGGGATTGCTAACCCCAAATAAAAGCATGGAAGAGGGCAGAGGGTGAGTGGGGCTCTCGAGAGGCAGGACACACAGGTGCTTTTCTCAGTGCTGCCAGGAGGTGCCTCTCTCTACTTGGGATTTATGGCCCCTGAAGGAAATTGCCATTGCCTTTTTGCAGAAACTGCTCGGGCTAGCTCCTTGCTTCTCTCCAAGAGTCACGTTGGTGCAATGAACCTTTTGCACAACAGCCCAGTGGCTAGAAACCTGGGAGGAGAGAGAGGAGTGTTTCTCTCTTTTCATTAGGAAAAGTCAGAACCTCACATTTCAGGGGTTTGAGTGTTTTCCTGAGCCATCCCAGGGCAACAGGGCTGTGCCTGTGGCTGGCTCTGCACTGTGCCTCTCAGGCACCCTCTCAGTCACATGAGGGGATGCAATCCACCCCTCCACACACCCTGCTCTCCTCTGGAGGGACCCCAGGGTGGTGTGGAACAGGCTGAGTGCAGGGAGGGAGCTGAGGGGCATTTCAGCAGGCCTGGTGTGCTCACAGGAGCACAGGATGCTCATCTCCCATGCAGCCTTGGCCTGAGTGCCCAGAAGAGGCTTTGTAAGGCACAGGGCTAGGCAAAGGCTGCTAACTGCTCTGTGTCCTGGTAGTTTGGGATTTTCCTTTGGCAGGGGGCACACTGTTCCCTGCTCCATGGGCTTTCTGTGTTTTCTTTAAAAATGCTTTATATAAGATACATTCAATGAGTGGCACACCTTTGACACCCTCTTTCTTGCTCTTCATTGTTCCTCTGCTGCTCAGCCAAGCCTTCAGGCCTGGAGAGGGGATTCCCAAGCTGCACATTCTATAATTTTCTAACTGCTCTGATAGTTGAGAGCAGCTTGAGTTTTATGATATGGAATTTGTAGTGCTGGTTGCTGAAGTTTTACAAGAGAGCTGCACAGAGGCTGAAGATCAGTGTCTGTACCAGGCAGGTGTGGGTGGGTGGGAGCTCCTGTTGCTGGCCAGGGTGGCATGATGGGATCTAAGCTAGTGCTCTATTTACTTGCTTGCTTTTTGTTTTTCCATCACCATCTCTTGGTTCAACCCAGAGCTATGATAACTGCATTGCATTGCATTCCTTGGTTTATTGCTTTGTTTTCTGGTTTTATTGTATTTTAGGTCAAATTTTGGACCCACTCTATTTGGCAATGTCACATTCCAAAAGGGAGATCTCTCTTTTACTGTTGCTGTATCCCCAGGGCTTCCTGTGTGTCTGATCCCATTCACTGCATTTAACCTATCAAAAATGCAAATAATGATAATTAGATGGTGAATAACGCTATTAAAGATGCACTTCGGTGCATATTTCACTGATTGGGCCAAATCAGGAAGCTTTGCAGAGTGTGCTGCCAGCTCTGTGAGTAAAAAACTGCTTATTACTTATCTCAGATTGTAATGTGCTATCAATTAATTACTCCCAAATCTCTGGTGTCAGTTTGTGTGGCTCGTGAGGAGCGGTAAATCATTAACTTGCAGAGTTGGAATTACAATGCCAGGCGGGAAAGGTGGGGAATCTGCAAGTGTGATGGGCTGGGAGGAATGCCTTTGTCTGCAGCATCCCGCGGGCAGGGCAGGAGCAGAGCCCACCCGGGATGGGGACAGCCAGCGATGGGATCGGCCGGTCCCTTATCTGGCACATGGTCCTACCTGCAGGAGGAGCCCTGCCAGCCATGTGTCGGCCCCCTCTGAATAGCAGCAGATGCTGGAGCCAAACAATGCCCTGGCAGACAGCAAGCTGCTGTGGGCTCAGAAAATGCTGCGCGGCTACAAAGCCCAAAGCAAACACCAGCCGTGACAATAAAGAGAGATGGGAGAGTGCAAAGTGATTTGGCAGCTGAAATGCAGGGCAGGATGGTGCTGCTCAGTGCCCATGTTCAGATCAGCTCTGAACTGCATTCGTCTCCAGGAGACACAGCCATGGGGACAACAACCATGCCTTAAACCATCAGCATTTTTTATTTTTGTATCTGATGCTAATCGTGTTGAGGGTTGTGCCAAGGGTTGATTTATGTTTTACAAGAATTGTTATTCCCTTTGTGACTCCAATCTTCTCTTTCCCAGAGCTTAAAAGGAATCTTGTCACAGAACTGGAGGGAAAAAACAACAGGTCTCATGAATATCATTGTCTTGTGTTGATTCTAAAGGATTTTTATTAATCATTCAATGCTTTGAAAGCAAGCAATGGAAATTAAATAATTAGCTTTCCTGTTCCAAGGATCAGTGTAATTTTTTTGATGGGACCTTGCTTGCTTTATTTCATTGTGGGGTAACCAGTATGTGTCAGCAATCTTCCCACTGGAACCCAACTGAAAACAAGACACTGTCATTTTAGCAAAAAGAGGAGGCTGCTGAAAAAACTCAGTGGCATCACCTCACTGTTTTGCTTTGTCTCCACAGAAGCATCATGCTCTACATGCCTGTTTTAGGTTAATCATCTCAGCTAGAAATGTTTTAGGACTGTAGTAAAGGCTTTAATGTTCCTCTGGTGTGAGCCAGGGCAGTAGATGAGTGAATCCAAGGGCATTGTTGGGCCATTTTGTGTCTGATTTAATCACCTGACCCAGGGCACACTGCAGTCGGGAGCAGCCTGCTGGGCACAGGTGTGGTTACAGTGCTCAGCACCTCACCTGGCTGCCTGTGGTCCCAGGCTCCTGCCCTCACTGAACTGGGCACTGCAAATCTCTCTCTCCCTCTGCAGTAGTCAGTGGTTTTCATTTCTGTGCTCTCCAAACAGTGATCCTCATGCTCCCACTGAACCTGCAGCGGCTGGGCTCTTTGAAAGCAGGGTCTGTCTGCAGCTCCCTTTCCCTTTTACTCTTCTCCCAAAATTTTCCAAGCAGATCTTATAAGCTTGGGTAGAGTTAGAGGGTGTCTGGGGTAATCCTTGTTTGACACATCTCATGATGGATACAGGGTCTGACAACAATTCTGCTCTGCCTTTAACAGCATTCACACTAGGGAGAGGTCCAAAGTCAACATGTGCCATTTCAGAATGTAAGGGATGCTCTGTTTCTGAGTGCCCAAACCTAAAGCAATCTTATTTTCTCCAAGTTCAGTGCTAAGTAGAAAATTATATTTTTTCCCACAAGCCTGTCATGTGCAGCTGTGCTTTGTTGCATTTTAGCCATGTCCTTCCTAGGAATCAAAAAGAAGTCTCTCTAGTTTGCAAGGAAAAATCTTTAGAAACCACTTCAGCATCAGCTGCAGAATTACTGCCTTTATCTGTTATTTAAAGCTCACCAAGCCTCATGTGTTCAGAGGACCCTGCAGCCTGACCTGCTGCTGGAGACTCCAGTGTCTGCTGCTCTGTGTTTACCTTTGTAAGCATTTTTGGGGGATAATTTATTTTGCTGAGTTTTCCTGGCCAAACCATACATTTGTGCCCTGTGGCACTGGAGCACTGACATACAGACACTGCTGCAAATTACACACCAGGAGTCGAGGGCTTCAGAGCAGGAATGCTTTGACCTGAAGTAAATTTCTGTGCAGATGAAGTAAGAATATGTAATAGCTGTACATTTCTACTACTTCAGGAACGTTTTGTTGATGTGGGCAGATGTGAATTGAGCCTCCTAATGAAATGCTGTATTACAGTTTATTACCTTTGGAAAAGGACAAGCAGGGCTAAACCTTCAAATGTCTTTTCAGTTTGTGTGCAGGTATTTTCAATGTTATCTGATCTATGAATAGAAAAGGAAAAAAAGGACTAATCAGGATAAAGACTGCTTAGCATATATGAAAGCTGATGTGCCTTTCAGATATGCCAGTCAAGAGGGAGTGCTTACTAAAGAGCAGCAGTGATTATTACAAAATTTGTGCATGTAAGGGATTTTTTTGTGTATAACTGCAAGGCAGTTGTTGGTACCTGCTAAGGAAATCTTCATCCTTTTCTGCCTTTCTCTGCAGTCTCATCTCCCAGGACGATCATGGCTAAATTCTCTGGGTGCTCTGGGGCTGGTCTCACAGCCCTGGTGCCACTGTCAGCAGGGAAGGAGGGCCAGTCCTGCTCTCGGGTGCAGCAGTGGTGGCAATTCTCAGCCCTGGCTGTGGGCCCACGCTCCAGGCTCTGCTGGGATGCAAACCACAATGCAGTGGCTGCACATGGGGTGTGGTTCTGGCCCCACAGCTTGGGGAGCCCTCTGTGTGCTGCAGATTTTGTCTTGTCCTCTTCAAGTGAGTGTAGGGCAAATCTGCTGCAGCCTCCTCAGATAGGGAATGGGAAATCAAACTCCCCTATCTGCACGAAGGAAAGGTGGGACTACTCACAGTGAGTCCAATACTGATTCAAATAATAGAGACTTTTATTAAAATGTAACTCTATCCACTCTGGTGCTATTAACTACAATAAAAATGTTTTATTTATTCTATCTGCAATATTTCCACTTTATGATACATCTGAGGAACTCTGATAGGTTCATTTATTTGTCATTTGAGCAGTGAAATATGAAGGAAGGGTTGGAATCTATAGTGTTATTATGTGGGAGTTATTTGTGCCTTGTGTTCAATATTGCAGATCATAATGACTCTTCTTTGGTTCCAGTCTTTCGTCTGGCATGAAGGTTGCTGAGCTTGGCAGTCATTTTCTGAATGAAAGAGGGGAAGGGAGGGGACCTGCCATGTCATGCTTAGTGTGGCCTTAATAATACCTGTGCTAAGCAGATGTTACAAAATAAACATGACTGGGTAAGTTCAGGTGCACAGGAACCTTTATTTTAGTTTCATCTGTGCCATTCTGTAAGCTGGGCTCCTTGCTCAGGCACAGCAAGTTCAAACAGCTGAGGGACCAAACCAGTGCTAAGGCACTGAGCAAAACTCTGACTGAATTCTCTCCCAGCAGGGAAAAAAACCAAAACCCCAAACTAAATTTGCTAGATAAATTATTCAGTGTGAATCATTCCCTTAATTCTCATAATAAATGGTTTCCTACCCTTGGTTCTATTGACTAATTACTGTGTTTAATGTTTTTGCTAGCTTTTGTTTTCTATGCAATTTAATTTTGCTGGGATGAGATAGTCTGGAAAAGTCCAAGTGAGGGAATGAAAGCTCTGTGTCTGTGCTGGTGCAGCTCCAGCTGAGAGCCAGGAATTCAGCCACAGATTTTGCTGCTGTCATTCCCAGCTAGATCATTTTTAGTAATAAACCAAGAATTGTGTCCTAAGTAGTGCAGCTCCTCCTTGGGGTTCTTGTGTGGAGAAGACCAGGTTCCTGTGTATTAACTTGTACTTTTTTCTGCTCTTTGATTGTCCAGCTTCACTGGGCTGCTGAAGAAGCTTAGAGCTGCAGCCCTGCTCCCTTTTTGCTTCTGTTTCAATGCTGTGCCCTGCACACTGTGTGTGAGCAGAGCCTCCAAGGCACTCCAGGTTCCCAGGGACTGCCCAAAGAGGCTGGTCTGGAGCTGGAGAGAGATGGAGGAGCTTGGCCAGAGCAGCTTCTCGCTCACTGCACAACCCTCTCCAAACTCTTGTGGTGAGGGTGTGAACTTGCTGCCTTTGGTGCTCACAGCAATGCAGTGCTCTCAGCACAGGCAGGGGTTAGCAGATTCAGGTAGTTTAAAGTTATGAAAATTTACTTCAGAATATATCTGCAAGCAGTTTTATCAAAAGAACTTCAATTCTGCTGACTTTCTAGTATCAAAAGCACCACCAGGATTGGCATATCACCAGGACTGGAATATATAGGGCAGCATGGAAATGCCCTAGTCAGGATCTTGGATGTCTCCTCTGCTGTGCAGACAGAGGGCAGAGCCCAGTCCCAGAGGCTGCAGCCAATTGTGCAATGTTAGAGGACTTTAAGGAGACATTCAGCACTGAACTGAGTGCCTGTACTCAGGATACCATTGGTGAATGAGCCAGAAAAGCCTGAAGGAAACCTGAGATCCTTGAGTGTGAACTCACTGTGACACTTGAACAGTTTAAGGTGATGCTACAGCAAAGGTATTGCTGTCTCCCCCTGGAAGCATCAGGGTGATAGGCAGGAGAGGAGTGTGCCTGTTACAGCTGCATTCAGTGTCCTTTTCTGCCTATAGATGCTGTACAAATGGATCTATTAAAATGAACACATCACTGATAATTGTCCAGTAATGAATATTAAAAAATACTTCCTCTTACTTTCTAAATGCTCCTAATACTGCATAACATCACAAGGAGCAGTGGAACTTTAACTGTGGTATTACTGCAAGAATACTGAATTTGAAGAATTTAAAGGAATGTGAAACTGGAAGTGATGTTTAAATAAATCTTTTTAAGTGCTCTTCTCACAAAAGTACCTTTGACTTCTGCTGCACACAGATTATTTGCATGACCTGAGGAAAAGTCTGGAGATTATTTACTATCTAGGTTACAGAGTTCTGTTTGAGTTTCCAGCAACATGTGCCAAAATAAGGCAGACACAAAGTGAAATAGTAACAGGGATTTTCTTCTTTCACTGAATAGAAGAAGCCTTTGTAGCTTGTTGCAAGTCAACTCTAGCCCACTGCCTGGAATTTGATTAGCTTTTTTTTGATAATTTATCATGGTGTGATTTTATGGAGTTTTGTCCTTTTATACAAACCTTCTACAACTTGACATTGAAATCCTCATTTCTCATGTGTGGTGTTTCCTTTCTCCTTCTCCTTCTCACTCTTTCAGTTTCTCTCTAAATAGTAACATGATAAAAGTTAATTTTTTAAAATGCATAAAAGTTTATGCATATTTTCTGGCATGGGGGCTGGCACTGAAGCTGGCCTTGCCTTCTGGAAGTATTTCAGGATGGGAAACCAACTCCTTCTCCTTGGTAAGGTCAGTTTGAGTACCTGTGTCCCCACACAGTGGTGGCAGTAGGAGCTGGCAACCTGAGCCCTGGTGCCACCTGAAGTGATGGCTCTGTGCTGGACACAGAGCTGAGTCCCTGCCCTTGGTGTTTCAGGCAGCAGGAGCTCTTTGGAAGACCTGCAGAGCTGTCCATGCTCCCTGGGGTAAGAGTCTTGAATTCTCCATTGTTAGCAGGACATCATTCTTGGCATAGTTTCCCATCCTCTGCGACCCAAAAAAGCCAAATCCCAGCTGCAGTGGTGATTTGATGTGGATTTGGATGGGGCTGTTTCCTGGGTGGAGCACTGCTTACCATCAGAATGGCAGCAGGGGTGGGTGTTTCCAGTGTTTGGTGTGTATGAGGGTAAAATGAACCCAATAATAATTATCAACACAAAAGGCATTGGAAGGCTCATCAGGTAGAGCACTTTCCAGCTGGTAGCAACAAGCTATTAGGAAATATCCACGTAGTTAGCTCCTAACACGTGACAGTTGAGGCAAATTCTAACAGAATGGGTTACTGGTTAATTATAATAATAAGCAGAACTATATTGCAAATAGTGCACTAAATCAGAACAGTTTCAAAGGCATGCTCTGGTATGTCTATAAATCTTGAAAAGAGAGAGAAGCAGGGCAACCTCATGAGAATTTTCTTAACATCTTTTTACTGTCTTTCCCTTCTTGTCTCAGGCTCTATTTGCAGTGATTCATGAAAAAAGCCCTGAAGAGCTGACATTTGGGCTTTGGTCCTTGACACTTAAGTAAAATACTTTAAAGTGTAGCTTGGGATCTTTAGACTCCTTCCTTCCACTCCTTCTCTCAAACACTTTTGAAATAATGAAAAGAGCTGCAGCGGATGTTGGTTTTCATTTTCCTTTCTTCCCCCTCGGTCTGTTCTGGGGGTGCTTGTGGCGTTTCAAGGATGCTGCCAGCCCTCTCCGAGCTTGTACACCCCAGGGGCTGGGGCTCTGGCAAACACTGCCACTCTGTTTGTTCAGTTATTTGAGTACAGTCACTGAGTGCAAGGGCAGTGAGAACAGCTCTTTATGGAGAGGGAAAAGGAGATAACGTGGGGGAATGCACAATGAAATTGCTGCAGCTTTTCTACTGTCTATGAAAGTAATAATGATACTTCGTTGTGCATATGCAGGGCTTTGTCCTCAAAGATCCCTACAAACATTGCCTAATCCCCTCTGAAACAGCTGTGGAAGTGACTGAAAATAATTCAGAGTCACTGTGTTTCCTGGATGGGGAGGAAAAGCCTTGGAATCCATGGGCAGGGCCTGATGAGCTGCTACCCTGTGGCTCTGTGATGATGGGCAGCAGAGCCAGCAGCTCCCAGGCTTTCCTTCAGCCTTTCTGCTTGTATCTGTGTGCAGTGCCACATCTAAGGATGTGTCAGGGCAAAGAGAAGGCTGTGCTTGATGATGCATTCACACACAGAAACCAAGATTATGGTAAATTATTAATAATAATGGAGCAGACCATGGTCTTGGTTACTGCGATGTGACTCTATTACAGCTCATTGACTGCACTACATGCATTTCCCAATTAGCATATTTTTTGTTTCGCCATTAAATAACATGATATGTTACAAGGGTCAATAATGTCTCATGCTGACAAAGTGCTTTTCCAGCCCTTTTCATCTATGAGGCTGTGGGTAGTGAGTTTCAACATGTGTATACTTCAAAAACATTTGGGAGGCTGCATCTCAGCAGGAGCTCTGGGGAATAGCCCTTGATCCTAAGAGCATTAAACAAGAAATACACAAGGGGTAATTAGGTGGCAGCAGCTCAAGTTTATATTAAACATCCTGCAGCTGTATCAACCCAATTCTCCTGTCGGTGTTGGCTACTGTGGATGTCTCAGCTCTTCACAACCCAGCTCTTTACAGAGGTTAGCCATGGTTCTTGTGGAAATGATGATTTCCACAGCTGGAAATGACAATTTCCATAAGTCCAGACAGCTCAGATGTGCCAGCTCTGCCTTCTGCAGCCCAGCATTACCCAGACTCCTCCAAGGGAGAAAGGATATATTTGTATATGATGACTCCTGAATTGCAACACCAAACAGCTGTACCTGGAAAAGGAGAGGTGTCCTGTCTGCTGTGGGAGTGAATGTTTTGTTAATGCCAAATCCACTTGGGCAGAGCCCAGAACCCTATTCCCACTGATCTGTTTCTACTGAGAAAATAGCTTTTTGTTGTAGAATCAAAGCATTAGTAAGTAAAATTGAAGTCCCTGCAAAAGGTTGTGAAGGCATTCAGGGGTGAAATGACTAGTCCTATGTGAGGCAAAAAATGAAATCTTCTTTGTCAACATTTCCAAAGCATCATTTCACATGAGATTGCTGAAAATAAGCATAAGAGAATTCAGCAAAGTGAGGTGATCTGCTTGCATCACATCTGCTGGCATGGTTGTCTGCAGTCATTATCTTTCCATCAAAGATGTGTGTCAAATGAACCTCAAAAGAAAAACCAGAACAGAATATTCCAAATATTTTTTCCAAATATTTTAAAGCCAAATTCTGCTCTTTTCTCCATTGTTTTTTCTGGTGTGACTTTTCTTTTCCTGCTCAGAGGTTTTGATTGGTTCCTTTGATTGCTAAAGACAGATGAGACAAAGGTCTACATGGATTTTCCATTTGTAAATGAGCAATACAAAGGAGAAGATATGACAGAAACTAACATCTCCATCTTACAATAAACAAAACAAGCCACTATACAATGAAGAGAATGACAAGAGCATGTTGTATGTGTCAAAATGAAATAGGACATCTGTGTAGTAAAAAGTGCTGCTAAGAAAGCCTTTCAAGTGTTTAATGAGGGAAAACAGATCGTTAAAGTATGGATTTGATTGTTGGAAAGAACAATGCCCACTGCTTTTGACAATGGCTCTTGGCTTGTTTATAATCAATACATTATCACACAGCTCTTCCAGGCCCTTCTGCTGTTGTGTCAGTACCTGAATCAGAAAGAAACTGAGCCTATTTATTGATTAACTGCTTTGTAGTGAAATCATCACCTATCAAACTCCAGCATCTAGAGGTCACCAGATAAATCACCAGCTTGGCTCTGCCTGGGCCTGTGTGCAGGAGTGGAATGAGGAGGGAGGGCTGAGTGTTTGAGTTACCCGAACTTGGGAGGGCATCATCTCCTCAAGCTCACTGTGCAGCAGCAGGGTGGTGGAGCTGGCAAGGAATGCAGGTAAACAAAGTTTAGCCAGCTCCAATCTGCTGGGCAGCAAAGTATTTACAGCATCTCCTGGGAGCCCAGAAACAAGGCTGAGCCTGAGCTCTGCAATCCAGCTGAGCCCATGGTGGCCAGCTCTGTGCCCAGCTGCCTCCAGCTGATGCTGCCCATGATGTGAGCATTGTTTCACTTCGAAGGAAATTCTCCATCCTTTGAAACAGGGCCTTTTGGCTGGTTTATTTTATGGCATGGAATACATCTCTAGCTAATACCCCTCATTATGCTTTTCCTTAATTATTTGGTTTCCCAGTGGCTTAGTAATCTAATATGACTCTAGGGACAAATCCTTGCCTGAGATCACAGCCTAAATATCTAATGTTCTATGGGATCCAGAGATTAGCAGAACTAAATCCTAAATCCTCTGGGGTTAGAGAATGCCAGTGAAATTGGTGGGGAGCTGACAGTGTGTGGCTGAAACCACAGGGAACAGAAGTCAGATAATGGAGCATCCACTCCAGCCTCTCCCATCCCCAGGTCTTATTTGTTATCACAGGGTCACAGGGGTTTGAAAATCAGAGCAAGGTTTGTTAGAACATCACCACAGGTCGCTTGCAGGGGTTGGAAAGGGTCTCCTGTTGTCGTACACAAAGCATTAGTACTGAGCCAGGGGAGAGGGGAAGGAAGAGCTCTTTTCTGCTGTGCTGTGTTGCTGTTCTCTCCTGTTTTCTGGCTGCTGAAACACCCATCATCTCAGGAGCTGCTACTGTTATTTGTCTGATGCAGAGTAGAGAATCACAACCAAATCAAAGGGAGGGTCCCAGGTTTTGATTGAATCCCAAACCAGACAGGTCCTATTATCCTTCTTTTTGTCTCTTATTCAAACATGCCTGAATCATTGTAGATTTTAATACAAGGGCACTGAAAATATGCAAATTTCTGTAGAATTTCAGGCTTCTGAGATTCCAATTTTGCAAAACCAGCTCGTAGATTTCAGCATCTTTTCTTAGTACAATGCTACCTGCAAATCTGCTCACTGAAACAGACCTCTTTTTTTCTTTTTTTTTTTTTTTCTAGAACAGTTTGAATTACAGTTTTATTATTCCAAGTCTGGAATTTATTTTGTGTATACATATGGAGTCAATTTTTTTTATCCCATCCTATTTGATAGTCTGGGGAAAATAATTGTTTATGGATTTCAAGATTTTCATCACAGTAGTTCTGAGAGTGGAGCTCTGTCACTCTGCATTTCTATGGAATACTTACAGACATGCACTCCACCTGTATGGATGCTAATCCAGTAAAGCCCTTGCCATGACTTTTGACATTTTAACTGCACCAAATATTGCTGGGTTTAGTGGCCACTTGGGTCCCTCCAAATCCTGGTAGTGGAGAGCTGTCCTTAGGTCAGTGCAGTGTGTGTGCAGCTTTGTGCCATATAAATGGCTTTGCATTGGAATTATTGTTACAGCATCACTATTGTTTTGGGGAGGGTAATGAGGTGCAAAAGAATGGAAAAAGTTCCTCCTTTCCCCCTTTGTTATTAGTGTAAATTTTCACAGCTCGTTCTAGCAAATTTTGTTGCTGTCTTAAGATTTCCTCTTCAGTAAAAAGAGAATAAAGCATTAGGCACATCAAACAGTATTACCCTGAAGTGTTACCCTTTGCTTTTGTGATAAAGGCTTGTTGTTCCTACTTGTTTGGAGGAAATACCAGTGTTTGGTTGTTCAAACCTAACGAGTACCAGCTGGGACACATCTCTGTGTATACAGAGGAAAGCGGCTTTAACCTTTATACAGTGGGGTTCACCCAAATCATTCAGCCTTGGGGATATTCTGCTGAGTGGCAGGATCTTGCCAAGCTGTGCATTGCTCATTTCTGCCCCATTTGTCATTGCAGTGCAAGGATGTCTCAATAAACAACATCTGGAAAGTGACTTGAGAAGTTCCTTGTTAATCATTTATTGGTTATAGGCTGGAGAGCATTTGGTAAACAGGGGCTGATGCCAATTACCTGAAAAGAATTTTGGTTTGTTCAGAAGATCTGAAGGGTGCTCTGATCATTAAATTCTTTCAGTCTCTGCTCTGGAAAAATATTAACCTGAGAGAGGCAGAACTGTTAAGTGAGAAATTTTAACAATTGACAAATGTATGTGGCAGCCTCTTCACACACTTGTCTGCTGAATAAAATGTTTGCACTTTTTATCATTGGTATTGAAAGCCCAGTCTGTGGAGTTGTTTGCTCAGTCTCCAGAGAACAATCAGTTCAGATCAGTTACCTCCAATCCTGATATTGTACACTGCACAGCACCTCAGAGACATCACTGATGTCTAACCAGGGGCATGGGTAAGAATCAGAAATCTGGGTAGCAGCCTGCAAAGGATGTGCTCAGTCTGTGTTAGGAGTATCCTAACTCTTTGGCTCCCCACAATAATGCAAATATTACATATTGTTTTTCATAATATTATGGCATTGCTCTATGAATCTTAAGCACATCTTACAAAAAGCCCTGATGCAAACACATTTCCACTGTGACATAGCAGCTGCCTCTGTGGCAGGGTGAACACCAGGTGAGCTGGAAAGCTCTTAAATAACTGTGACAAAATGGCTTTGTTTTGGGGGCTGCACTAGTCTGCTCACTGCTGGGAGCTTGGCTGTGCTGGAGCACTGACTTGCTGCATCTTGCATGGCAACTGTCTCTGTTTTTTTCAAAACAGGGAAAATATTCAGAAAATAAAAACAAAGTATACAACTCCTGCAGTTTTAATTTTCCAGAAGTGCAGACAGAATAGTCTGGGTGGTGGTGAATTCATTTAAGCTCTCCAGATGAGCAGTTTTCTTAATGTGTGATTTTTATCACAAGGAATACTCTGTCTCCCTTGGCCTCTCAGGACTACTGTAAAACAAACAATCACTCACTGAGAGTTAATTGATAACTTTCACCTTTTCTTAATCTTTGACCTTTACTATTCTAATTTACACCTGTGTATAAATTAAAAATTTAGACCAGCAATTCTGGTAGACTTGCCCTTGATTTACACTAAGCTCAGACAGGTCACCACTGGTTCCTGAGAGCTTTCTTTCCTAAAACTGACTGTGAGAAAGATGTGATCAGCAGGGCCTGTTAGTGCATTGCTGGGCTTTACTGATTTACTGATTGCACAGAAATTGCATTAAAGAAAATAAAATATTTAAAGATTATGGATATTTTGGTGATTTTAGTGTGGTTATGAGGGCTCTGTAAGTCTTCACCATGGAACTATAAGTGTACATTCAAAAATAGTACATTGATCAGTGTCTCTTAGAGATGTAATGAAGAAATGGGCTCAATAATTATTTAAATGCCTTGTCAGTTCTTTCTCTTTTTAGAAATTATATTTAACATTATGTAGATTCTCCACTGCTATAGCTGAGGTCTCCAAATTGCAGAAAGAGAAGAGAGGGAGGGTGGCTAAAAGAGGGGTCTAAGCCAATTTAGCACAGGGTTAGTCCAGCTTAATAGCCAAGTAACACAATTAAAAAGGACTCTGTTGTCCACACTTAAGCTCTGCAGATCTCTCATTTTCCTACAATTAGAATGAAGTAGAGAGCTATGTGCCTCACTCACCTACATTATGCAAAGTCATTTTTTTCCCTCTTTTATAATTACAGTGCACAGCTTAAGAGAGTGCCAAGTGCTGAGAGCAGCTTTAGCTCACCTGGCAGTGCTTCCCAGGAGGAGCACATGGACCTGGGGCTGAGTTGAAGGCAGGTTGTGGAGATGGGAAGGTGATTAGGTACTCAAGCATTATTTGAAAGTTTAAAAACTGAGAAATTTGCACACAGGACCTTTCTATTTCTAGAAATAGAATGGGTTTTTCAAAGAAGCTAAGGATTTTAAGTAGAACTGTAGAAATTCTATTGGTTTCTGAGCTTAACAGCAATTCAGGAGCTGATTTGGTAGTCAGACTTTCCTAATGCAGCACTATTATAGCTGCTTTTATTTTTATAGTTTGCTTTTGTAATCTCCCAATAAATGATTTTGCAGTAAGTCTCCAGACAACAATTTAGCCAGGTGTGCCAGATCTACTGTTATAAGGAGCAGAGCATGTTTTTAACAGTGTCAGTTCATCATCTGCCTTTATCCTACACCTCCACCAGCCTGGGACATTCAGATGCTGCCTGTATGCACATTTCTCTGTACAGGAGCCACGGCAGGCTTTGAGCCCAGTGCACACACCCAGCTGGTGACTCTGCCTGTCTGGTGGTGTAGTGAGGGGGCTGTGTCTCTTTGGCCTCCAGGTGCTCAGTATTTCTGGGTCAGCTGTGAAGTGGGGATGGAGAGAGCTGAAACATTCTTGTCAGAGAGCACTTATGGTACTTCCTTTCAGGAGCAGCTTGTTTGCCTTTGGAAGGGCCCAAAAGGCACCAAAAGGCACTTATTTTCAAAGCATTCCTAGGAAGAGATATAAGAATTCTGTGTTTTCTTCCTTACTCAGGTCAGAGTCAGCATCCCACAAAAACAAACATCGCCTGATGGGTTGCCTGCATTCAGCATTTGGCAAAGCTTGATCAGTTTGCCAAATGTTGGTGCCTCTTTTCATGGATGACCTAGCAGAGGAGAGGGGTTTTAAATTATTTCAGATGATTAGATCACATTATCCATTGAATTTAATAAGCATTTGCACTAAATCTCAAGATTTTCCATAGGAAATAGAGATTGCATTTTGATGTTTTGACTAAAGTATTGGCTGCTTATAATTATGTTTTAATCTGCTTGACTGAGGCTTGAAGTGCATTTCTCAGAGTGAGAGACTACCCTCAAAAGGGAATTTGTCTGTGCACAGTGAGTCCTGGGTCCCAGCCCTGGGAAAGGGGGTTCAGCTAATGGTGGGGTGGGAAGCTTTGGCTTTGCATCCTGCTTGATTCTTCCAGCTGAGGGGGAGAGGTTCAGAAGAGTAATATTCTCTTCTGTGTCAGTGCAAATATGAGAGAAGGCAGAGGTGAAATGTGGGAGAAGGCTTTTTAATAAAACCTGGGAGAAGGGAGGCTGTAGTGACAGACCCCACTGGGCATCACCTCCTTGGCAGCCCTGCCTGGAGCAGGCAGGAGTTACTTGTGAGCTGCACTCAGGCTATGTCTGAGCAAAAGCAGCTCAGTCATTCAGCAGAACCTTGCCCTGATGGGTGCCACAGGAGGTGAGAACAGAGCAGGGCAAGGTTTGACAGAGCTGTGTGCTCAGGGGTGCCTCCTGTTTCAGGCTGCAGACAAAATAGGTGATGAGGCTTCCTCTGTGTGCCTTTATTTGTGAGTCCTCACACAAGCAAGAAACGTGTGTGTACAGAAAGCTTTCTCAAGTCTCTGGAAGTCACTTCTACAATGAAAAATCTTCAAGTGAGGTGCAACAAAACAAGATGTGTGTGTCTGTGACAGTGACCGAGCTGCCTCCCAGGCAGAACAAGGCTGCTGATTGAGATTTCACAGGGCTCCATGGCTTGCAACAGCTGCAAAATCCTTTCATGCAGGCAGTGGGTGTTCCCTGCTGGAATTCAAGCGCCTTTCCTGCTGTATTACCTACTCCAGTGACCTGGACAGTTGAGGCACTGAGTGCTGTATTGATAATCAAGGCTAAAGATTGTTCTTGCCAGGCTGCAAACACAACCCCATGTCCTGGATATGTCCTGGATACAGAACATCCCCTGAGCCTGCTCCAGCTGCACCAGCTTCCCAAGGACCTGAGTCAGATCAATCAAATCCCTGCCTTGATTCTGTTCCAAGTGTTCAAAGGCAGTTCCAAGTGTTTTTCTGTTTCCTAACTCTGGTTCTCCATGCATGGTATCCTTCTGCTTCTAACAGGAAAGGAAGAGTTTTATCCTCTGTAACTGTTTTATTTTTCTGTAGTAAATTGGAACAATTAAGAGTCTGTCCAAGAATTGGACTTGATTACTGTGCACTCAAGTAGTGGTGGTAATTTAGTCATCTCAGAGACCATAAACCTTCCTAGTATCATCATATTTGGGGTAACTTCAGTATCTACAAAGCTTGGGTTTCTGGAAATGGCTGAAGCCCTGCTGAATTAGGGAGAGGGGGATACCAAAGTCTTTATCTCTTACTTTTGAGTACAAGGCACAGTCTCACAAAACCAAATGTGTATCTTCCCCTGTGGGCCCAAACTTACCAGTAGCTCTGAAGATTTCCAGTGTCTGATCCTGATGCCACTTGCACAGAGGTGGTGCTGATGAAGGAAGGGAGGTGAGGTCTCATTCTGTTCAATGTCAGAGTCCTCCACAGGCTGATGGGAAGCAGCTCACAGGCACAGCCTGTGTTTCAGATAAACTGCTCCTAACCCAAAGTAACTTCCCTGGGCTGAAGCCAGGGGTGCTGAGGCAAATTCACATGGGAACAGCTGAGAGCAGTCTTTTTCACAAGCAGGAATCTGAAGACGAGTAAAGTTTACCTTTGCACTTCTTTACAGCAACATAAACCATCAGACAGAAAAGTGACAGTTTCTCATTATTCCTGGGCAAATGTACCGGTCTGTCAGTGTTATCATGTTGAAAAATAATATCCAGTAATGCTTTCCCATACAGGAGTCAGTAATCAGAGTGAATGCAAGGGGTGCACCAGGCTCTGAGCACAGCACTGAGTTTAACCAATGTAGGCAGGTACTGGAGGTGTGAAATTGAAAAAGTCACAAATGCTTCCTGCCTTATCCTTTCTAGACAGGTTTCTTGTACTTATTTAAAGGCCAGGAGTCCCAAAGGACAGTGTTACCACCTTTATTACTTTCTCTCTAATGAGATTTTTCAGATTTGTGGCAAAGCCACATCCCATGACACAAATGAGATAGCAGCATTTGCTGGGCTGCTCAGTGTGCCTGCCAGGGAAGGGGCAGCTGTAACGCTTGCTGTCTGTGTTTCCTCTTTCTTTAATGCATGTAAACTTTGTCACAGGGATGCTGCCCTTTCTGAAGGGGAAAAATTCAGCCTTGCAAAACTGTTATATCAGTCAGGCCTTGGGAAGAGGGAAGTTTGCTCAGAACTGTGTTTCGTATCAGGCTGAGGAGAAGACTGGGCACCCTTTGCTTGCAAACAAAAATCCATTAAAAAGTAAGGGAACCTACTCTCTTAGGTCAGTACTTATACCAGACTGCCCTTAAGGACTTTAATTCACTATTACTTAATCTCCCAAGCATTTATATAGTACTATACTTCACTTACAACTTCATACAGTACAATTTCATACACCTGCAGCCTTTGGTACCACTATTTTTACTTTAAAAAAACTTAGCATGTGAGTCAAGTGAAGCCAACTTGAGCTTACTTCTATGAAGGACAAAAAAGTTATGTGGGCGTGGTGACCATTTAATAATTTTGGAGGTATTTAGCACAGGATAGAATGGCAACTTGAAATACTAGAGCCAGGGAAAACACAAATTTGATAGGCCAAATTTCTTTTTCCTGTCAGAGATGTGTATTTTAGCAATCAATAGGGACTTGTACAAAGCCAGACTGTGTAATTTATATATGAAATCTATTTTATATTTTTGCAATTTTACATGGCAGATTTTCCTATGAAATATCCAGACGGATGGTGGTTTATTTTCCTTGTGACTCTGTATCTCGTGTGCATGGCTCTCACTCTAGGAAATGTTGCTGCATTAATAAACCCATAATGAATTTTATGTCCTGCCATTCTTCTGTGCAAGAGGACTCAGTCTTGTTATTTTCCAAGATACTCCTCACTACTGTCACCTGCAGCACCTTTGTGCTGAAAGTGTGAGAAATCACATTGCCTAAGAATGTGGCATTCACATTCTCTGGAAAAATCTCTTCACCCAGGAATTTTCTCCTGGGAAGCTGAGAGCCCTCAGAGAAAAGGAAAACAATTCTTATCTCATTTGCTTCTCCTGTGTTGTGCTCACATGTGGAATGTGTTTGACGATTGTTTACCCACAGGTGATTGTTCCATTGGATTCTGGTGTGAGTTGTTTTCACTCTTTGGCCAATCAGTGCCAAGCTGCTTCAGGACTCTGGAGAGAGTCAGGAGTTTTCATTATTATCTTTTCAGCATTCTGTAAGTATCCTTTCTGTATTCTTTAGTATAGTTTAGTTTAGTATTCTTTAATATAATATAGTATCATAAAATAATAAATTAGACCTCTGAGAACATGGAGTCAGATTGATCATTCCTCCCTCCATCAGGGCGCCCCACAAATACAGTGTAAGAGCTCAGTTACGGGGCTGAGGAAGGCAGCACTTCTCTCACATGGTCTGTATGAGCAATGCAAAAGAAATATACCAGCCCAACAACCCTGAATAAACTTGGCCTGTCAAGCAGACAAACAACAAAAGTGGGAGGGGAGTAGAGTGAAATAATGAATCAGTGAAAATCCTGAAGGCAGTATGATGAAAAATTTCCCTTTTTTTTCTTGTGTGTGTGAGACATGAGGTGGACTGATACAGATTTTGGAGGGAACACTGCCACTGCTTCCTGGGCTCTTGTAGAGGTGATCTGGGGAAGGAGGAGCAGTGTTGCACCCCACAACTTGGAAATGTGGGCAGAGCTGAGGAAGGGAAGGTTGTCCTTCCTTTTCTCAGCCAGGGACATGCCTCTTCAGGAGTGAATTGGTGCATCCCCATGTTCCTCCTGCTCTCCATCTTCCCTCCCTGGCTCAAGGGCTGGCTCCTCCACCAGGCTGCTCCCTCTGGGTGCCTCCATGGGGGCTGAGTGCTGCTGGCTGTGCCTGTGTGCTCTGGACCCTCAGGTCCTGCCCTGGCTGGAGCTGCTGGTGGTGCACAGGGAGGAAATCTGCAGAGGCTGCTTAATTGGTGCTGTAAAGGCATGAGTGACTCTTTTAGTGTCCATGAAATCAAGGCAAATGCCACAGAGGAGCATTTGTTTTAAACAGCCTCTTGGCTGGGGAGATGTCTTGCATTGATCTGGCGCTGTTGGACAGCCAGACCTTCATTCCAGCACAGTTGTCAGTAATGAACTGGTGGCAAGGAGTGGTTAGAGGGCTGAAAAAACTGCAGCTCTCCAGTGAAAATCTCACCACAGAGAGAAAGGATGGCTCCAACACACATAAATATAGGAAAATTATGATCTGCAAAGAGTCCTGTTGCTTGAGAGGCTGCTCTCTGAGACTTCACCTCTGCTCATTCTGGCAAGGTCCTGGTAGAGGAACCTTGTCGAGTGTCACACTGCACTCCTCTGAGCTGAGCAGGGAATCTTTCACAAGAAAGATGAAAAGTTTAAAAAAAAAATAGATTCCATGACTGAAAGAAGAGGAGATAATTGCTATTTGTCTCTCTGAGCTTTTGTGGGCAGATATTGAATAGAAAATGGTTCATATAATTGTATTTTTGGGAGCCTAGTTGCAGCCAAAGATTTATAGGAGTTTTCTTCCCTGCAAAACCCCTGCTCTTTTCTATTTTAAAAAAGGGACTATCACCAAGTGTCACCCTGAAGAATTGGACCCACTGCAGTATTTTGTTACATATCAGAAGACGAAGCGCAAGGCTGGTGCACTATTAAGCAGCAGCAGCGGAGATGCCACTCTCAACCTCATTATTCAAGGCTCTCTTTAGTTCAATTATACACCTCTACAGCTAAGGAAGATAGATGAAGGTCATTTGGGAGCTGTAAACCACAATGCATTGAATGCAGAACTATGTTCTTAAGCTGATTTACACCTTGTTCTCCAGTGTTGTACAGCATGGGGCTTCGATTGAAATGCAGAGGCAGTGATTGAAAAGCCTTTTTCCTCTTCTTAGCTCCAGTTCCTCTGCCTGTAATTATTGTCTTGATTAGATGGTGAGAGACAACAGCTTCTGCTTCCATGCCTGGGTGGCAACAAACCCCAAAATCTTGGGAGCTGGGCAAAGAACCACCAGGGATGCACAATGGTGTTTGCATCTGCAGTCAGTTAATTCTGGGTTGTGTGTATTGGTCCAACAAGGAAGAAAACCAGTGATTGAAGGAAGCAATTTGCTTTTCCAGGAGAGACAAAGAACTGCCATCTTGTGCTGATTTACCTCCCATATTTCTCAGCGTGAGGAATGGCAAGTACATTGAAGAAAGTTAATTAACACAGCAAATGCACACAAAAAAGAGAACTCTTTCATGTTAATGACAAAGGATTGTAGGCTTCACTCACAGGAAACAGAGACATTTTAAGAATAACATAGTCTGAGGTGTGCTGTGCAAGCCTACCTGGGACCAGATCCTGCAGCAGGGAATCTGTGGGTGCTGATGCTGCCAAACTTGTGGTTCCTCAGTAAGGCCTCAGGGGGAGACTAGCTGGGTTCTCTGGCACTTTGGTAAGAAAAAAAAAACATTGGTAAAAAATGTAAATCAGTCTCACTGTCCCTAAACATTGTTCCAGACCCTGTGCAATGCAAGAACCTTGCTTTGTACGCTGAGGTTAAATTGCACATCACACTTTCACCCATCAGTGGAAGCAGATGCAGCTCTGAGGATTAGATCTAACTAAATATCACCTGCAATTCCAGGGCTGTCTTGGGAAATATTTTGTCAGTCTAAGCAAACTGAAGAGGGGAAGATAGGCAACAAAACCAAAATTATTTGACTTCTTTTCTGAAATGTGGTTTGCTGAACATCCTGCATCTCTAGCAGCTCAGATTTATTTAGAAATAAATTCTGACAATACTCATGCTTTTGTCCATTTAGCAGAGAGAACAGGAATCAGCACAGAGTCACTAGTAGTTATGACCGAGAAATAAAGACTACTTTAGCAATATTATATTTCTATCCGTGGACTAGAGTTTTCTTTATTAACATTTCCCCTCTTTTTATAGCAAGGTAGAAGATTAAGCACCATAAATGTATATTTGTTTATGATATTTCAGCTGGAGATATTTTTTGGATATTCTTATTTACTGGAAATAACCACAGGAGACTTTTAAACATTAATATTGTATGAAAAGATCTTTGCTCTTAAATATTTAAACTTTTACACATATTTATAGATACATGTTTAATTTTTAGAATTAGTCCTTTCAAGTTAAAATCATGCTATGATTTCAATGTTGTAACTCTGTAAAAACCTAATTCTGTCCACAGATGTGCACATGTGGTGCCCATTTATTTCATAGTACCTTCACCTGAAGGCCAGCATTTCCTCTGTGTTGTGTGCCTGAGTTTTTATTATGTGCAGCACCTGACATCCTTAAAAAAAGAGTTTTCTGACAAGTGCATGTCAGGTTTTCCCTGCTGAGTTTGGCTTAGGAACAAATGGGCATCACCCACTTCTAGAATGGCCCCATACTTCATTAGCTCTAATTGTACACGAGGCCACTCCTGCCTCGTTAAAAATCAATGAGAGCACCAAAAGGGCCTGAGGTTGTTGAAAATTGGGATCTCTAAGAGTCCATCAGGGATAAATGTAACGATAATACATCCAAAGACAATAAAATTGCAATTAAATAAAAATTGCTACTAACTTAATTATAGATATTCCTCACAAAAAATCTGGAATCTCCTTTTCTCACAGGAGAAATCCTGCATTAGTCAATAAGGCTGAGGTGTAAAAACAAAAAGTGGGACTTGGCTGGGATGCACATGACTGCAATTTGCAGTTTATCTGAGATTCTGCATTGATTCTTCCCTGCACTGAAGATTTGTGCTGCACTGTTTATAATCCTTTATCTTCTATTAAGTATCTTTTTAAAGGGAAAACAAGTCTCAGAACTAGTCCCACAATACTTCACAATAGTTTTGCTATGAGATACTGGACATGCTAGATGTGCTTCTCAGCAATCATTACAAATGTAATGACCTGCAATTGTTAAAATGAAAGTTCTTTAGAGTTAATCCAAAACTTTTGGCATTAACTTTTAATAAAAACTTTGGGCAGAAATTCCCTCATATAAAATGAAGTTTGTACCCTGGTAGATTTTTGTTAACACAAATAACAATTTAGTTGCTGTCTTATTTTTCCCCCTTGATTTTACTGATGCAATTCTTTCCAGTGCTGCCTGGTAAATCAGATTAGGGAATGATCTGGATTAAAAATCACATCAAAAGGGCTCTGAAAGCAGCAGAGGTATGGCAGCAGAGAGAATGCCTGGGGATGCCTGGGGAAGGATGAGCAGGAAAGCTCCTTATGCCAGGACAGATGTGACATCTTTCAACCTGGAACTGAGTCTCAGCTGACCCAATGCCAGGCCAAGCACTACACTCTGATTGTGAGGTGGGAGCTACCCACAGATTGCAGACTGATAATGATTGATTTTCTTTCAGTCTTCTCCCCCCTTGATTAATTAGCAATTGTACTCATGAGGCAAAATGAATAACTTTGAATTATCCTGGCTTTCTATTTTTTTTCCCTTCTTCTGGAAGTAAATTTTGAGTTGAACATTCCAGCTGAAATGCTTTTCTGAGTCTGCACTGGCATCCTGCACATTCTCTTGGAAAGGGCAAGGCATGGCTGTGCTCCAAAACAGGCGAGCAGGGAGGAAGGGATGTAATCAGTCTGGGATGCATGTGCTGTACCCTGTGTGCAGAAATTCCCTGCAGAGAGCACTTCAGGGTCCATTTTATCTGCAGGAGTTGGCTCAAATTCCAGATTCTTCCTTCAGAGGATCTTCCTGGAGGTGTTGCTCCCCCTCAGATGCTGCTGGGTGAGATGACAAACCTTAATTTCAAGGGTTGAAAATGCAAGATATCATTGAAATTTTCAAGCCAGAGATAGACTAAGCCTTTTCCATCTAATCTTCCATTTCCTCCCTCCGTTTTTGGGTTTCACCATGAAACCCAGCAATATCAGATCCAGAAATTATTGCCTTTTTGCAGAGAGGGTACTGAGTGCGTTGCAGAACTGGCAGGTGATGGTTTCTAGAACCATGCTGGTGCCCACAGCACCACATGTGGATCACTGCAATGTTTGCACCTTCCTTCTGCACCTTTCTTACAATATAAATGTGGGCAGGACAAATTGCGTGTCCTTCCTTCTGCTCTTTTTCCTCTTGCAAAGACCCTTGGGGATTTCATTAGAGAAGGGACCACAGGCTCATTTATTGGGACATGTGGCAGACCTGAGAGCTCTCTCCCCTTGTCCATTTGGCCTTGGAACGGCTGTGCCTGCCAAGGCTGAGGTACCCACCAGCTCTTAGCTGGAGCCTTCTGAGCAGAGGATATGGCAGGCTCAGCTCATTCCAAGAACTATTGGAAATAACAATCTCCTGCATGTGTCTAAGTGCTTAAACAGAACACTCAGGGGTTTATTTCAGTTTTTTCATGCAATAATCTTCTTCAGCAGCAACATCTGATAGCTTTACAAAAAATCAGAATGAAGTACTTGAGCAGATTATCCAGGCAAGCTCTCAATTAGCTGAGACATCTTGACCTATGAATCTGAATAAAAGGTGCTGAGCTTATTGTTGTGACCTTTCTAACAAGCATGAAGCTGGTGTGGGTAGAGGAGTCCCTGAAACAGCCGTAATGTGGGGCAGTAATTCTGAAAGAAGGTTACACCTACCCAGTTTTCTTTTTTGCTCCCTGTATGCTGCAAGAGGGTTTATGAGCTTTGGTTAATGATGCCAGCTGTTCCCAAGGAATTCTGCTGCAGATTGGCTTGGACTGAGAAATGTAACATAAACAAGGAGTAGCTCTGTGTATCTGTATCTTAATCAAGCTGGCTGTAAGGCATTGCATGGGTACACACTGTGCACATCATTGAAATGCAGAGCTGTGTAAGCACCAACCAATCAGTAATGATATATCTTATCAGAGAGATGTATTATTAAGCAAAGACATCACTGTAAACTTTGTCTGTAATCAAAAGTACAAGAAGTCAAGCTGAGGGACCTGCCTTTCTTGGGTCTTAGGACAGAAATAGTCTTCTTGGGTCTTATGCTAGAAATTTGCATGCTCTACATTGTTTGGCTCTCCTTTTATTTTTTGGGAGGTGTTGAGCTGATCCTTCCAGAGCCTCAGTCTGCTCTCAGCTGCTCTGTCCTAGTAAGGGTCTGTTAATTTGAGTGTGCAGGCCTCCTTCCATGCCCTTCCATCTCAAACAGCCTACTTTATATTCAGAATTCTTGCTGCTGCCTGGCATTTTAATGTGAGATACATTTAGACTAATACATTCCTGGTTTTTGGATTCTTGCTGTCTTGGCCAGAGCCAGATTTCTTAGAAATGACATGATTTCTTAGACTCCCATGGCACAGATGTATTAATGTCCTGTGTGCAGCCAGAACCAGGGCTGTTTTTCCACATGTCCTGGCCCCAGTTCCTGATTCCTCTTTGCATTAACCATCAGGTTTGAGCAACAAAAGGAGTGATTCCACCCCCTGAGGGCCTGACAGCAGGACCCTGCTAAATCCTGCATGTGCTCTAACCCCAGGAGCTGCAGCATCTCCTTCTGTGCAGTGCCACAGTGTGTGGGAGGGACTGGAGCTTTCTGAGAGTGCCAGTTTGGGATTGCCCTGCTCTCCTCTGAGACATGAGCTCTTTGGGTCCTGCAGGTCCTCTGAGACACCACCTCTCCTCTGACCATGCCTATTTTATAAAACAATGGCACTACAGATACATTTTGCAAAGTTGTCATTCCTTAGATCTGTTTTGAACGTGGCAAATGGAAGGGGTGCCTTCAAAGCACTGGGATGCTGTGTCTGCCTGAAGATCTTCAGCCATGCTCAGGCTGGGTGAATAAATGCACAAGTAAAATGCATAGAGAGATTTCACTTGCAGGTGAAATTTAAAAAATTACTACATTTAGCTGCTCCTGTGCTGAAGTGCTTGTTGAAATATTTAGAATAATGCAGGTGGAAGGGAGCTCATCCAGTCCAGTCCCCCGCCCAAGGCAGGGTTGTCAGAAGGTCCTGAGGGTAAGGGCACACAAGCCACAGCTCACAGAACCAGCTTCCACAGTCCTTGCTGGACCTTTTCCAAGCCCAGCTGCCAGGACCCTCCTGTTACCTGTGCACAAGCAAATGGGTGGAGTGGGGAGTCCACAGCTCTGGAGAATGAGCTTGGTATAGCACAGGAGAGGAAAAGCCCTGACTGAGTTATGTGGGAGCACAGAATTGCAGCAGCATGTAGTCTGGGTGCTTTTAATACAGTCACAGGTTGGAAGCCAGAGGGGAACATTAAATTTGCCTGTTCTGACCCTCTTCATGATGTTACAGGGTCATTGAATAGTCCTAATGCTGGAATAAGAGCCTGCTTAGCGCTACTTCTCTGTAACAATTTCCAATTATTATAACATTTTTCTGAGTTATTCTCTAACCCCTAAATTACTCTTTTTCATATAAGGCTGTCTGTCAATCTCTTCTTTACTCCTCTGACAGCTCATCCCCACCTTCCAGTGTCTTGGATGCCTTTTTTTCTGCTGTCAAACTCAGGCTAATTCATTTTCAGTTCCCTTAAGAGACCTGTCTGAGCACTGAAAGATCTGGACTCTTGCTATTTCATTAGCTCTCATTATTTTTCAGTTAATGGTTAGCTGGCAGCATTGGTTTTGATTTTCTTTGTAATAGGAATGAAGCAGGTTTGTATTTTATAGTCCTTTCTCATCAGTCTCTGGGAGAAAAATTTATCTGCCTACCTAACAAGATATTACAGTCTCCCTGAATGCAAGCTTTATTGTTATTTGCATCACTTTCAGTTATGCACAATTTTAGTGGGAAAAGTAGATGAAGTTGGAGTGCATGCAGCTGCGCAGGATGCTGGTAAATGCTGCCAGAGATGCTCCCTTCCCTTTGTGACAGGAGCATCATTTTCTCAGGGCACTGAAAGGGAGCCCACTGGCAGAGACAGAGCAACAGCACTCGCTTTTCTCATAATGCTGAACGTTTTCTGAGACTTTAAAGACAGAGCAGAGCTTTTAGGGGTAACATGATTAATTTTGCTACTCTGGAAGAAAGCACAGAGAGTTATTGACTTCAAAGTGTCATTGTTCATGCTGGCTTTGTAGCCAGCCGGGGCTGAGCCGTGGTTTTCCAGCAGGGACGTGGGAGTAGCATGCTTCCCTGATTGCCCTCCACTGATGTTATTAATTAATCAAGCACAAGATCATTACAGTGACTGAGGAATGACTCATGAACAATCATATCAGCTTTTAAATTTTTTTTTTTTATTTTGGGGAGGAGAGATGAGAGAGATATAAAAAAATATAACAGTAGCATTTGACAGTATTTTCCTGAAGACAGCAGGTTCACAGGTTCAGTCTTTCCTTTCAGGGAAGCAAAGACTGAAAATATTCAGGTCATTAGCCTGAGGTTTGCAGAATAAATAGGGGTGCTAGATTCCCATGTTTCCTCAGTAGCTTTGGTAATCTCAGCTCATGCAAAATCTATCAGAAAATCAGCTAAGTATATCTTAATTCAGAGGAGGCTTAATCGTCCTGTTGAATTTACCTGCATAAAATCATGTCTGCAGGGTGACTTGCAGTAGCTGATCCAGTGAGAAACAGAACTTTGGGGCCTGGGATTTGATGAGCACCAGTAACCAGTAACTTGCCTTGAGCAGCAGTTGCACGTGAGCAGCCTCTCTGAGATCAAGGTGCTTGTCACTTTTGATCACTTTAGCAATAATCTGAGTGGTTATCTGTAAAAAAATATTGTATTCTTCCAACCTGGCCAATCTCAGAATTGATACGAATTCCCCATTTTTCATTCCTTCTTTCATTATTTGTTCTCTGTTGATCTACCATGGACAAGCCATCTCCATAACTGATTTTACATGGAATGTCAAACCTATGCAATTAACATTAGTTACAATTATGTTTCAGAGCTGATGGGGAAAATGGCAAAGAATTTATATTTAACAGAGAAAGGAGGAGATGGAGAAAGGATTATGAGTAGTAGTGCTTGGTAATGAGGTTAGTGAATTAGCAGAAGGAGCAGCATTTGCTTTCCTGCTTTTCCCAGAAATGGTTCTGCTAATAAAACAAGCACAGATGTGGAACGGTTTTATAGCTCATCCTTAAGTATCCTCGTGCAGTGTCTGAAACCTAATCATTACAATGTTTTGCATGAGAGCCAGAAAGTGAGCAAGTCATTATGTTGCTACGTGTTGACATGGCTCCTCGGTATCTTCCTCCTGAAATAAATACAGCCTCTCTGTAGATTTGCTATAATTGGATTCTACTGCACAGTAATATGTAAATTATAAACTTCAATTACCAGTGTATAAAAATAGAAAGTCATGTAAAAGTCTTAGGGAAAAGTGTTTGAGCAACTATGAATATTTCGGATTACCAAAATGTGTGCTATTTTGTTACACTTGTCATTACCCCAAATCTTTAGGGTGTTTTTGTTTGGTTTTTACTTCTTATTTTGCAAGTTCTTGTTTGGTTCAGTTGTGGCAGTGAGCTGTATTTCACCTGTGTGGTCCCATACAGCTGACTGGAGGTGTGTTGGCTTTTTAGTCTGCCTGTGGGTACTTTGATAGCTTTAAAATAATAGGTAAAAGATGTTTTAATTTGTGGTGCTTTCAATTGCTGTTAGAACACTGATATAATCTGAGTGTTTAGCTTGCCTGTTATTGTTCCTGAAAGGTCTGTAGTGAGTGACTTCAGCAGTTGGTACATCTGGCTTTTTAAAGGTATGAGAGTGAGGATGGCTTATGCAGCATCTCCAAAATGAGGATTGGTGTTGGGGCAGTGAGGCAGATCCCACACAGGACACTGATGCTTATTTCTCACAGAGGTGACACTCCACAGGTGGTGCCCCAGCAGAGCAGACTTGGTCACACAATAAGGAGGGGAATTAGGGGACAGGTTTTCTTGGAGCTGACGTTTCCTAGCCCAGATGTGCTGGTTTCACCACAGCTCACTGCTCGCGCCAGTGGAGAAGCTGCTGTCTCACAGACCTCGGCAGGGAGCAGATGGGGACAAAACCTGCAGCAGCTGTGCTGCATCAAAGGATGGAGCCTCATGCACAAGGCATGAGATTGCACTTGCTGATGGAATTTGCCAAGTGCAGTTGTTTAGAGGCAGCCAGCAGGAAAATGGGAGAGGAGTGAGTTCATCAGTGCCAGCTGAGTTAAAAGAACAAAAGAAGCAGTCTTTGCCCCTTCATTATTTTATTTTATCAGTGAAGCTCACTTGCCTTGATTCCTTAAATAAGGAGGACCAAGCCTAAATTCCATTTCCATCTTTCCACAGTTTGTGGTGATTGGGAGGGGGCTGCAGCCTCATCCCCAATGGGCA
Organism: Zonotrichia albicollis; assembly: GCF_047830755.1. Taxonomy (NCBI): domain Eukaryota; kingdom Metazoa; phylum Chordata; class Aves; order Passeriformes; family Passerellidae; genus Zonotrichia; species Zonotrichia albicollis. Next base: position 24,901,121 of record NC_133827.1, on the reverse strand, counting down.
CAGCTGTGAGCAGCAGGTGAGCAGCACTGACAGCAATGAGCCATGGAGTGTCCAGGGGCACTGACCAACCACCAAAGGGAACAGAGGGCACACAGGTGCAATTCATGTAAGATGAAGGGTAGAAAAGAGGAGAGCATGCAGCAGTAAAGAAGAAGAGCCTTTGATACATTGTTTAGGGTGTTATTTCTGTCCATCTTGACTGCAACAAGCTACCTGTAGAAACATGTTTCACCTCCGTTGTGCTGATGCTGCATCAGCATGCAGGATTCAAACAACTGGGGTGAGACCTCATGGCTTAAGGTGAGCTTTACAACTGGTGTCTATCACCATTTTCTAGAGAGATCATTCTATTATAGTCAAATTACCTTTACTTTAGTGATGTGAGTAACACCAAGCCTTCTGTGGTACAGGTTATTCTATGTCAATGTGTCTCAGAAAGTCACATTTTATTTTCTTACTCATCTAGAGGATTTCAGTAACAAAGAGAACAAGAAGGGGATGTGAATATCTTCTACCTACTTCTTGATGCTTAATTGTTATTTTTGTGTTGGTGCAGTTTAATGTTATGCCAAAGAAATCCAGCATTCTCTTTCTGTAGAAAATGTGTGAATTCAGCTGTTGTCCTTTGTTCACCTCATATTCTGTGTGTAGGTCCAAAGAATAATTAAGGAAGAAACATTAAAAAATACCTTGAAAGGGCTTAGTTTTCATTGAATTCTACTGTGACATTGGTGTCTAGTTCTTGAAGATTCTGTGTAGCCTATGAGCCTAAACAAACTTCTGTTACCAAAGGGGCAGTACAAGTTCAAGTAACTTTAACAAACTCCTGTATTTCTCCACTGTTCATTAATGTCAGATGATACTGAAATTTGCACTTTGAGAGGATTGAGTGGAATGCCTAAGATCCCATGACAAACCAGGCCTTACATCCTCAGTAAGAAAACAGACCAGGAAAGCTTGCTTAAAAGCAGTACTGATTTCACAAAACTTTTGTACTAAAGTGAAAGCAAGAAAAACCTGCTGCTCACTTCATCAGAGTTTACAGGTATGGCTAAAGGGGAATGCTTTTATTGTTAAGAATTGCATTTCCAGGGAAAGGCCTTTGATACTAAAAAAATAAAAAGAATTGGCTATGCAATGCTGGAAAAAATCCCTTCACCTCTCTCCAGCTAGACCTGAGCCTGTAATGCAACAGGAGACTATCACAATCTTTTTCATTCACTGAGACCACTATATTTTTTCTTGACAGAGCAATTACTACTTAATCTCATTAGGATAGATGGTAATGGAGCCTAGTTGTAAAATATCCCTTTGTGTTTTTCCTTCTATTTTGTTTTGAATATATTGCTTTGATTTTTATCACATTTATGTGCACATTAAGGCACAATTATTCATTGTTAAAGTCAATCTGCAATCAATGTCGTTTTCTGTATTTTGTTTACCCAGATTAGAGGTTTGATCCTGCTCATTGACTTCAATAAGTGCTTGACTGGGCCTCTCCCCCCTCTCTCTTGGCTCTCCATTTTACAGAGGGGTTTGTCCTTGGCCCTGGCTGGGTGCACAATGCAGAGGGCCCCTGGTGCAGACTGCTGTGTGCTCTGGGGGAGCACTGCTGGTGTTGGCTGGGCTGGGCAGGGCACAGTGTCACCCTCTCAAGTCTCCCTGGCTTCCAGCAAAGGATAAATGGAGGGCAGGGGCTGGGAGAGACTGGAAGGAGAAGTGTGAGGATGATAGAAAATAGCAAATATTTAAGAAAGAGACAAAGCATGGCATCCCAGGGCAAAGGCTTTGTCGCACCAAGAGCTGGCACTGGGCTCTCCTGTGGGTATGAAAACCTGCAGGGCTTCTCTGTGCTCTCCTTCACCCAGAGAAAACTCTTGGGACACGTGTCTGTGTGTATGGGGAAATTCATGCAATGAAGGCAGCTGGAGGGAGGAAAAAGGAATGTTCTCAGTGCTTCAAGGGACAACCTAGAAGGATGAAAGCAGTCCTTTCTGACCTTCAGACTTGTCACTGCTTCACAGTGGTGCCAGTTTCGAGCAATTTTCTTTGTACTCACTAGAAACCTTCCTCCCCAGTGATGGGATATTTGTGCTCTCCACCCTTTCCTGTGATTTTGCCACTTGTCATATATCCCCTTCCTTAAGTTACAAATAAGTAGTTTTTTTCTCCTATGAGCTGCATTCCTGCTGTGGTGAACAAGAAACTTAAGGTAATATTAAGCAAAGAAAGAAACTCATTTCCCTATCTCTCCAACCTGACTCAAGCTATCAGTTACCCTGGAGTAAAGTGGAGATTAATCGACCCCATGTGTACTTGCAGTATTTAACAATAACAGTCCCCTTGTCTTATCAGCCTCCCTGTGGAAGTTTTGATCACAGAGCTGGAGGAAGAATAAGCCTGTGTTTATTCTTGCTGAGGATCTTGACGTCTGGCAGAGTGTTTGCCTTGCTGGTTCTGTGCCAGAGCATTACAGACTCCATGGCTGTGCAGAGGTGGGGGGAGACCAGGGAGAGAAAGCCCCATTAGGGAGAGCTGGGAGAAAAACCTGCAGAGCTCACAGGGCAGTTTTGCTGCCCAATTTAGCTGGGAGAGGTGGCATAGGCAAAGTAGGGTTTTTCCAAAGGCAGTGAACCCTGCCTGCCACAGGAACCACACCAACTTAGCCAGGCTGTGATGTTTTCAGTAATGAAATATGTTTCTTCTGCTGTTTTGGTTTTTCTCTGAAGCCAGACTGCTTTCTGATGCTCCAGGTGAGATCATATCCCCCCTCCATTTCTTTCAGTGTGAGGAATATCCAGTTAGCTTGATTCTTGCCAATCTGTCCATGCCAAAAAGAAATGTTCTTCCTTGAGTGATCTGAAAAGTCTAAATCATCTCCATCACTTAATCCTGCCTTAAGAAATGTGCTGTACACAGGAGTTCAGCTGTAATGTGCCGTGCACAGGAGTTCAGCTGGTCAGCTCTGTAGATTAGTGGCACTTAGCAAAGAACATGTTTCATAGAGAGTTTTTGTTTAATAAATGATAGTGAAGAGTGTCCTGGAGTGTTGTAACTGCTAATGTTGCACTTCCTCTGCCACTGCCCTAATTTAATTTCCTAGAAAAGTACATTTTGAACATTTCAAGGCACCAAAAGTGCCTGATGAATGAAACTATGTGGAGTTTATAAATTCATCCTGGACCGTGAAATATAATTTCACATAAATAACAATTAATAACCTTTGAAGAACATTCTCAATTCAGATGTATGACCAAAAGTCTTGTGCCAGCCTGTCAGCAGTGACTGTGATTTTGCACCCATAAATTGAAACTAATCCCCCATTTCTCTTGAGTACCAGTTCTGTGGTGAAAACAATCCCCTCCCTGTGGCTCATGTGTGGAGCACCGTGTCCCATAGTTTGGGAATGAGGAGAGCAGGGCAGCCTGCAGGCTCCTGGGTCTCATGGCACCCAAGGCTCCTAATGAGAAAGGGAACAGGGTGAGCAGCAGACATGCTGCCTCCTGATTTGGCATTTCCATGGAGGAACTCTTGTATGACAGCTCGAGGCAAAGAATGCAAAGTTTAGTTTTTAGGGGGGAAGAATAAGGATAAAGGACACTTTTTAAAAATAAAATATTATTGTTTGTACTTACTTGATTTCTGTCAGTACATTTCTAGCTCTTTGTAAAATTAATCCTTATTCAACATTACAAATATATCATTTTCATTTCAAGCTATAGTTATTTTGCTAAGTTCTACTTTTCCCCTCTATTGATTTTATTCCTGTCTAAAACCTCTTTCTGTCACTCTGTAATAGAATAAAAATGGGCTAAATCAAGCACTATATCCAATCGATGGCTCTTCATACTTGACCAAGAATCTCTGTGCCAGAAATAACATTCCACAGTCTGGAAGTGATAAGGATGAAAAGGTCCATTACAACATATTAATCACTGTTTCTCCATTTTTCTTTAGGCAGGACAAGTCCCATTGCTGTTTATTCTGTGACTTGTGATGGGTATCTCTGGAGCTGGTTTACAACAGCAATGACCTTAGGCTCTACAAGATTTCTTTATTTTTTTAACTGCTGTGCCATAAAATATGCCCTGCATAATTCTCATGTGCAGTTCCAGGAGTGGACACATTGGTTGGTCATTTTTCTGAGCCTGGCCTGAAAGAGCAGGTGTGGTAAGTGGATGGCGAAATGAAATTCCAGCCATGTATGGAAATGCTTGGATGGGAGATATTGCCTGTGCAGGAGGAGAGCTCTGGAGTGGAGCAGGGAGGCTGCTAAAATCCACCTTCCTCTGCTTGTTTCAGGAGAAGGGAAATAGGCAGAGGGTGAGAGGTCTAGGGGTGGTGAGAGCTTATCAAGAAAACACAGTCCAGCTGCTTCTGTACCAGACAGGAGAAGCAAAACTTGTGCTTGATTTGGAGTAGGGCTGCTGATGCTATAAAGTAAATGCCAGAGACACAGTAGAAGAAAATCTTTTCATTTTAAGCTGAGTGTTCATCTCCTACCTTGCTACTCTGAGCCCTTTCTGTCACATCTGTGCTAACTTGGCCTGCAGCACCAAGTGTTTGTTTGCAGTGGCCAGGCTGATTGTCACAAACACTGTGTAGCATTTCTCAGCTCAGGAACAGATCTAAGAAAATTTTTCAGAGTGGCTGCCCTGCCTTGGGCTCCCTGACAGTGCATGGGAAAGCACAGGGCAGTTTCAGAGTGTCACACAATGCGCGATGCTGAGCATGGCTGTATAAACAAGGCTGCAGGAAAATGGGAGAGAGACAGTAATTTTCAGTAATTTTCTTCAGCTGCAGAGAGACTCTGTGCAATGTGTTATCTGGAGCTTGCAGATGTCTCCTGAAGGTAGGGACTTCTGAGGTAGCCAAGCAGGGCTCTCCCCCTGCTTCTCTTTCCTCACTTCTATAAAATCAATCAGAAGAAGAAAAGGAAGAGTGGTGCTGCTCACTCTTGAGTGGTTTAACCACAATCAATTCCTTCTTCCGCCAGAATAAGTTCATCCACACATCTCCTGGAAGGGTTCTCTGTAGGCAGTTGTGGAGAAAGGGATGGTTCATGAAGACAAGAAATTGAGATCAGGGAATCAGGCTAGGCAAGGAACTTCAGCTGTGATCTGGTGTGGATTATGCAGAGTGGGATTCCCTCTCTCTGGATTTTCCCAGTCACTGTGATGCAGTGAACTCCATTATTTTCCTCTTAAATTCATTTTTACTGGAAGGATGAGCACTCCCATTTCCTATCTCAATCTTATGTATTTGGGATACATTCAGAGTATTACCCTGGCCTTGGAAGAAGGACATTTACACAGGGTTAGGGATTTCCCTGCAGAAGGCAGATATGGCTTGGAATTGCCTCATTCAAAAGAAAATCTGCAGCTGAGGCAAGACTGTGGTAGAGGCACTTCCTATCCACATCTGTCCTCAGCGTAACTACCATCAAGATCACACTATATTTATTTGACCACAGGCTTTCAGAACAGAAATTTTGGCACAACCTGAAATAGAATTTTGGTACTTGAGCTTTCTTCAAGAACTGGCTCCTGATCAGTGCAGAGGTGATGTGTCTTGCAATCAAAACTGGATCTTTAGAAAGAGTGTTCTGCTGCATGTGCTGAGTGAAGGACTTGAACCACAGTTATTTATTAGCATGCAGAACCTGGAAGTTTAATTCAGATGCTCATGCTTTCCCCCTGAAATAGCTGGACAGCTTACACTGCTTCCTCTTTACAGCAGTACTTACAAAGCAGGTAAAACTGAACATTGTGAAGTGTAACTGAGATCAATAATTAGAGCTACTTTACATAATCTCAGTCCATGAGCACAACTGTTGGGCATTTCTCGTTAGAAGTCTGTAGAATGTTCTTTCTTTCTTTTGCTTAATGTTACCTGTGTCTTGGTGTTTCTGCACAGACTTGTTGAGATAGATTTTTTTGGTGTGTTTTCTGCCATTTCCCCATTGATGTGCATCCCCATTTCTTGTCCATTTACTTAATCAGAAGTTTTGCAATGATTTATGCAGCCCTCTAAACAATGGCGGTAAATATTTTTCTAGGGTTTGTCATTTTACAATGAGGCAGATTTTTTAAAAGGCCAGCATTCCTGATACTGAATCGCATGTTGTGAAGTAGAGATACACAATGTGGTGGCATGTCTATTATTCATGACAGACTTATTTTGTAAGGAAGGTTATTGTGAGAAAATGCAAAACAAACTGCCACAAGAGGTTATAACAGAGATAGATCACAGGTGACATTGGTTTCTGTAGAAACTGTTGGCAGATAAACCCAAACAAATTAGTAGAATAATGTTTCTTTTGTGGTATTATTGTCAGAAGGATCAGATAAGTTATTTACTTGTTGTCTAAAAAATAAAGGAACAGAGAAAATGTCATCAGGAAATATTTTAGACTCTAGATCAAGTGCTTCTATAGTCCTAGAAGGAAAGCAAGCAGCAATATAATCAATCTAAAATTGTGACTTATTAAAATCAAACATTCTTGCTTGGATTCTTCCATGCTTCTTGCACTGAGCAGAATCTTTCAGGAGCCCTCAGGTGTCCAGAACCAAGCCTGTATGAGGAGTACAGTGCTGATCAAAGACAAATCCTGTCCCTTGGAGCATCCCCCTGCCATGCAGCAGCTGGCATAGTGCAGTGCCAGCCTGGGGCTGCCAGGGGAGAGCCGCCTGAGCTGGCACTGCAGCATCCCTGCATGGGGCTGGGGCTGGCATGGTGTCTGGGTTTGGAAAGACAGGAGTCTGCTAAGGAAGGCAGGAGCCTCCACAGAAATGGAGACTGTAAACCCTCCCCATCCCTCGGAATTGCTATAAATTTTAAATTAAGGAGCTCTCAGGCAAAAATATGGGAGCAGAAAATAACAGTTCTTTAATTGGGAAGAAAAAAAATAAAAGGGTAAAATAAACAATGCAGTACACAAGAACAACACTGACAGAGTCAGAACACAACCTGACACCCTGTTGGTCAGGGTGACAACAATTTCTCCTCCACATTACTTCTGATTATCACTTCTCCTGTGGCTGCAGGGTCCAGGTCTTGTGAAGGATGTTTCTTCGCACATAGTGTAACAGATATCAAATTGACCTAAGGGTTATTTCCTCTAAATTTCCTTTGGGTTCTGTTTTTGTCGGCTGGCTGAAACCAGGTTATTTCAAATGAAATTAGCCTGCCATAAATCTTCTTTTGCCTCCTTTTCTGCCACAGGCTCTTGCTTCCATGTCTGTGGTCTTAGATGCTCTAAAACATATTTATTTTAACATAGCTCTTAAGCTGATTATTACAAGAGTGTACATTTCCAAACATTTCCTAGTATGAGTAGCAAGAGACGTTCCTAGTAATGAGAAGTTGCACCCTGCCCCCAAGGATGTTTGCCATCTTGCTCTTTTGTTGTGAAAAGTAATTTTAGCATGTCTTTGTCACTGTCCAAGTTTGATATTCTTTCTGAAGTAATTCAGGAGGAAAGGACTGAGTTTTCTAATGCAACGGCTTTTGAATGAGCTGGCCGTCCAAGAGTTAAATGAAGATATTTCAGCTGTTGCTTTATAGGTTGTAAGTGCTTGGTTTTCATCAAAGACTTAAAGGTTAGCCTATTCCATGGGGTCAACTGTTACATTAGGTATCATTTATCAAGGATTAACACAAAATTAAGTTTTAATTGTACAGTATGAAGGAAAGTTGGATTAGTTTAAAAGAGGTAATAAAAGGAAATTTATGTCCCTAACGGAGTATCTGAGTGGGATTGGGTGACTAGAGAATGCTTAATGTTTTCTCTAGGAAAAGTGAGGAGGTGAAGGCAGAAGGGCAGACAGGCACTGTGCCTGCTGATAACCCTCCCAACCAGGGGAGCTGGGCTCGGGTGTTGGGGGATGACACTGCCATGGGATTTCATTTAAAGCAAGCCCCACAAAGATTAAAGCCACTTAGGGAAAGGTCAGCTCGCCAGCTTTTCTTCCATCCTCAGCTGGAAGGGAACCTCACTCTTCACTTGCGTTCCCAGCAATTTGGGGCTTGACTGAGATTGAGTTTGACAGTAAAAGAGATAAAACTTATCATTTGGTGTCATGATTCAGTACATAGCCCAGAAGATAAATGACTCATTTCAGAGGTTGATAAAAATGTATTTGTTCATTTGCCATTATATGATCTGTTATATTTGCAAACAATCTTACAACTGAAGGAACATCCATTAGCTCCAAACAGCTGCGTGCTGTCTGCAGAGTTAAAAGGAATTAAAGCACAGTTGTGTTTAGAAAACATATGTGTATTTTCAGATTGTAGCCACAGCTTGATGAAGCACCATTAGGTACTTGGGTGGCCAGAAGAGCAGTCAGTGCTGACATGGACACCCAGGGTAATGTCAAGTGAAATTCCTCCAGGAAATTACTCAGAGTGTGCCAGTGCCTGGCCAGTGCCCAGCCCCACAGAGAGCAGCTAAATCTCAGCAGCTAAATCTCAGCCTTCAAGGAGCCCAGCTGTAATCCAAGGGGATCCCTGCCTGTGCATTTGGTACCCAGCCCTGTTGGGAAAGATGACAAAAAGCCCATGTGAATATGCAGAGATTATAGGAGGATTATCTCTGTGAGTGAGAGTTCAGCAATCTTAATGGGGTTCTGTGTTACAAATATCAAACCCTTGAAGCCTAATTTTAAACCAATGGGAGAATATTTCTTCCAGCAGGGCTGAAGTAAATGGTATCTCTTCTGTCAAAGAGCTCTGGGCCAATTTCTTCATCTTTTATGCACTCCCTTTCTTCTTTTGCGATTTCCTCCATTGCCTTCCTTAATGGACTTTTGCCAATCTTGCCTTTGAGTGTGGGAGACTCTGGCTCCTGTGCTGTTTTCCACAACTGTCAGAATGGAGAACAAGCTGCTCTCTCCTGTTTTCTTACCACTGGACTCACTTTAGCAACCTTTGCACAGCTTCTCCTAAATGCTGCTGTGAGCAGTGCTAACCATGGCCTCGAGGTTTCTTTGGCTTCTTCTTTTCTTTCTTTGGAGGAAGAGACATTGCACACTTCTAGGAGCCAATTTAAACCATTGGGAGATTTATCACCAGCAAGCCATTGTCTTTAGGTCTGCAGATGCAGAAGTGATATTAAAACCAAAATGACTCTTGGCACGTTTTACACAGGTCCCACAACAACATGCATTCATTCAACTAAAAGTTAAACTTCAGGTCCCAGCTCAGAAACACAGTTAAGGCAGTGCTTCAGTTCTTTTTTGATTCATGTTTCAGCTTGCATTTTCTTCCTTTTTCCAATGTACTTACACTAATAACTTGATGGGAAGATGTTTCACAGGATATATTTTTGTACCTGAAAATAACTTTCCTGTAGCCTGTGAGATGCAATATGATGCATCTTCCCTGTGTGGAGAAGTTTTTTTCTGAATGTTCTTAATAAAATTATTATTACAAATGTAAATCCTTGAAACAAAATGAGATGACAAATGAGAGGAGATTTTATAGGTTCCTCTGAAAATAAAAACATTTCAATGAGCACATTATTTATCAGTGCCATATCTTTGTATAAATACAGGATTTCTCATTGTAAGCTGCATTAATTATCCTTTCAAATAATGTCCTCTAAGTCAGGGAGTACTGTATTTTCTCCTAGAAGAAATCTGCTGAGAATTCATGTGGTTTCTGCCACTTCTTGAGACCATACATATTTTTTATCCATTTAAAATATTCCTTCCATAGCACAGAAGGATGTTTGATTTGTTTTCCTTGGTTTATTTACAAGTCAGTACTGTTTTCACTTTCTGATGATGGTTTTGTAATTAGATTTTTGTCTTCTGTCTCTCCCCCTGATTTTTTCATAATCAACTCCCGAACATGCAGAGTCAATTATTAGTAACATCATCCTCCTTTTCCTTCCATTGTCACCTTTCTGAGCTAAGAAGTAAATCTGTTGTCTTGTTAATAATATAATGAAAACTTTTTTACAGGCATGAAAATAAATAGTTTGAATTTTCCTGTACACAAGCCTGAGAATGATGCAGTGCTGGATTCCCATGATGAATTTGGGCGCTGGCAGCATCACAGGAGGGAACCTGGGCAGTGTGGTGCCCGTGCTCTGCAGCAGCCCTGGCTGCCTGGGGCCCTCCTTTCTGGGCTGTTCTTTGCCACAAGCCCCCTCAGCTCTCCCCCTTTTCCCTTAAAGCTTTCTGGCGCCTTTTCTCTTTTCACACCTTGCGCCACCTCTTTGTGATACAGAATAGGGGCGGCAGAACTAAGGAAAGATTGACCTTTTGTTCATCTGCGCTTCTCCTGGATGATTTTTAACCTATTTTTGGATGAAGAAGAATTTTTTGTCTGCTAGGAAAGATCTCAGTTTCAAAACTGAAGAAAATATTTCTGAGCCATCTCTGAATGTTCAATTTAACTTTCCAGTGCTTCTTAACTTTTCTGTCTGTCCCAGATTTATCCAGACAGTTTTCTAGAAGTGTAAAGAAGCTCCTTATTTAATGAAAAGAAGATTTTTTTCTAGTGGAAGTGAGGCAGACCAATTACTGCAGAGTGCTTTTCTGTTTGATTTTGGTTTTTTTTTTTCCTTACACCAATCTGCTGATCCCTGGTGGTTATTCTGTAATATTTGGTACACAATATATTTGTTCTTTTCTCATCTGCTTGCTACATTCACCTGTGGCTGTTGGGGAAGGATTTCCCTTTCTCAGGGACTTGATGGTGCAAAGAACAACATGGTGATGTTCTTTAGGGATTAGACCCACCTAAATAATACCCAGCAGTGAGCTGGCTGTTTAATTAGCTGTGAGTAGGGACTTTGTGTTACTGTGTTCTTTACGAAAGATGGACACAAGACAGATGAAAGTTTCATCAACAAAAACCCTATTACTCCTGTGCCACATTTATCTGTTATGCTGCTTTTGTGTCCGACCAGTCCATGCAACACAGTTCACCTCCAGCACCTTTTTAGAAAATCAGAACCAGACTTGTTTTGTGTACAGCATCAATTAACCCAAAAGGCAAAAAGGCACTGTCATTGATTGAATCTTGCTGACTGAGTGAAGGTATAGCAGAGCTTTCCCTGAGAAAACACATATAAATAGCCTGTGCTGTCAGGGGGAAAAGGCAGAGCAGGGTCCAGTCTGTCCATGGGCACCAGCTAATGTCTCTGTGACTTTTTAAAATAGTGGCAGGTAATTATTCAAAACACAAGCAGGTTCGGGACCATTTTTCCCTCAAGAAGGTAAAAATCTTCAATAAAAATTAGTGTAGAGAGTAAGGAATTTTTCAGTCATCCAGTCTGGACTCAGCTACTTGTTTCATTTATGGCTGTGACTGATTGTCCTGGTTTTTCTTCTTACCTCATTCTCCTCCTTTTAAAAATTAAAATAATACTTTAATGACATTCATAGATTGCTGCTTAGCATATTGTTATTTCTTCTAGAATACAGCAAATTTCAGAGATATGTTTCAGTCCCAGTGTGTTACTGTGGCTGGTACCATTTTTGTCATTTATTTCTGCAGCTGTACAATGTGGATTTGTGACAAAAGGTTCAATGTATTTTGATAGTGTGGAGATTGAAAAAAGGGTTATTGTGATTTTATTTCATGACATTATTTGTAAAAAGAAAGAAATAATGGTTTTTCTCCCCCAAACAGAATACAGAGTCCATGTTTCAATAAAAACATGCAAGCCCCCTTTTCCTTAATTATTGTCCAGAAAAATGAAAAGAAATGAAAAAGTATTTCACTCAGGAGCTCAGGGATATTTGCCACAGATCTGTTACCTCATCCTGCAGGGCAGGTCACAGCCATCTGCGTGCTGTGTGCACCTCACAATTTTGGCAGCAACTGCAGACAGGGAAACCCCCAGACAGGGGGAATTGCATTCCCCAAGCCTCTCCTATCCTTTACCCTGCCCTCATTTTAGCAGGTTGGTTTCCTCTGCAATACTATTGATTGCAGAGCCATTGATCAGAATTGATCAATAATTGGCAGCCTGGACTTTTTAGTGTATGCTGCAAGTTTTAGAGAAGGAAATTCTGATGTTCTCAACGTGCAAAAAAATTTTTCAGAAAAGTCCCACCTACCCCCTGTCATAGCTTGGTTTCCATGCAAGGCCCACCTCAGAGGCTCAGCTTGGCTGCCAGCCCCAAACTCCAGCAGAATTCAATGGCAGCTGCAGATGGAACTTTCAGAAGCACATCCTTAAATCAGACTTGGAGGGGAAAGTGCTTTCTCCTCTCCCTCCCCTGCTCCTACCACCTGTAAATGCTGTACAAAGAGGTCTGAAAAGATGGAGCAGGGAAATCTTCAAACTGAAGCCTTCTGGGTCATCTTTTTAGATCTTAAAATAAGGTCAGCAGCAGAGACATTGGAAGGCCTTTCTTTTTGTTTGGCTGTTTTAATGAGAAGTATATAAACTGGCACTGTTCTCTCCACATTAGGGTTTATTGCCTTGCCATGCTGGAGATGTTTTTAAGTGATAAAGTTCTGCTCAAGTGCTCACTAAATAAATGCAGTAATAGAGAGATTTGGCTTATGTCAGGAAGAGATGAACCAAACAGAATGGGCCATAATAGGCAACTTTTTCATGAAAACATGAGGGTATTACAGGAACAATGGGGTTTGCCAGTGTCCTTTGAACTCCATGAGAGTGGGTTCTGTGTGGTCTTATTTTAAGGGTGGGGGAAATTGGATAGGTCTAAGAGTGGCTTTCTACATTCTCCTCTTGGCTCTGCTGTCATCTGCAGTAGATGCTGCTAAGGCAGATCAATGTTTCTGTTGATGTAAAGTAATCTTGCCATTGGAAGAAGTCTAATTTAGACACAGCCTAATTTAATTTGCTCTGTTTGGACATGCGTTTAATCCGGTGCTGAAAACCAAATCCTAGAACAGCTTTTCTTGACTGTACTGACAATTACACAAGTTAAGTGGTTGTGCCTTTTGGGACAGTGTGTTCACATCCTTGTGGCAGGTCTATATTTGTTTTATTTAGGTGCTATGTCAAGCCAGGGCTTATGTGATAACCACTCAGGCAGACAAATTAGCTGTTTGTGTTCTAATTAATCTCAAGTAACTTTTATTGGACGTCTTCAGGAATATTACTAATGAACATATTCAAGATAGATTACTTATAAACAAATACTTATGTCTTTATCCCTAAACCATCATTTAAGTCTGAAAATATTGTCACACGATTTCAGAAAGTTGTGCTCTATCCAGTGTAAATGTAATGATTACATTACCATCACATTCACAAGCTGTCAGCTGTCAGATTTTACTGGTAAATATATTGAAGTAAATAGAGAAGCAGCATTGCAATTTCTTATGTTAATAGGGTTCTGTAGCTATTAAAACGGTCTAAATACATAATAAATAAATAAAATTCAACTTTGTGTGAAATGCTGACATGAGGCATGGTTTGTTTGCCTCTCCAGCAGTTTGTGGCTCTTATGGAAGCATTAGCTTGGGACACCCCACCAGTGGGTCTGAGATTAATCCTCCCCTCATGTGTTAACACTGCCAGGGCCACTGCCAGCTCAGGGGAGTCTGCTGGCTCTCAGAACTTCAGAATATTTTGGGTGCAATTTGCCTTTGCTGACCTCTTGGAGGGGGTGATTTCTCTCTTGCCAAGTTCCTTGGGGTAGATGGAAAAGCTTGCATTACAGAAATAAGCTGGGAATAATGCAGTTTTGTGTTTTTCTGGTGGAGTGGAGGGGAAAGAGGGGCTGGCAAGGTGCTGGGATGAGCATAACTCTGGGTTCTCTTTCTCAGCTTGTAAGGAAAATGACGCATCCTTCTCCCCAAGCTGACTCTTTCCTTGCTGCAGGGCTGGGAATAACACTGAAGTGAACAGTAAAATATAAAGTGCCCCATCTTACAGTGTGTCATATCATTTTTCCCTGACATCTCATAACTTACCCTTTTCTACAGCTTTTTGTTCTGAGCCAAATGTCACAACTTAACGCATGAATAAATGAGGATGGTTCTCACCACTTTCATGATATGTTGCAAAATATACACAGGTGGTGCTTTAAAAGCTGCCATTTGCCTCAATAACTAAATGCCATTTGCATTTTACTGGCTTCTCTGTGTGTCAGATCCCACACCTGTTCCAGACTGAGTTCAGCAGGCATTATACCAGAGCCTATATTTTACTTCCCTCCAGTGGTAAATAGGTCAGTATTTCAAGACAGAAATCTATTAGAGAGAAAGTAAGTGTTCTGTCTGAGAGGAAATACGGCCTATATGAAGTTAAATTAAAAATAAATTGGGTAATAATCAGTCAAAAATTATAGAAGTGCTGGAGAAGTCAGTCCAAACAGGAGAAGTAAAAAAAAAAAAAAAATGCAAAGAAACCCCAACCTCGAACTCTCATGTATCAAATTCCTTTTTCCATAAAACCTGTAAGTATGTGCTTAACTCAGATATATGACTTGCCCAGCTGTAATCAAAACACATATGCTTGAAGTTATAGGTGTTGTTATGTACCTTGCTGATCTGTAGCTGAAGGGGTCAAGCTTAGTAAGTATCTCTGGAAAACATAGCTCTGATTACATGCAAAAAATTCCACTTATGTTCATAATATTTGTTCCAGTGAATATCCCATAAAATACAGTGAGTTTGACCATGATTAGAGGCATTGTGACAGTGGATGTTGTGACTCTAAATGAACAATAGCAACAATTGTTTAAGGGTTGTTCTGAATGCATACATGATGCAAAGGATAGTGGCTTTGGGGAGAGGTGATTTTTAATATTCCTGTCAACACCAGGTGCTGCTCTAAGAAAAACTCTTTCCTTTCGAGGCATTATAACCTGTCTGGAAGGATTGCTGGTGCTTTTCAGCTTGCTGCACTCCAGTAAGGCACTAGGAGTGGTTCCAGTGGAATGTGAGCATTGCCTGCCTGAAGCCATCCATCACCTTTCCCAGGCATTTCATCCTGTGCCTCTTGTGCCCAGCTAAGGGCTCAGAATCAGCCTGAATGAGAGTGTTCATGATGTTTACAGTTTACATTAAGCAGCTTTTAGGACGGAAGAAAAGCTTTTACTTCACAAATTAATCGCTCTGTATACATTATTAGGAGGTACTAATAGGGGCTAGTGTACACGAGAAAGCAGAATAAAAACACACCAGCTCTCTTTGTCAGGCAAATCAGAGTTTTTAAGAGTTGCATATACACAAATTAAGTTATGTTAAGAAATTTATAATGCTATTAGGTGGCCTTTACAGGCTTTAAATTTATGGAGCAGGGTTTAGGCTTTCCCATATCTAGTTGTCAGTGGTGTGTGTGGGCACAGTGAGAGCTGTAATGAAGAGAATTAGAGACCAAGAACAGAATCCAGCACACAACTAGAAAAATGAACTACCAGCGAAACCCTGGGGTAGAGTCAGGTGCTTTGTCCAAACTGTGCTGTCCTGAGGCAGCTTGTACAGTATTTGCTAAGGAAATCTTATTGTGGCATGCCTGTATGTTGTGATGTTGAGAGGGTTTCTAGGATGAGGTGAGAGATGAGAATTTGACTTTAAGTTTTTAGAAGGCTGTTTTATTATTTTGATATGATATGAGAAAGATGATATGAGAGATATATATTATATGAAATTATATACTAAAACTATACTAAAGAAAAAGAAAGGATGCATCAGAAGGTTAGACAATAATGAATAATAAAAACTTGTGACTGACCAGAGCCCTGACACAGCTGGACTGGGATTGGTTATTAAGTTGAAACAATTTACCTGGAACCAATCAAAGACGCACCTGTTGGTAGGCAAATTGTAGATCACATTCTAAGCAATCAGATAATTATTGTTTACATTTTTTTCTGAGGCTTCTCAGCTTCTCAGGAGAAAAATCCTGGTGAAAGGATTTTTCAAAAAATATCATGGTGACACCTGTACTCCTGCCACAAGGTGCAGGTTTCCCCAGAACAAGCTCTTGGTGTGGATGTTTGTATCACCAGAGACCCCTTAAATCAGTGTCAGAATACAACAGGAAGAGATTGGTGACATGGTGATCACAGAAAAATACTGAAAGCCTTGGAGCAGAGCTGGAGTGCTCTGGACCAGTCCTTCAGCACCACCAAGAAATTTGTAACAGATGTCCAGAAGAATCCTTGGGAACATCTGAGCCACAGCACTCCATCCTTCATAGCTTTCCTCAAGGCATAGTAACCAGTATATTTGTTCATGAAAAAGTAGAAACAATGTGACTTTGACTCAGATGTCTGCTGTTTGTTCTTCAGCACTAAAAAAAAGTATGTTTCAGAAATGTGCAGCATTTTCTGCAGGAAGTTGAGTCCCAATTAAAATAACAGTATTTTTAAAGAAAAGGTAATGAGAGTGCTCTCACAGTATAACATTTTGACTTTTCCTTCCTCAACCATTATAAGGAATACAAATATTCATCTGGGACCATTGAAAAATACTATTTATAGAAATAAAATTACTCCATCTCAGTGGGTTGAACCAACATCTTAAGTGCTGAAGTACATTTATGCCTACTACACGAGGAAGGGTGTTTTATAGCCTAAAAAAAACACCTTCAAAATTACCACTGTAGAGTTAAACTAAATTTTTCCCCATTTTGCTGTAGTAGGAGGCAGCACACAACTGTGCTGCCCCAAAGCAGACCTGAGAGGTGCCTGGTGCTGGAGGGAAATGTGAAAATTGTGGCCATTTTCATCACCCAGGGGCAGTGGTGTTTTCACAGGTGGGCTCCTGCTGCTGGTTGCTACTGGATGCTGTTGATGGCAGGTGGAGTTTCCCTGTGCTCTGTCAGCCCCCCTGGACTCACTGTGAGTGACCCTTTGCTGCTGAGCTGTGCAGAAAGGTCCCAGCCCTCCCTTTCTTTCTGACATTGGTGCCACTGGCCACAGCACAGCCCTCACCATCACCTCCTTGGCACGATAAATTAAGGAAGGAAAGCAGCTACACAAATAAAAACTCTGTGGTGCTGAGCTGTTATTCCTGAATAAATCATCTGCCAGCCCCAGCCCAATCTGGCCACAGGTCTGAGGGTGCTGAGCTTTGCAGTGGGGCTGGGAGAGCTGTGCAGCTCCCCTGGCTGCTGGGGGAAGCTGCAGCGTGGATTGCCAGTCCCTGCTGTAAAGAGCTCCCTCAGAACCATCACAGGGCGAGGCACAAAGCACACAGAGCTCACATCAATCCAGCTGCGCCCTGCCTGGCTGCCTGCTGCTCCTCTCACAGCTGCACTCTCTCTCAGAAGGGTTCTGCTCTTACCTGCTGGAGGAGAGTTCCAGCGTGTCTCACACACCATGTGCATCTCTCTTGGCACTGAGGCTTCCTGAGGAGACGTGCAGAGAGATTTTTGAGAGTGGGAAGGGATTCTCTCCTTTCCCAGAGTGTTTTGGGTTGGGGAAAGTGCTTCTCTGTGCACAGAGAAATTCCAGCTAACCTCACTGTCCATGGGCCACACTGCTGTGCAAGGTGCATTGCCAATTTTGCCATTGTGAACCCACCCTGCCATGCTGCTCCTGCTCTGTGATGTCTCTGGAAGACACCTCTTGGCAAAGGCAGGATGTGCTGTGCTCTGATTCAGCCAATTTGCCTCCCTGCATGCACCCCTCAGGCCATCCCTGGGGAGCCAGTGTGTGCAAGTCACTGCTCCAGCAGGAGCATTTCCCAATCCATATTTAACAGGCTTTTTGGCAAGTAGGCTCACCTGTGACTTCTGTTGGCTTTGAAGGGATGAATTCATGATGTTCCTTAAAGTTGGATGAGTCTTTGATTCTTTTGGCAAGCATTTTAAGCTCAATATTTTAAAACATTTCTCATGTCATATCATGACCATATTGTAGGAAAACTACGGGGTGAAAGCTGAATCGTGGACTTCCAGCCATGCATTGCTTTATTCAGGAATGTTACTGAGCCTGTGCATAACTGTTCAGCCTTCCAAAAGAGCAAATTTTGTAAGTATGCTTACAGAAAGAAGCTAAAACTAATGTGTGTTTTCCTTTGCAAGTTTGGATATTGGTGACCTCCATTTTCCAAATGAAATCCTTTCTGAATCTTCCACCTGCAGATTATGGTGTACATTTTCCATGAGTATAACGTCTGTTTGGGCTGCTGCTTGTGTGTAGTGATCATTTGTTGTTGGTGTCATCACATGTGCCAAACATCAGCATCTTCAGATTCTTATAATCTGTTCTCACAAATGCTCTCAGAATTTGGAGATGCCAAAATTCTTTTGGGTGTTTACCTATTCTTACATTTAAGAGGCTTTTCAAGAAACACCCAACATTCCTGATGTGTTTGTTTGCTTTGAACAGGTACCTATTTTCTAAACACTGGCTGCTACACCATGAAGGATTGGCATGGTTCTCATAGCAATTAAATAATGTTTTTCCAGCTGAGATTAATTCTCTGCATTTCTGCATCAGAGTGGAAAGCTATATAAAGATAAGCCCTTTCAGACTGGCTGTTGCAGAGTCAGAATAGTGGAATGTGGAGGGGTGTTTAGCCCTGGAGCTGAGGTTTCTGCAGAACCCCAGTGGCACTCAGAGCCTGCCCAGCTCTCTGGCTGTGCTCTAATGTGCTCCCCTGCCCCAGCCATGGATTTGGCCTTGGGATTTGTGTTTGTTTGAGTTGTGTGCTAAGGGAACGTGCAGGGATGTGGGCATTGTTCTGTTGGCATGGAAGTTACCCAGACTTACATATATTTACTTTACTGAACCTATGGGATGAAGTACTTTAAACTGTTAATTTATAATGAGACATAAATTCGCTAACATGGTAAAGAACTTACTGCAGAATGATGGACAACTTGTATTAGAATTCCCCTACTAATGCAGTGCAACACTCATTTATTATTATTATATGTCCAAAAGTGCTTTTGGCACAGCTTTGACACACTTTCCTAACAGACATGCAGTCCAAATTTATTGCCAAAGATAGATCCCCAAAGGAATGGCAAACTATCCACACTGTTCCTGTACTGTCAGATACCAGGCTCTGCCAGCTATCCAAACAACTGCAGGCAGGGGGCCAGGGGAAACATATTATAACATATTATAAAACTCTATTTTGACTTGCACCTTTGTTAAAAAAACAGAAGGCTGGATTTTAAAGTAATAATAATAGAAGAAATGCTTTTGAATTGGAGACCTAGTAATCTGAAGGTAATTCAGTGACCCATCAGACTAATCACATATAAAATTCTGCAGTCAGTGCAGGGATGTGAAATGCAAACTCCTACACCTCACCATTAATTTCTCCTTTCCTTTATGATTTAATATTGAGCAATAATGAAATATGTCATCCATAATGGGAGAATTGGATGAAGTGATTTTCCAGTAATTAAAAAAATGTATGGAATCTGGGTCAGTTTTCCAACAAAATAGCCAACATAAATTGATTCAGAGAGAGCCTAATCCATGAAACATATGATTTCAGTTCATTATCTGATTTCTGCAATGCTGTAGTACCTGAGGATCTTGTTTTCATTATCTAGGCAGGTGGAAAGTGATCCAGATTTATTTTAAAAGGAGAGGGGTACATTGCAGTTTCCCTGTGATGGAAACCATGCTGGGCATGATTGAAGAGAGTGTCAAAACTTCAGGAAGTTCAGTGTGCAGGGAGGGGAGAAGCATGTTAAATCTCTTCTCTGGCCCTTCCCTGGAAGGAATTTTCTGAGTTGCTGTGGTGCTCCCTGCCCCTCTCTAGCAGTGATAGGCCAAGTTCTGGCCATGCACTTGGTTTGCTTGAAGCCAACAGAAATATTTTTCTAAGTAACAAGAGTGGTCTCTAGCTGCACTAATTGCACTCATTTTTTTTCCTCTATTCATCCAAAAGACTGCCCTCTGATTTCAGTGAGCATTGGACGTAGATTTTAGAGCTTATTTCTTTTTTACTATGGTAAATTCCTCCTGGTTTCTGAGATGCTTTTCTGGCAGAAAGTCTGCAAGATCATCCAGACTGCATGTAACACCCTGGTAGGATATTTAAAGTTTGGTGTTTGTTCGTTTTGGGTTTTGAGGTGTTTGAGTTTTTTGTTTTTACTCTTCTTTGTGGTAACAAGAACTATAATCTTATTTGAAGCCAGACAGTTCCCCTGTTCCGCTGTCAGCAATTTCAGCAAAGTAGATTGTGAGATTTTGTTTTTTAAAATTAGGATCTCTTTATTCCTATTTCATTAGAAGAATTACAGATTTGTAATAAAGGATTTGAAATCACCCTAATTTAATGGAAGCTCTTTCGAATATGAATGATAGAACCAGTACATGACTAATCAAATATATTAGTGCACAGAAGGGAGATTGCACAGGCTCATTTGTCTTTTTGTCCATGTTTTATACTGGCTATATTATACTATTTTTTTCCATTTTCCCTTTACCTTTTTACTGAGCTTCAACTGAACAAATTCACTTTGGGTTCATTATAAGATGGTCCAGGAGTAGATTACACAGTGCTTAATGGATTGTATTTCTGCAAGACCATTTAAAATGCATTTATTAGGGAGGTTAAGTTTATAGAAAATTAATACAAATATCAAAAGATTTGTAACATTATATATGATTCTGGGCTCTATAATTCTAACAGTTTTGTGTGGAGGTCCACCATCTTTGCAGACCATGCAAGTGATATGTAAGTGAAACAATTGCTGCTTTCTATAGAGCTTTCATGTTGTACTGTTTGCTCATGGTATTTTAAAAATCAAGAAGTCTTATAAAAGTTAATTAGGTCTTTAAAAAAGTGAAGTGTAATCAAAGAGTTTTCATGGCTGGATTTCAGTGCTAGACTACTGCATGATTAAGAGTCACTCCTCTAATTTAGCTATTAGACAATCATTAGCCTGACTACCACGTATTGACTGCTGCACTTAGCTCTGCCATCATACTACAGGAGGGGAAAAAAAATATAACAGCAGAAAGGAATAATTTACTGATGACAGCTCTGCTTAACAGTTCTCAGAGCTGTTTTGGTTTTTAAATCATTTTCCCTTTCACAGTAAAGGCTCACCTTGGCATTTGGGGATGTAAAGGCCCGTGGGTTGTTAGAGCAGACTGTGTGACTGGGGCTGGGTTTCATGCTCTGGATGAGGCCAAATGCTCCCTTTGTATCTCACGCTCTGAAGTCACTCCAAAGCCAGGCTGTATTTTTATAGGAGGAGAAGGCAGAGTTTTATTCTGCTTCTGAGAACCAGAAAGCTTGAAAGCCATACTTCAGAAACATTTCCCAGCTCCTGTTGAAACCCCTGCATGTAACAGCTTCCTACCTGGAAAGCGGGGCTGATGTTAACGGGGTCTGTCTGGTCTTGCAAGGCTGCAAACCCTGGCAGAGGCTGTCTGCAACCTCAGGGTTCGGCAGTGCCTGGCATGGGGGGACCTGATTCCAGCTGGAGCCTCTGAGGACAACAGCAGTAATGTAAAGTAAAAAGTAATATGAAGGCAAATATGCAGGCAAAAAGGAATTTTTGACTTTTTCAAAGGCAAGGGGAAAATCTGTCACCTTCAGGTTTTCTGCAGCAGTGTGGCGGCACAGCCAGCCTGCTCTCCCGATCTATGGATGCAGAGAGCAGTTCCCTCCTGCCCTCCCTTCCCAGGGACTCTTCATCTGTCTGACTCTTCATCTTCTTCCAAACATCTCCTCCCACCCCATGCACCCCCCTGCACTGGGCAGGAGTGTGCTGACAGGGAGGAGGCAGAAATCCTTCATCTCCCTCTCTCCCAAGGCTGCTCTGAGCCCATCAAAGCCCCCCTTGCCTGGACATCACGGCACAGGCATGGGCTGGCAGGGGAAGCCTGGGCTCTTCCTGGAGCCAGGGCAGTCCTGGGCAGAGCTCTGCTGCCTTTGCATCTCTTGTGACATTTGTGCAAATGAACTGGGCATGGTGATGGACAGCCCAAACCCTGCCTGTTGTCAGTGCAAGAAATGGGTTCCAGTGAAATCTAATCAATGCCTTAATTGAATTTGGGGCAAATTTCTTCCTTCTGAGTTTGTTTTGTCCTGATCAGGCTGTTGGAAGATGAAGCCCTGGGAACAGTGAGTGCTCTGTATCACCTGTGTCAGGGCTGATAGCTGCTGCTAACAGCCAATGCTTCCATTCTTCCTCAGCCTGGCCCCGTGACCACTCTTTGTGCCAGGCTGTTTGTGCTGAAATGGAGCTCATCATACCTAGGATGAGCACAGAAAGCTTTATCATCCACTGCTTCTCTGAGGCTTGTTCTGTGGCTGCACTCAGCAGCACAGTGAATATCATCCATAGTAAGTAGCTAATTTAGCATCTCCTTTCTGAAAATGTGGTAGTGATGAATAATCAGCAAAGATTTAAATGATCAGGAACTTAGATACTTTTTTGAAAGGCTGAAATATGAAACAGATCTTCTGTTACAATATTCTGTGTATACTATATAATGCTAAGTGCCTATAGTTATATATATATAAGTGACTTATGTTAAAAGATTACAGGAACATTGCTGCAACTTAACCCCATATAATGCATTTTTATTCTCTCTGCAACTAATCTTGAATTATTTTCCTTGTCAGTATGATTGACTGATCCTGATTGAAGAATCTTTTATCATTAGAGAATACCTTTTTGTTTTATAATTTCCTAATTAGCTCTGAATCCTGCTCCTCCTCTCTGTAAAGAACTGATGTCTGCCAGACCTAACTGCCCACATAGACAGACCCCTCTGAATATTGCCTCACAAAACTTTCTTTTCCATATCAAGAGACATATGTGCCACACAAAAAAGCTAAATGGCTTCAGCTAGGAAAATGATAAGCATAGAAACACTTGTCTCAGATAAAATACCAACCTGCCCAAGCCTCCCTGGCATACACATGCCAGCCTGGGCTGCTGCTGTTGAATGTGTTCTGCTGAGTTTTGGGGGTGATCTACAGATGTTGGGATCCTTGTGAGCAGCATCCCCCCTCCATGGTTTTCCTGGGAATTCAGTCCTGAGCCTCAGGCTGCGGGTGAGAGCTGCTGGCTGCTACTGGTGCCTATTTTACATCTCAATCCCAAAGTATCTCAGTTCTTTCCTACTTCTACTTCCCTTCAGCTTCCTTCCTTGCTCCAGGGGCTTTTCCCCTTTGGTGGGCAGTTTGCAGCTCAGGAGGGTTGCAGAAAGCAGAAATGGTCACTGTTCAGAGGCCATGCCATGGGCAGAGGGGCAGAGTGGTTGGTGCCCCAGACCCCTGCCGGGGATGGGGGCAGCTGAGCCCCCCTCTCCCCCAGCACAGCTCGGGGCTCCTCTGGCCATGCCACCAATTGGGGCTGCTCCTGGAATGGGGACCTGACCTGCATGAGACTGGAAAATAGCACCAGTCGTGGTTTTCTGAGGCTTTCAGCTCCATAAAGGGTTTAGATCGGCTTTGGACAAGTTTCTGAGCTGAAGCTTTTGTGGGGCATGAATCTTTTTTCTGCTCACGTCAATGGGTTTTGGATCAGGCCTCTGGTTGGGATAGGCTGACGCCTTTGATATATTAGCCTGTTGCTGATTAAATGTATATTTCACTTTTTAATTTTCACTTTTTGGGGTAGCCATCACTCTAATGGAGACCCATTTAGTCATTGCTATAGATCAAACATCAAGCTTGCTCTGTGCTGCTATGGATTTTCCATGGAGCTACCCATAAGAGCCTTGTAGTTATTAAATCCTTTGTTTTGCTGTCAATTAAAGATGGGTAAACATCAGTCAAGGAAGGGTGGGTTGTGGTTTTTTTGGCTTGTTAATTAATTGGCGAGCCCCTTCTCTCTTTCCTCTATGCTTTCCCTCTCCTTTCTGTGCTTTATTTTATATCTGTCCTGGATTCTTTCTAACAGTAGCAGGCAGCTGTACATTGTGGACTTCAGTGCTTTAGCAGCAGCACTGTGTGCCTGATCAGTCACAGCCTCAGCAATTAGAACAGCCCCTGGTACGCATGTCCAAGCAGGAGAGAGAACAGCCCCTATTTCATTTTATTTTATTTTGCAGTACTGCTTTGCACACAGCACACACAATGTCCTTTCACATTAAGAAATGAGTTATGTTTCCTTGATGACTCACTTTCTTATTAGGTTGCATTTGGTATAACTGTTTAGGGCTACTTCTAATTATTCATATAATATTGTCTTATGTATGAGGATGGCCCATTTTCCACTAATTTCTCAACCCTGTTTTTCTTTCTCTAATGGCATATGACCAGCTCCTAACGTAAAAAAGGAAGAAAGGAGGGTGAATAAAAGGATAGGGAAAGAAAAAGAACTCTGCTGTACAACTGAAACGGGTAATTATGCTCCTCTAAGCACATCACTAGAGCCCAGCTGGCACAATTAAAGAAATAGCTGATCAGTTCCAGTTATTGATTCTGCTAACATGTTTGTTCACGGCTGCTTCTTGTCTAATTAGTTTTTTCTGCTTTCTTAGTCTGAAAGCATACCTTTTCAGTCAAATCTGTTTTCAGGCATCAGATAGCAATGCTTTATTTAGACCACTTGCTAGCCATTTATTTTAATGCAACAGTACTTCTGTTCACTTTTTCTTTAACCCTCTGTGGGGCTGGTTCTTTGGGACGGTGTTGAATTTCCTGGAGCATTTTGAGATAGCCTAAAATTTAAGATGAGGCTTCATAATGGTGCAATGAACAAATCTGAAAGCAGGGGTTAGGGGAGCTCTTGGGAGCACCTAAAAACATTTAGATAGCTCTTGCAGGTTGTCAGAAGTTAGTGGCTGTACTTGGCAATTAGGGAAGAATGAATGCTAAGGCCCCGTGCTCACATTCTAACTGTATGGATTGGCAATTTTAACTGCCCAGAGACTCTTCTGTTTACCTGAATCTGGTCCTTTTTTTCTCTCTTTTGAAAAAACAAATCCAATGTAGAAAACAGTACTTTGACAAAATGGTCCTTCTTCACAAAATGGGGACTGGACAAAGCAAAGGGGAGCAGGAACTTGGTGAGAACCAGGTTTTGTAATTTCTGAAGTGCAGATATATAGCTATAAAATGCTTTTTATTTAAAATATGAGTTTTACATAAAAGTGAAGAGAATTGATATATCAAACAAATAATAATTTCCCTCCTGTAAACCTGGATAAAGTGAAAACATTTAGAAATACAGCTTTTTGCCCTGACTCAAACAGCAGCAACAAAAAAGAAGAAATCTTGGACTGTTTTGGAGGACATCAAACCTATTTTCTAACCAGCTCTAGTTCTGGTGTTCCATTGTGCTGCTGAGCAGCTCTCACACTGCACCTCAATCACAAATGCATTTCAGTGCTGGATAAAGCTTTATATATTTCAATGAACAGCAAATAGATCATTGCAGTCTGAATAATTTTTATTTTTAAAAACACCAAACAGAAAGGAATATCCTGCAGTCTCCATGGCACAATGTATGTGTCTGCACACATGAATGAACACAATAGTCTAAAATGGATAGTGGTAGTCTGACAGATTTAAAGGTGCAGAACATAGGAAAGATGTCATAATTCTCTAACTTAAAAGTGTTGTTCAGGGGGGGATTCCTTCATAAGAGAGAATTGCTTACTGCTTTAATTTGAAGAATTGCAAAATCTGAATTGAGAGAAAAAAAAATCCTTTTATGTCTGTTTGAATCATGCTGTTCTTAAGATGTCTTTTTGGGTTATTGGAACTGTATAAATACAGGTTGATTTTAACTGCTTTCAGCGCCCAGAGATATATACATATTTTAGATATTGCAGTAGTCCTTGTCTCTGTGATTGACATTATTCTTTCCTGATTTCCCATTTTCCACTAAGGGGGGGAAGCCAAAAAGTATTGAAGCAGTCAGCAGATGAAACCTGTACCCTTCCAATCTGGTTCTCATTCCAGGAGCACACACCACAAATATCCAAAAGTTTTTGACACCTCTTGGCTCTACCACTTCTTTCCTGGCTGAAATATTCTGTGCAGCTTAATCCCAGCTCTTGTCCCAGCCTCCCTCCCTCTGCTCCCTGGGATGCTATGCCTTTCCTGACACCTGAGGGCACCTTGCAGGTCCCTTCCTGCAGCACCATGGCTATCCCAATGTAGAAGGGAGGGGAAGGGAGGGAGGAAGAGGTGTTGAATGTAGCTGGGCTAGGTGGTGGAAGGGCCTGGGGAGGTGCTGCTGCACCCTGGGATGTGCTGCTGAGGGACCTGGGCATGTGGGATCTGCAGAGGGTGGCTGAGCTGGGGACAGGGTGTGGGACAGCTTTACCTACCCCCGGAGACTTGTGATGTTGGGTCTGCCCAGGGTGCAGGTGACTCACACAGAGATGGGTTCGCTCAATGATAGCTGCTTGTAAGTAGCTCGCTTGGGTTTCAGGATGGCAAACTTAAATTCATTTTCCTTGGTTTTGCTTGCTAGACCATGATGCAAAAGGTACAAGGGCTGATCTTTGCTGTTTATAGCTTAGTTGTCATTATTATTTCATCTTTCCCTTACGGTACGTAGTCTCTGTCACGCCAATGGTGTCTTTTCTATCACCTATACTGGGACTAGTAAATGCTTTAGTTGGGTGTGGGGAGTAGCTTTGTTATTCCAGCTCATGTCGATTGGGCTAGAGTTATTCCAGGTCATGTCAATGGGAAGGGCCAGCAGAGAGGCCAGGAACAGCCCCCCAGTTAAAGAAGGGATTTGGGAAGCTGAGGTTCAGCTCCAGCAGTGCCATAGCAGGTAACCTGATTTTACTGTGCCTTGGTTTGCTGTCTGTAACATACAGAAAATAGAGCAAACATGCTTTCCACTGCCTGGGGGTGTTGTGGGGATGGGAGCTTTGGGGTGCAGGCATGAGAGGGGCAGGATAGCCTGGGGAACCAGGGAAGAGGGGCTGCCTTTGGCAGGGGTCTCTGGTAGGGCTGGGCTGTGGCTGTGCACGGTGCTCAGCCAGACGTGGGGCTGTCTGACCTGCCTTTATTGAGCCTGCAGCTCATTGTGGTGACGCTTTCTCTTCTGCCTACCATAAAAAAGAGATGTAAATTGGAAGGGTACAGCACTTCTCATAAAAACTCTGTGCATTTATATTTAAACACTGAAGTCACACCACTCCCTATTGAAAAGCCCTCGGCTCCATTGTTGCACATGACTAGCCCAGAAAGAGGCCATTATACTCAGCAAAAATGTATTTTCCTTGCTCATTTTCCTGGAAACAAAACCTCCTGAGCTCTGGTGGCACAAGCCTCACCAAATGGTATTGATAAAGAGGGAGAGATTGCACATGGCACTGAGTCACCGGCTCCGTCTGAGAGGGAAGGAGAAAAGCTCTGAAATATGGCAGCAGATGCCTGGGAGATTGCCTTTGTGGCAGAGCAGAGCAGTTTACCAATAAAGCTCTCTCTGGCTGTTATAGTTGTGTTCAATAGCAATGACAGCTGTCAAGGAGCACAGGGACTTGCTGGGATGCCTTCAACATTTTAATCACTCCAGCAAAGGCACGGGAAAACTGTTTGTGTTTGGAGCGCTGTTATTGTCATATGATGTTTAAAAAGAATTGGTAATTATTATTTACCTGAAAATGAGAAGGAGCTTTTAATTGTTGCAATACAGCTCTTGTTTCTGTAAACAGAAAGGACAGGTCCTCTCTCATTTTCATTTTGAGCAGTTAATTGGTTAAATACGTAGCCCCTTTTACTATCACTCTCTCTATCTTCAGATGGTGAACTATTTTTCCCTGTGAAGCTCAACTGACAGATTTTAATATTCCATTAACTTTACAGTTTTACTATAACATCACATCTTGAGACACTGGGGCACTTTGATTCAAACTGCAGGAAATTAATTTTCTCTCTTTTATTATACCACCAGTAACTACCTTAAAAAAAGAAACTTTAAAACTCCTGGTGACATGAGTATAATACGTAAAAATGACAGGAAGAATTATGAATTTTATTTCCATAAGAGAAGGAAAAGGGGGGTGTGTAATTATAGTGCTGAACCATTGTATTCAATCTGAAATTAAGATACTTTTCTAAGACATGAAATTCACATAGTCAAGAAATGATCATGATGGAAATCTTTGCAGTTGAAAGGTATTAACAGTTGTTAACCCCTTTCCTTGCAGCCAAAATGTTTTGACTGAATATCTCTGCAAAAGAGGGGAACAAAAAAAATCACAAAATTTGGTGTTGGGAGGACTGAACCTTTAGGTCGTATCTAAAATGACCACAATTTTTCCTGGGAAGGAAAAAAAATGTATCTGCTTGATTTGGATTTTAACTTCCATCTGAATGAGAGTTCAGTTTCTTGGTAATATTCTATTGTGGCAAAAGTTTGAAAATATGTTGAAACATTGGTAGTTCTGGCTGTGTCTTAGATTTTGTTTTATAGGCAAATATAGAATAGATATATGAACATAAAATATTGCTTCATCTATATTAAGCAGGAATATATATTTTAATGTAAGATTATTTATATATTCCTTGAACACAGGCAGAAAATGGTTAAAATTAAAATACTTTCAACTGGAATAGCGCATTGTTCTTCACATATCAAAAAAAAGTAACAAAAAGAATTAAAATTAAAATGTGCTTTATGCAATTTCCCCAGGCAGCAGAAATGCTGTGAAGTCAAGAGGCTTCCTGGCAGTTTTCCACACTGCTGGCCACACTTATCTCTGCTGCCACACTCCAATCTCGGTCCCCTGCCAAGCCACCCCCTTCCCCTGTCCCATGCTGGGAATTCCAGTGGCAATGCCCAGGCACGGCTGCAGTGGGTGCTGCCCCCACAGCTGGACACACAGTTTATTTCTAACAATTCAGTGATTAAAATGGCGCAAGATGTTTGGGTTTAGGGAAACCAGTCTGGCCAAGCAATGGATGACAAAAGGCAAGTTTCTGAAATGCAGTAGTAACCCATATTACTGGGATCATGGAAAAACATGAATGGGAAGATTTAAAATGCCTTGGTTCTGTTTGCTTTTTAATTTCAGCTCAAATGGGGATTTCCAGGCTCCCATGCCATAGAATTATTTTTAAAATGGAATTACACACATGAAGGTTTCATTCAATTTACCCTAAATCTACACAGAAAGGACTTTCCCATGGAGTGTTGGGTTGGGTTGCACAAGGCTGGGATGTCTCCACATCATCAAAGACAGCAAGTGCCATAATTGCTGCACAATTTGTGGCTCAGGTTGAGAAGGCATTTCAATTGCAGGGAGGGGGATCCTGCCAGCAGAGAGGTTTTGGTTGCAGAGTATGCACTGGTTCTGCTTTAAAATGAGAGTAGCTTGGGGAAGCTTTATTTTTCCACTATAAGGAAGTGAGATTTCTGCTATGTTTTCAGAAGGCAGGAGAAAATATGAGCATAGCTTCTGAGGAGATTCCAAAGAAACACTGTCTTGTTGGAATTAAGACAAAGGGAGACTAAATAATTTGAAGGTTCTGTCTTCTCTTTCTCAAAATAGTAATATCCTAATAATATTGTGTCCTTTTAGCTCTATCCTAATGAAAAGATTGCTCACCATCTTAATTGTTTAATTAATGTTCACCCATAGTTTAAAAAACCAAAGAACATATTTTGCTCGTACTTTTTGTGACACCTAATCCATTGGATTAGGGATGACCTGGGAGTTGTAGCTTCTGTCTGCTATTTTCACACAGCTTTTAGCAAGCAATCCCTGCACCTTTATATCCATGGGTGAAGGATTCGTCATGTGGAGAGGAACCTGTGCAAAGTAAGCAATGTGACACTAATATTCCCTGCTGAGATAACAGCTCCACTTTCACAACAGGATGAGTGGAGAGGTAATTGAGATCTCAGAGAAATTAGTTCCACACACATTGCAGGCAGTGACTCTGGCACTGGTAGCTCTATGTTACCATAAGAGGGGAGCTTTAGCACAACTTCCATTTGTTTCATAGGAAGGAAAACTGGGATTTACTGCAGTGCTACAACATAGGAGGATCCTACTGACTGCTTGAGAATTCCACTGAGGTCTGACAGATAAGCATAAGCATTTAGAAACAACTTGCCCAATGAAGCCTTCTGCCCCTAATCTACATGCTTCCCGTGGCTTGAGAAATTCTAGCTTGAAAGTGTTGATTAATCTATATAAATTCTCAGATAGAAGCTGTCATTCACCCTTAACCAGCCCAGTAGCCTCTGTGATGGCTCTGTATTTATTACTGATATGAAATGTTGTCTGTGGGGAGATAAAGGAGAGAAGCAAAGGATTCTTCCATACCTGTGTCACAACACAGATCTGCTGTCAGGTCTCTGCTGTTCCAGCCAAGCCAGCACAGCGGAGGGGAATGAAAAATGCAACTGTTCCACAGTAAAGAGTTGGTTGTAAGTTTGGGTTGAATTTGGGGGTTGAGACAGTTTTTTAAGTAGCTCTGACCTATCCATGCATTTTCTTTCATAGTTGGAGATTTAGCTACTCTTTCAGCTTAATCCCCCTGAAATGCTGCAGTAAATTCAGGTCATCTTACTATGGTAATTCAGAGCCCTGGAAATGTTACTCCTCTGCTCTGCTTTCATAACTAGTGAAGAACCATCTTTAGTGAAATAGTATTGCATTTTTACTCTCCACCAAAAGTCCAGATCCTGTTGACTTTAAGTGCTAGAGCTGTCACATGCCTCTGTGCCCACCGAGGAGCTCCTTGCTCAGCACCAGAGCCACCACTGTGCAGGATGCTAACAGGACAGCTATGCTTTCACTATTTTAGTATTAGCAGTTCAAGCACCTGAAAAGATACAAGTATTTATTGTTTGTAAATGCCTGTTGTGAGTCCGGTCTGCTGCAGAGGTGCTTTGGGGCACCCCAGCTGCAGAGCCTGGCCAGGGCAGTGGTGCTGTGGGACAGTGTGTCCCTGCTCCTCCTGGGGCTCCTGCCACGCTGTCCCCTGCCACGCTGTCCCCTGTCACTTGCCTGTTGCCATGGAGAGCAGGTTTGGACCTGCACACTCATGACTCCCGTGTGGCTCCTCCCTGCCAGGGTAATCTGCTGTCACTGTGGTCATCACAATAACTAGCTTTGCTTTTTTTTTTAATATACTTTTCTCTGTACCACAGCTTGTTTTTCAGCTGCCTAGATACACTCTTCGTGTCAGCAGCATGATGTGATGCTGCTCATTTAAACTGGGAGACAAAACCCTGATGTGATGCTGCTCACAACGTTGCTCAGTGCTCCTGTATATTCTGCAAGGTTACTTAGGATACACACAGCACTGCTTCACCTTTTGTCTTTAAAGTGATGTAGGATGAATATCTTTCAAATGGAAAGACAGGCAACTGGAAAAAAAAGGGGGAAAAACAAGTAACAAGATCAAAGACATAAATAGAACAAAATATGCACAAGAGATCTCATCTGAGATCAAAGATGTGAACGTAATTACCATGAATAAGACGTGCAGAGCTCACCAGCACAGAATGGTTTGTGCCTGGAGAATTCTGCAGAAATAAACCATTCTGTGGGAAATTGAGTGTTCCACAGAGTGACAAAAGGACATTTATTCTGCACTGGAGGGGGAATAGCAGAAACCCACCATTACAGCAGGGTTGCTCATTGCTGCCTGACCCTGTGCGGGGCTGCAGCCATCGAAGTAGCTCAAAAGAAATCTCTGAACCTTTTATGTTAAAAGATTCTGATCTGGGGCAAAAAAAACCCCAAATCCCAGCTCTTTAACCCTGGGAGGTGTGTTGTTCTTGGGCAGACATTTTCAAGGGCAAATGAAGTGATTGTGTTACGAGTGCAGTTGGAAGAAAAACAATTGCTTCAGTTAAGCTTAACACATAGAGCAATTTTGCAGAGCATAAATCATTTCTTTTCACTAACCCTGTTTGGTCAGGGATTGTGATTGTATTTTTGATTTTTATGGCTGTTATGTACACGTGTCCACAGGCCCTAACAGAAAATCCTTAGAAATGCAATAAATAAATAAGTCTAGAAGAGAGTGTAAGGAAAGTTCAGTGACTGAGCTGAAATTGCAAACTGCTGATTCTTCTTTATGAGCTATATGCTGGTCATAGGTATAAGAACATTGTTTGATTTTTAGTGGAGTTGCTAAATAAATGCAACTAAAAATAGAAAAGAAAAAAAAAATCTTTATTTTTCTTTTTCTGATAATGCAGATCTGGACACTGATCAGTCCTTCCTGTATTTCCAGATAAGATGTGCCTTTGCCATGAATATCTGAAACCTGATGAGAACATGGAAAGTCAGAAAGTTTTAGGAGTGAATTTTGGTTTGGTTTTATTTTACCTCTCTCTTTCTGTTGACTTGAAACAGAAATTCAGACACGGGTCTACATATTAGGCTTATTTTCACTGGGGAGAGAGGTCAAAGAGGAAATCCTGGATGCTGAGCCTACTGTCAAGGCTTATTTTCACAGAAACTTTGTTAGAACTGTGTTTAGCATGTAGATGATTTCATCAGCAGCCTAGTCCATCTTTGCACAGAAACATCTCCTGTAGGGAACCTGGGAAGCATGTGTAGTCTCTAGAAATGGACATTTCTGACTGCCTTGTTTTTGGGAAGAGCCCACTGCTGTCCATGGGTTCTGCTGCCTGTGACTTTGAGTCAAACAGTGGGAGTAGAACCATTGTCTGTGTCAGATCTCACGTGGATCTGTGAGCTGCACAGCCTGGGATGGAGATCCTGCTTTTCCATGGCAATGGAATTCCTGTCTCCATTGCAAAATCCCCATCAGCAGCCATGGTGTGGTGCTGTGCCAGCTGATGCCTTTCAAAGGGTCATTTCTGCACAATGTACATTTCCTTCTCCCATGACAAAAACAATAAATGTAAAACTGTATAGTTTTCATCAGGCAAAAAATCAGTTTTCTTAGTAAAAAATGTACAGCTTCTCCTATTTTCTTTGGAAGAAGAGGCCCAATTCTGCCTTCAGTTGTATCCCCAAGTTCTTTGTGAAACAGAGGTATTGAGATTGAATTGAGAGAATGCTGTGTCCTTTTGCAGGGGATGTTACTTCACAAAGAGAGCTCTTTCTGTCTTTAGGCCAAAATGATGTATGATGTATTATCTTAAGATCATCAGTTACTGTCAGATTGGAGACTGAGGAGAGTTTATTTTGTGATGTTCATAACTGTTTCTGTTCTCCTGCAAGTCTTTGCTTTGACTTCAGTTCTCTCAGGAATCTGTAAACTTACTCATAATGTGAATTTGTTTTTTTTTTTTTTTGGTTTTTTTTTTTTTTTTGGTTTTTTTTTTTTTTGCTTGGAGGTGTTTCTAGTATTCACATACTCTCAAAATAACAAGGATGCCCATGGTTGTGGGAAGCCTGTGGTAGGTGACTCTGCTTGAGAAGGGGATTGGATAAAATTCCCTCCACAAGTCCCTGGCAGTCTCAGTCAGGCTGTGGCTCTCTGTTTGTGACTCCTCAGTCTCTTCATTGGGATTCAGGTGATAGAACAATAGAAACCTCTGTCCTGTTTTATTCTATAAATGTTATCCATTCTACAAAATGGACTTCCCACAGCAATGGCGTTCACAAAATTTGTAAGTGTTTTAGTCCAGTATATACAGTTTTTTCTTTAGATAATACTATGGATTTTGGCTCAGCTTAGTGCTTAAATGCCAAAGGCAGGCACACAAATAATCTTGAGGAAGTCAAGAGAGGTACTTTTATACTCAATACTTCAGCTTAAGTGCTTGGCTGCATAAAAGCCATCCTGATTTTCACTGAAACAGTACTGAGAAAAGCACATAGCTTGTGCAGCAAAGAGATGGGTGCAGGTCAGTCTCTACCTTTTACACAGCCTTTGAAAGCCTGATGCTTAACTGATTGATGCACAGCTATCTCTCAAAACACAATTTACTGCTTAACAATGAAGTAAACTGGATTTTGGACAAACACCATCTTGCCCAATGACCAAATAGTTATTTCAGTTTTCTTTTTTTCTTTTTTGACTGAGCTGTCTAACCTATTTTCTGGGTCAATATAGACAGAAGAGAAGCTCTCCTCCCCATCACCTCACCCTGCTCTGCAAGTATTCTGTCAGCTCAAATAATTTATTCATACCTGAGAGCTGCTGTAGTTCATGGACTGTGGGCCGCCATCAGGGGATCACAAGGCAGCTTAAAGCAGTAAGGCAAAAGAAAGCCATAGATACTCTCTCAAATCTCTAAGTGTATATCCCTGTTTATTTAGTTTTTTTACTCATTACATCCAGGTTGCATTGAATATATCTAAATTATAAGATTAAGATTATCCCAAAGCAGTAAAAAGTAAAAGTTCTGGGACAGTGTGGGCTTGTCCCACCCTTACAAAGGAAATTAAGATGGGGATCACTCACCATTGTCAGGGCACATGGGCTCATCTGCCCTCTTTCAAAAATATTTGCTGTGTTTTCTTGCATTTAAAAAGTTCTACACATCCACGGCATTTGGGTAAATGACACCAATGAGGGCTGGGTTCCAGGACAGGATCAATACAGGTCAGGCCCTTGTGGGTGTCAGGGCTGTCTCTGCTGCACAGGGCCTCCTGCCTGAACGGGCACTGTCACAATGTTCTGATCTGCCCTCTCCCTAAAATCAAACCCTTCCTTGCAGTTCCAGCACTGAAAACAGTTTTACAGTGGGTGTTAAGATGATGCAAACCTCAGTTTAAATGGGACTCAGACCTGGAGTGAGTGTATTGAAGACTATTTGAATTACATTCAGCACTGTTCATGGGTTCTCAGGAGCTGCAGAGCCTGTTAGAAATGAAATGAAGCTTATGGAAAGGGGCTTATGTTTTCTACTGTGCTGAAAAAGAAATGAAGAGGAAAACATATTTGTGCCTGTTCAAAGGCTGCCCAAGGACAGCTTTCATTCTTTGTGACCCAGTTACATTAAATGCTTTCACAGGAACTCCTCAGATACTTATTAAAAAATAAAAAAAAAGAAAGAAAAAAAGGAAAACACAGATCAGTGCTTCTGATCTTCACTCTGAGGAAACATCCAGGCTTGGAGCCATTGACAGCTATCTTGCATCCCTTGTTACCTGTGCAAAAATTAAACAAAGCAAGAGATGAGCAGCACTAGATGAGAAATTAACTGTGCCCATGGAACTATTAAATGCCATAGTTTAAGATTTTGTTTTTAAGAAAAAGTGCTATCAGTCATGACTTTGGCCAGAACAAGATGATTTATTGCTCTTACCCTCATTCTCTAGTATTTTCCCCCCCTTTTTGGCACAATGTGAATCCTTTGAGTACTTTGTCTGGTATGACCAGAGCTCCCCAGTCCAGCAGAAAGTTTTCACTGGCTTTTGACAGAAGGTAGGAAATCCTGCATTGTACATACGGGGACAGACAGGAGCTCAATTCCTTCTGAAACTGATGGGCCTCAGTGTACTCTGTGGCTTGAATCCTGACTAGGTGTATACAGGAATTGATCCCTCTACAGATATTGTTGATAAATGAAGTGTGTTATAGGCTGTGTTACATCCTTCCTAAACCCCGAATTAGCCTGTGCTTTGAGGGACAAAAAACAAAGCTCTTTCTGCTACTTCGTGGTATTGCATCCGATTAATGGTGTTTGCTGCTAATTGAGGAACTCGAAGCTGGAAGGATTT
The DNA here is from genome assembly GCF_047830755.1 of Zonotrichia albicollis. NCBI lineage: Eukaryota > Metazoa > Chordata > Aves > Passeriformes > Passerellidae > Zonotrichia > Zonotrichia albicollis. The sequence goes on along the minus strand of NC_133827.1, from coordinate 24,865,662 downwards.
TTTTGGGAGTTGTGGTATATCCCTTTCTATGTGCCAGGGCTTCCAGAAGTGAAAGAGAGTACACAGAGCTCCAGAGAGCACTGGGCAGGAGTACTGCAGGTACACAGTGACAGAAAAAGCCTTCTGTGGACTTGGAGTTTCTTTGGCTATCTTCTTGTCAGTGACTGAAGTAGTTGCAAATATTTTCTTTTTGGTGGTGTTGTTTTCTAATGAAGGAGAAAATACAAATTAATTAAGTCTATTGTAATTGCTTGCTGTGATTTGAAGAAGTTGAGATATTTATCGTCCACTATGCTATTTCCCCTGACACTGTGCCCTATTAGATTTGCCAAAATCAAAAAGATTTTTTAAAAATTCAATGTTTTATCAAAACACTGGATTCTTGTGTTTTTCTGTCATATGAATATTGAGTCATTGATATTTTGAGTGTCACACAGAATTGTTGAGATATCAGAGAAAACTAATGATTTGCATAAGCATCCCAGAGGCATTTTTGGCTTCCCGGCATGCAGAAGCTTTAGCCTGTTGTCTTTACACAGAGTCTGCTGTAGTGCTGCATGCCAAGGATGATAATTCACTTTGTGAAACATGATCAGAAGAACCTTTATGGAGGTGTGACAGATGCAGCTGTAGCCATCACTGGAAGCTCTTTTCCATAACCTTAAAAATGCATCTCCTTCTGATTTTCGTTCTTGATGACTTTTTTAGGTATTGTTGAGTAGCAGCTGTCATGGGAAATGAAATTCCTAAGAGAGCAAGGAAATAAAAAGGTTAAAGTGCCCCCAGTCACAGTTTCAGGACTTAATTGGACACTAGCTACTTGATTATGAGCATTCCCCCAAAGAATGGCGGAGTTCTTGTGGCTTCAAACAATGGAGATGCGTGGGTTGATGCCATCTGCAGCCTAGGGCTGGTGGAACAAAAAGATGTTTGAAGAAGAGGGAAATTCTCAGAGATATGGTAGAATGGGACTGATCTGAAAGTAATCAATCATTAGGGTGACATAAATCACAACACACAAGAGCCCAGAGCCAGGAGATGTCAAGCACCGCCCGCAGCGCATCAGTCTCTCTGGCATCATCACTTTTGTGTGCTGTGCCACTGCTCTTTTGTGGCCCATCCATTTTGAGGGGCGCTGACACCCAGGAATGCCGGGCTGCCCCTGGCTGGCTAATGCAGCTTTATGCTTGCGCACCCTAACTTGCACCCGGGGCGCACTCGCGCCCTGACCCGAGCCAGCCATCGATTGTGAGCTGGGTGCCAAAGCCGCCAGATGTGGCTTGATCTCATAATTACGTTAGCTCTGTCGCTCCAGTGCAGCAGCATCAAAACAATACCAGCCAATCTGGGGCACAAAGAGAGGCTGCAGCTCTCATGTGGTCATCTGGGCCACGCTTGACATTTTTTGCCTAAAGCTCTCAGATGTTAAACTTAATTTCTCTTCCTTGATTGTAAGCAAAATGATCTGTGCGCATATATTAAAAAAACATTTATCAGCTGGAAAACAGCAAAAGGCATGGCATAAACTCATATAAATGTTAATGAAAGGCAGACAAAATTGAGCAATAGTATTGTATTTTTTAGGCTTTTATACACTTAAGAGAATCTGGGGGAGGAGGTCAGGACAGGATTGAAGAATAAGCACAAAAAATATTGGTTTGAAATTTACACCAACTCTTCTTATTGTTTAAAACCCTGGTCTGGAAGTCCTGTTAAATGGGACAAGCATAATCCTTCTTTAACTTATTCTGATATTGATCATCAGATCAATGTAAATCATAAATCCTTTTATTTCAATGGAAAGGCTCCATCTTTCTACTGTTGCCCATAAAATAACCCATGAATTTTTGGCTGCCTAGCTCCTTCCAAGAAACGGTACAAAGTGGTAAAACAAAGACTGTGGCGGTTGTCTAATGAGGTCTATTCCTCTGAATTAGGGTGATGCTATTTGTATGGTCTACAGGGCACCCTGAGCACTGGGCTCCAGGTCCCAGTACAAAAATACTTGAGTGCATAGAACTCAAGTTATCCTTCCCTTTGTCACACTGATCTTTAATTTGCTAATGTAGAGCTGAAATACAGCAAAGGTGTTTTCACCCCATTTTTGTCAGCCCTCAGCCCCCCAGCTCACCAATTGCTCCTTTCCTTCCCCTGCCTTCCAGCCCACAGAGCTCCAAGACCTGTGCTTGAGTTGTTCAGCAGTGCTGCTGTATGTGGGGGCAGCAGGGCTCTGCACAGCCCATTGTAATTTTCTGCTTTTTCAAATAAATATAGTGAGTTCTCATCAGCAGCAACTCTTAGACTAAAGCATTTTCCTTCCTCTCAACTGTGAGCTGCAACACATATCTCAGACTAGGCACAAGGAAAATTGTAGCACAGGACAGGGACTATCAGCTAAAAAGATTTTCTAAACAATACAAGTTGGCCTCAGAGTACCCCACTAATATTCTCCATCTTGCAGTATTTTCATTTCAACTGAGAATACGAAATCATGCCACATATAAGAGAAATTTTATTTCTTGTACTACTGCAGTTTTTTAGCATAATGGCCCATGTAGATCACTGGGTAAATATTACATCCTAAAGTTTCAAATAATTGCCATCTTTACATTTCATATCTGATCTTTAATAAACATTATTTTACACAGTGCAATTAGACTTCAGGATGTAAAACTCAGAGTAATCCAGAACCTTGTCACAGAGCTGGGTATTTTCAGGGTGCACTGACATCTAGATTCTGATCTAACTAATGGCACAAATCTGAAGCAATTTCCTAGAAATCAGTACAATTACATCAGCACAATCCCTATAAAACTAGGATGAGAGTCAGACCTTTATTTCTTTTCCAGCCTGCTCCAGAGATACAGTATTTTCCATTTAGTCAACTGAAGAGAACTGTAAAGGTATAGAAAGAAATGATAGAACTAAGTTTTACTATTTAACATATGGGAAACTTGGTTATTATTTTACCATAAGCTTATGTAGGAAAAAGACTCTGCTGCAGTAAAATGGAAAAAATTCACCTCAGGTGCTGTATCATGAAATCCAAGGAAGTGACATCAAAGATCAAACCTGGCCCATTTACTTTTAATCTGTTTTGTTTAAGTATCAGATTTTATGTCTGGAGATTTTCTCTACTCTGTGAATTTTATTCCTTTTTGTAAGCATAAAACTAAATGAGGACCAAAAAGAATTTATTCTCGCCTCAATGCCAACATCAGACCCTCGTGTTGTCCCCTGAAATTCTTCAGACAGTTTTGGGTGTTGGGTAGAGAGCAGCTGCACCCTGGGGTCAGTGTGCACAGCAATTGTGGTGCAGGGTGGTTTTAGCCAAGCAGGAGACAGCTCTGTGTCCATGGGGAGCCCTGGCTCTCCTATTGCCAGAGCATCACCATCATATCTTCTGAAAAATCCTCTTTGCCCAGGATTTCTCTCCTGGGAAGCTGAGAAACCTCAGAGAAAAAGGAAAACAATAATATCTCATTTGCTTCTCCTGTGTTTTGCTGCTTTGGAATGTGTTTGGAGATCGTTTATCCAACATTATTGGCCAATATTTTTGCTTATTGGCCAATTACGGCCAAGTTGTGTCGGACTCTGAAGAGAGAGTCACGAGTTTTTGAGTATTAGCTTTTAGCCTTCTGTCTGTATCTTTTCTCTATTCTTTAGTGTAGTTTAGTATAGTATTCTTTAATATAATATAATATCATAAAATAATAAATTAGCCTTCTAAGAATATGGAGTCAGATTCATCTTTCCTTCCTGCCACGGGGGACCCAGAAAATATCACACCAGAGAGTACCTGGAGGTTTCTCTGCCATGGGCCAGCCCTCACCCCTGTCCTGGTGCTCTCTGGAGCATTTACCTGGACTTTCAGAAGTTCAGAGGAGTGTGGAAAGTTTGGTACAAATAAGATGTGTATCTGTCATACGAAATTTTGTTCCCAGTCCAAAACTGAAAACTTTTTTTTGTGGGAAGAAGTTAACTGGAACTGATGAAGTTTCTTTTCATGGATTATTTAAGCGGTACAAGATGTTGTTAATTCTGAGTTTCTTCCATGTTATTTGGGAAAGTATGTCTGATTATGTAAATTAAAAGTTGCTGCTTAAAAATATTTTGCTTGAGAGATTGCAAAGGCAACACAGTAAATGAATTAAGATCAGAGTCTTGCTCAAGTGAGAAGATTGCATAAGTAACCACATGTGGTATTGAAAAATACATACTGTTTACAACGTATTCTTGCAAGATCCTTAAATATTTCACTTTGAGGTTTGCTTGATATAAAATATTGCATTTGTTCAAGCTGTCTCACAGGCTGGGACCTAAGCCGATTTGCAGCTACATGCAGATTAAAACCACTCTGCTGTCCCACTGCAATTTTGGATTTAATTTGGTTAGTTTCCGTCTTTTTAAGAGAAACAAGAGAGTTTTCAAACCAACAGGCATTGACTGCTTACCTAATTAAAAATGTATCCATCTGCTGGTGGCTGACTTGTTATTCAAAGCATGCAGATCTAAGTAGGTTGATTTATTTATGAAGACCTTATGACACTGAGAGATATGCACTCAAAAACATGCAAAAATAAATGTGGTTGCAGATGGGTAGACACACACAGATCTTTACAGGGTTCTAAATAACAGATAGAGAGAATTTGGAAAATGTGGTCTAAAGGGAAGATCCTTTTATGTTGCTTTCACGTGTTTAACATTTAGAGCTCAAATAACAGAGCAGCCAGAGAACATGTTGTGAGATAACTCTAGTCTAAATATCCTATAGTGCCTTTTAAGTTGCGACAATTTTTTTTCTGAAAGCTTAGTGTGAGTGATAGACTCTGAAGCAGATGCATTTTAAGCAATGTTTTATTTAGAGAACACTTTAAAGGGAATTTTAATTAAAGGAGAAAAAAAAATCATTAGCACTTACAAACGCCATGCATTGAAATCAGGCTAAATGCTGTCTTCTTATATTTGATTTCATTGGTACATTGGTAAACGTCTCCCAAATTAAGTTCCTATGCCCAAGCTTTGGAAACTTCAAGTTCCAATGCATTCATTCTCAATGCTATAAATATTGTTGCAACCCTCAGGTAAATTTTATTCATCAGTTTATGAGCTCCAGGAGCTTCCCAGTGTGATGAAGCCATCAGGTATTTCCAGGTGGGGTGTGGAGCTGCTGCCACAGCAGTGACGTCACACTTCACGTCACCCCTGGTGCAGTTCCACTGCCCTGGGACTTGTGATCTGACACAGAGGGAGTGGTGCCCCAGCTTGCTCAGAGCTCTCTCCGTGAGGCTCTACATGTAGGTTTGCATTTGCCACCTGAGAAGTTTGAGGAGAATGGAGAATGCCGTGTCTGGGGCAGCTCTGGAATGGCTTTATGGCCTCTGGTTCTGTTCACAGCACAGTTTCTGCTGGGTCCTTTTGTTTTTCATTCCATCCACATGCTTGGCAGCGTGTTTATTCAGGTTTTGCACATTTGCATGCCTGTTTGTGTTCATTGGTAAAAAAATGTATCAAAAATAGACTGAAAATATTTCTTTACAGACCACCTTATCATGCTGCTGTCCTCTTAAATTGAAACTGTCTTCCACTAGATGATAAAGTTGCTTTCAGAAGAAATGTGTTTCTTACCAAACCATGCATTGACAATTGTGCTCAGCTTCACTAAAAGATAATTCTCTAATCCCAAGGTCAGTTTAAGCTGATTCCCCTATATATATACTTTCAGATTCCCTTTGAATTGCTTTTATTTCCATGTCAAGACAAGCATGTGGGTTTTTTAGTGCCAACAAATACAGAGACATGGTTTGTATGTAGATTAGCTAAGGAGGATATTAGACTGAGTTGCCTTTTGGTAGGAAGCCATCCTGGCATTTCTTTGAAAAACTCTAGAGATGTTTAAATAATCCTTATACTAACAGATGTCACCACTGGGAATCTGTTTTACTTTTACAGTGCTTTGTTTGAGTATCTTGCTGGCATTTTTTGATATTTTGGAATGGGGTGTGGGTGTGTGTGAAACACAAACAAATCTATATTTTCTTTTACTTGATTTCTCCCAAATATATATTTTGATTAAAGTTTCAGATAGTAATCAAAGGAAGAAAATCCATAAATTTTGCTATGGGTGTTCCTTTTGTGCAGAAGGGAGAGGACAAAAAAATGACCAAGAATCCTTTCCTTTAGTTTTCAACACTCTGCAAATGACTGCTGCTTTCCTGGTCCTGTGCAAGCCCTGGAAATGGGGGACAAGGGATCACAATGGGTCAAGGCAAATAGTCACACTCTCTCTTAGAATTGAACCCATTGTTCAAGCAAGGCAAGCAAGTTTTCCACTACTAATTTTGGTCTGCATTGGAAACTGTGGCCAGTGTGGTTGTGTGAATAAGGATTAGTAATGGTGGGTGGGCACGGGAGGTAGCGGAAGGGGTGGCATTTTTGTGCCTGTAAAAGCTGTAGTGGTTGCACATTTCTCCCCAAACCTAATATTTTTGCTATTTACCTCAGAATACTGCAAGGTGACTTCATTGGGAAAAAAAATATCACTGGAAATATCAACTGCATACATGACAGGAAAGTCTTACAATTGACTGTCTCAGTAAAACACCAATGAGTAATTTCTAATGGAAATCTGGCCTTAAGGTAGAATTCAGGGAGATGTGTCCCTTCTCTTTATTGTTGTTACTGATCTGCTTACAAGAAAATATGCTCAGGGTTTGGGTCTGACTTTGATTAAGGGAATGAGATAGTTACTGCTGAAGGGAAACTCTGAGGGAAATGGGACACACAAAGAGTGTTTGCAGCTGGAGAAAAATTGTGGTGCCTTTGGTGTAGGGAATAGGAGGAACTGATCTACATGTCAGAAATGTAAAAATACTTAAAATGAGGTTGATGTCTATGAAAGATGTAATGCAGGTATAAGACCTGTGAACACTTTTTGTGCTAAAGCAGCAGTGATGTTCAGCTCCTTGAGAGTGGATTTGAGGTCTGGTTGTGCTAAAAGCTGTACAAGAATATCTCAGTGCAGGACAAGCCCCAGCAGATGGGCATAAATATAAAGAGAACAAGGAAATACTCAGGCAGCATTGCCCAGCACAACAAACGACCTTATTCTCTGAACTCCTCCAATATCAGTGACAGCACTGAGGAAAATCATGGCTGCCACTTTTCTAATATAAAAGCAAGGGATTTTTTTTTTTTTCAATTGTCCTTGCAGTTTTTCATCTCTGTGCCTACTATTTTGCTTTCATGAAGTTAATCCAGAATTTGCAGTATTCTGCTACAAAATCAGTGCAAACAGTTAGTGGCTCCCTAAAATAGGACAATAGTTTCTTAGCTAATAAACAACCATTCTTCTCTACCTATACATAATCTGAAAACAGGACAGAGAAACACAGGAATGCTTCAGATCCTGAGTAAGCTCACCAATACTTAAAGGCTGGCCAACCTCTAGACCACAAGTTCCACACTTCCTTACAGATGTCACCACAAGGAACTGCACATCTCCAAATTCTTGGCAACGATGGTACAACAGGCACTGGATCCCTACAGATCTCTCTGATTTTGTTTATTTAGCATCACAGTTTTAACGTGGATAATCACATACATCCAGCTTCAAATGTGGCTGTTTCAGATCTCTGCAGAACTTGGAGCAGAGCTCTTCTCCCAGAGGTAAACTCACAAAATTCATCTTTCTCCTGTCCTATGAATGTATCATAGGACAGGAGTATGTACCATAGTTTTTTCTATGCCTGCCTGCCTAGAAAAAACTTTCCACTTAGTGGAAAAAAAAGCAATAATTTTTTATTTAATTGTAAAGAAGGACAAAGAGTCTGTCCTCCTATTAAAAACAGCACACATTAAAAAAGAAGGAGGAGTTGATATTTTTTCTTACTTTACAGAGTTTTCTCCTATATGGTTGCCAATATTTTGTTCATAATAATGGGTGGACCATCTCAGATAGGATGGTTTAATCTGAGTTAATTAGAATTTACACTCTATTAGAAGTGCCAGAAAGCTTCAGTGCTCTGTAGGGAACCTATCTCTGATGCAGTTTGATTGGTACCATCATTGCATAAATAATCTCTGAAAAGATTGCTGTCTCTGAACACAGAATAAAAATGAATTAGTGCTCTGACACTCTATTCTTTTGACAGTTTTACATAAAAGACAATTCAAAGATTTTTGCACAAATATTATCTTTGTTTATACTGAACTTTTACTGGTGCAATTAAAGTAATGCTTTATTTTTTTAAATAATACCTGTAGTAAATTATGGCAGGAAAAATAAAACTCCAGTATGAAAAAAAATCTGGGAAACACTTTGTTTTAATTTATATTAATTTTAGATTTATTCTGTTTTCACATGAAGGGCCCAATTCTACCTATATATTAAAGCTTAGTAGGTAAGCTGCTGGTAAAATTCAACTTCAGAACAGGGTGGTGCAGAATCTTAAACTGCGACCCTGTTCTTGACAGACAAAATCCAAGCCCGCCTGACTGATTTTTTTTTCCCGGTGCAGAAAAATGTGTGGGTGCTTTTAAGGCAGTCTGGATGCAGTTCGCAGTTTCAGCTTTACCTTTCCGAAGCAGCCAGGGCTCCTGTGGAGCTGCTGCGGGCGATTCCCGGCGCGCTCTGGCACTGGCTCTGGCTGGCGTTTGTTGCGTTATTAATGGCACACGGAGCCCTTGGGAGGAGGCTGTCCCTGCCTGTCCCCTCTGGCTGGTGGCCCTGGCCCTGCCAGAGCTCTCCTGCCTCTGGCACCGCTCCTGTGCCAGGCTGACATCACCATCCCGCCAATATTTCATTTCTGGAAGCTGAGCCACTCCCAAACGCTCCTGAGTAAGGAGCACAGCTGCTGAGGACAGGCAGCACAAAAAGGGAGACATTCGAAAGCAGTTTGTAATAATTAAGGTGTCTGTTAACCTCCACAGCTTTAAATAACCTTTCAGTGAAACGTGGGCAGGCACATTCCTCTGCAGGTTGCCAAGCATCTGTGCACTGCAAACAGCCTTACACAGTTATTTGCTCTGGTTTATTGGTCACACTTTCACAGGAAAAACCTGCAGGTCTCTGCTTGCCCCCGGCCTTGCTGAGGGTGAGGGCTGTGGTGAGCTAAGCCGACACCTCTGCTGCAGAGTGGGAGCTTGCACTGCTTACATTTGATCTGCCCATTCAGTGAAAAGCAGTAATACCTGTTCTGACATTTTGCTGCATTTATTTCTCTGCTTCATCCATACTGATTTTATCTTTTGCCAGTGCCCTTTTAGGTTTATTTATTTTAGGAAACATAATCTGCATTGTAAACACTCCTGGATTTGTAAATAGCTTTGCTGATAGGATTTCTTTTCACGGACCTGGTAATGGCATATTATAAATTTTAGACTAACTATGAGATTTGAGTTGTGTTGCCAGGACCAATGTAATAAAAGATATTCCTTCAATTGTCATTAAAATCCTGTTACATTTCACTTACGCTTCTCTAGTTTCCCTTAGCACTGCTGCTTAGAAAAGGCAAAAAATCTATGCATCTGTCTGTCTGTATATTGTCAAGTCACGCCGTGTGCCTCCTCTGAATAAAGACACTGTCACAGGTCCTGTAATCAGCATCAAGGCAGTAATGAATAGGAAAATCTTGTGATGATGATCACGATTAACAAAAGGAAATGTAAATAATCTACAGTGCCTAAAGCTCACTTTTTTTTTTTGCAGAGTGGATTTGCAAGTGAGCTATAAACCTGATCCTTTTCTTATTGAGGTCAGCAGCAAAACTCCTGCTAATCCCAGCTGAAACAAAATCATTCTGCCAGCTTGATGTTTATAGAAATGCATATTACCTTCATGGAGATGTTCTCCTGCTACAGCTTTTTGTATTACAGCCTGCAACTTCATCTAAAGCAAACATGACCTGAGGAATGAAATCTTACACATATCAAATAAAAAGCTGTTATTCTGAAATAGCTAGCAATAAATTTTCTCAAGTAATCTACTGGCAAATGTTTAATACTCACAGATCCAAAAGAATCAGTGAATCCAGGGAGGGGAAGGCTGGGCACATCTGAGCACTTGTACTGGGAAGGAGCCAGCAGTGACTGGCTGGTGCCAAGCCTGATAAAGGCGCACCTTTGGGGCATTATTTCCTTTGACAATGAGACTCTGTGTGTGACTCTTAACACTTCCTGGGGTTATTTTACCCTCTTTTGCAAATACCCAAGTAGTGTAGAAGTCGTGTGGGAGTGGAATAAATAGGATTGAATTTTTGTAGGAAAAGGCTTTTCAGAGGTGAATTTTTCCTTCAGGCTGTGGAATTGCATACTAAAGGAAGAGCTTCCTTCCCCCTCCCTGCTTTCTTATTTTTCCTTTTTTTTTTTTTTTTTTTTTTTTTTTCTTTCCCCCTTCTAAATGTAGTGCTGGGCCTCAGGAGGCCCATGAACACACAGAGCTTCCTACTGAGGTTGTCACTTGACTGACAGCAAAAAGCTTCTGGGGAGATGGACGAGCATGAGTAGGTGGACATAGAAAAATGGAGAATGAAAAGATAAAATAAAAATAGAACCAAATGTTCATCCAAAATCACAGCCCTCTCAGGAGCTTAATGTAACTTACAAATGTTGTGTTTGTGATTGGAAAAAGCATAAAACAACTCTGTGTGTATAAGCATACATGTGTGTGAGACATTTGATATCCATTCAGTGTTCTGCTAGAAATGATATTAACTACAGGGATACATCCAAGACAATGCCCTTGTGTCAGTGCCCAATTATTTACACACTAATATATTCCCTCGGTGCTTTAAAATACGAGGAGAGCAAATTGTGAGTGAGTAGGAAATGCAGCAATATTTCAGTCCTTACATTTGAAGATGATTTACAGTTTCTCAGAGGGTCTGTGTTTGTGTGTCCATGTGCCTGTTTGTCTGTGCCACTCGAGTCCTGATCTCTAAATAATTCGGCTGGGCTTGAGCTCTCTGAAGCAGGCAGGATCAAACATTTAACACACTGTCATAATTGTTACAATGTCTGCTGCAAGTGAATACAATCTCACCGAGGAACTGAGACAAATACAAGCTCTGAGACAAATACCAGAGATGCTGGCTGTGCTTTATTGAGCTGCATTAAATTGACCGTTTAAATGGTGTAAACTTGATGATGGTGCAAACATGATTAGTTCCCATCAAAGCCAAATCACTCCTGATAGTGAGTTACAATAACATAAGTTGTCAGGTTGGCAGCAGAGCAGGCTGCTCAGGTAATAGGCGTTTAAGACAAATGTAACAGCTCCAACAGCTGTAACAAAATTTTAAGGAATAAATTTTGATGTCAGATACTTTGTTGAAGGGTGGAGTTATTGGCTGAAGCTGAGAACAGGATTTAGTCCAAGTATCAACGACATCTGTTAAAACCAAGCTGGGCTTTTAGGATTCGTTGAAATGACACAAAGTAAGGAAATTGTGATTATTTTGGCAAGACTTCTTAAAAAAAGCCCCACATACTGGAGGCAAAATATAGTAGTTTTGGTAGGATTGCAAACATTTTATTTTATGACATTTGCAGGCCTTTTTTACATTGTCTGTGTTTATTTTATGTGACATTTTTAATAAATTAAAGTTGCATTAAATTACAGAAAAATTTTTAAGGTTTCAAAGCATTTTATATATATTTAATGACGACTGACTCTTCTGGCATTGCCGCAGAAATAACTTTAATTAAAAAAAGAAGACGTTTTGATGCTTCACCATTCCCATAAAGTTTATCCTGACTAGTAGTAGATCTGTCAGAGGCATCAAAGATGTGAAAAGAACATTCAGATAGTTTTAATTGAGGACTGCCTATATTTCTGTGTAAATAATAAAAAAGGCACTAAACCTTTTCTTCCTTCTCATTAGGCCAAGAATTCTTGCAAATAATTAAAGTCAGGAAGTACAAGTTTTAACAGTTGCATTGACTGTGCTACACTGTTTTCTTATCCCATTATCCAAGCAGCCGCCTTAAAGATTTATTTTCTACGGAAAGAGAAAAACACACCAGCTATCTTTGCAGGGTTATCTTGAAAGTTCTGCCAGTGGGAGCTCCAAAAGAAATGTTCAAGGCTAAGGAAAACAATCTGAGCCTCAGAAATAGGAACCTCATTGTAAATACTGTGTTACCAAACCTTCTTAACAGCAGTTTTAAGAGCCAAAACAATGTGTCCTCCCAAGATCTTCACCTGAAATTAAACCAGGTGAAAGATACTCTATGTTTTAAGCAAAAAGTGTCAGTAAGAGCGTGTTTGTAAGTATTATGTTTCAGAGATACTTGGATTTGGGGAAAAGTAGAGCGATTTAAAGAGAAAACAGCAGATTCTGAGCAGGCATGCCTCCCGATGCACAGAATTGTTAGACTGTAAGCCGCATTCAAAATATTTTTTTAGCTAATCGGGCTTCTAAAGGGCTTCTGTGCGGAAGCTACAGCTAACTCTGGCAAGGATTCGTTTGAGCCCAGACGGAGGAAAAACTCCTCGGAGCGTCTGGGTGCGATTCCCCGAGTGCGGGGCGCTGGGACGGAGCCGGGGGAAGGAGCCGGGTCCCGCACGGAGCTAGGGGAGCGCCGGGCGGGCCGAGAGGGCGCCGCGGGACAAGGGGGCTGCTGTCACCGCCTCCGAGCCTCGGGAAACTGAGGCAGCGCCGCGGGACAAGGGGGCTGCCCCAGGGGACAAGGAGGCTGCTGTTACCGCCTCCGAGCCTCGAGAAACTGAGGCAGCGCCGCCGCGGGAGCCGCGGGCCGGAGCGCGGGGACTCGGAGGCCGAAGAGCGGAGGGATGCGCTGCGGGAACCGCCGATTCTGGAGCTTCCCGAGGCTCAGGCAGCGGTACCGATAGCGGCGGAGGGACGGAGCATCACAGAGAGGGCAGCGGGGGAGCTGCTCCGTTTCCCCCGTTCCGCAGCGCTGTCCGGGCTGGACAGACAGACACAGACAGGTCCAGGGGCTGCTCTGTGAGTGCGGACTGTTCAAGAAGGTGCTCAGGACACTGACCCTGCCTGACCCACCCAAGGCTTAGCGGGCTTCTAAACTACGCTCTTGTTGTCAAGGCGCGTTTAGAGAGCATTGTTGAAGAAGTCAGGTGTTCGGAGCGTCCAAAGCAGAGCGCGGCTGTGGCTGCTCAGAGCAGGAGCCCGGGGACAGCCTGAGGGCACCAGCCAGCGCCGGTGTCCCCGGGCACGGCTCGGGGGACGTGTTCCGTGTACGAGAGGGATGTGCACAAGCTTGTGCGTCCCTATGGATCTCAGCGTTCACAGGGAACCGCTCCGAGCCCGGCTTTCCCTGCAGCCCGCCCCGCCCCGCCGCTGCCCCGGTGCACAAAAGCGTGAACGACTGGCCCCTTCGCGGTGAGGGCCGGGCCCGGCCTCTGCCGCTCACAAGGGCCCGCACTGCCCGTCCCTGCACATCTCTGTCCATCCCTGCCCGTCCCTGCACATCTCTGTCCCCCCCGGTCCGTCCCGGCCCGTCCCTGCCCGGCCCCGGGGAGCCGCTGCAGCGCGAGCCGCTGCTCCCGCCAGGTGGCGCTGTTGCTCAACGGTGGCGCCAGGCCGGGCCGGGCCGGGCGGGGCGGCGGCAGCTCCTGGGACGCTCCCGGGACGCTCCCGGGACTCGGGGCCGAGGCGGGCTCGGCGCGGGGCAGATCCGTCTGCGCGCCGCGGCCGCGGCTCCCCCGCTGCTCTGCCTCTCTTAACTTTGTCTGTCGGCCTTTTCCATATCTTTCGGAGTTCGGGCACTGTTGAGGTCGCAGAGGCCCGCGGAGCGCTCACCGGCCGCGGCCGCCCGCTGCCGCCGCCCGCCCGGGGCAGCGCTCCCCTCCCGGCCGGCCCCGCCGGAGCGCCCCGCAGCGCCCGGCCCGGCTCCCCGCGGGGCGGGACGGGGCGGGGCGCGCGGCGCGGAGCGGGCGGCGATTGGCGGCTGCGCCTGACGGACGGGCCGGCCCCGCCCCCTTGGCAATGTCTAGCGCGCGCCGCGCGCCCCATGTAGGCAGTTATTCCGCTGGGATAGCGCGGCCGGAGCGCGGCGGCGGCATGGCCGGGGTCCCGATCTGCGCCCTCCTCCCGCTCCTCGTCGGCGTCTGCGGCGCCGTCACCGGCTCTCGGGTCTATCCCGCCAACGAAGGTGAGCCTTGCCGGCGGCCGGGCTGCGCGTTCTCCCGGCGGGGCGCCGGGGGCGAAGTTCGGTGTCCCCGGGCGGGCAGCGGTGCTGTCCCGTCCCGTCCCTTCCCCGCCGCTCCGCTCGCCGTCGGGACGGCGCTGGCTCTGCGCTGCCCCGGCCGCCCGCTGTCCGGCCGGCGGGCGCGGACCTGTCCGAGCGGCGCTGCCGGGGCTGCCCGCGGTGCCGGCACAGGTGTCGCGGGGCGGAGCGGAGCGGCCGCCGCCTGCCCCGCGCGTCCCCCGCGCCGCCGCTGCCCCGGCCGTGCCGGGCTGCCCGGGCTCAGCGCTCCCGCCAGCCGCGCCGGGGCGGCCCCGGATCGGAGGGCGGCTCATGGAACCGGTTCTCCTGGGAGCGCTCGGCGGCTCCGCGCCGCTCCCCGGGGCCCCGGTTCAGCCCGTTCTGCGGGACGCTCCGGCGGCGGCTCCGCGGGAGAAGCCCGCGGCCGTCCCGCGCTGTGGCCGTGCGGCGCCGGTCCCCCGGGAGCCCCTGCCCGGTGTCTCGGTGCCCAGCCGTGCTCCCGGGGTGTCTCGGGATGTACCCGCTGTGAGCCCATCGCTGCTGCGGGCGCTGTCCCGGCGGCGGGAGGCGCGGTGCCCGGCGGCGGGGAGCGCTCCGAGCGGCGCTCCGGTGTCTGCCGCAGGTGTGCCGGGACTCCGCCGCTCCCGTCCGCGCCCCTGAGCGGCTCCAGTGCGCCGGGAAACCAACACGCGGTTCCTCAGTGAGAGTTTCGGAGTATCTTTGATATTGACGCTTTCGGAAATAACATTTCGTTTCAAGTGGAAGGTGGATGCGATGTGCTCCGCACATCTGGAAACGTTCAGGTAAACCATTTATTTTAGTATTGCCTTTTGGCAGCTGGAATTTAATCTCTTTTATTTGTACCTTTCTGCAGTTACCTTGCTGGATTCCAGATCAGTTCAGGGCGAACTGGGGTGGATAGCAAGTCCCCTGGAAGGAGGGGTAAGTTTTAAACCGCTATCTGATCAAAAGGGTAAAGGGGGTGATTAGTAACTTTCTGAGAGTCCTAATGGCTCGATTATTGTTGATTGTGGTGAGGAGGTCAGATTTCTTCCCTGGCTTACCAAGTGAATTACTCTTTGTTGGAGAAACTCTATACTCCCTTTGGATAGTTCTGTCATGGAATAAGTGGAAACCAAAAGGGCAGAAAAGAGGTTTCAGAATTAAGAGATTGGTTGAGGCATGGGTTTAGATGCCTATTTAAAACTGAAATACCAACAAGAAATGTGATCTGCCGACTGAATTGGCATTCTTGACTGCTATTATTTTATCTGTGGACTGTCTCGGCTGGGAGATGTTCAGGGCAATTGCTGTTCTATTTCTGGATGAAGGAGTAGGGATCAATATACACGATGGACCTTTTGTTGTGATGGGACAGTTGTCCTGTTTCAGGGTGTAAACATCGTGTGTTTTGGTTTCTGAACAGATAAACTGCAGCACCCAGTGCTTGACTGTGATTCCTTGGAGTTTCTTTTTATGTTCTTTTACCATTATCTTATTGAACAGAAGGCTGCTTGAATGCACTGCCCAGTGCTGATGTGATGGCGTTAAGAGGTTCATTGCTGGGCTTAGAGTCCCTTTGCTAAGAGAGCTTTAATTTTTGGTGTAGCTTTATATTATTGGATGCTCCTTGCTGTTCCCTCATTTGTGCCCTGATCTACACGGTGCCCAGTGCCTCTCTGGGAAACTCCTTGGAATGTTGGACTCTGGAATTGCTGGGATCTGGAGGAGACTGTACTTCATGGGACTTTCTTTTAATAAGCAATTAGAAAGGCTTTTTCTTTCTTCATATGAACAATTTAAGCAAAAATGCCAGCAATGCGCACTAAACACTAATGTAAAAAAAAAAAATCCCAAATCCTTTTAATATTAAAGGAGTCAAAGCAGCTTGGAATCCTTAAGCAGAAGTAACTAAGTCAAAGTGTTTGAAAAAAGGAAAATGCTGAAAGATCAGGACCTGTGCACAACAAAGCACTGGATTCTTCAGGAACCTACGAATTTACTTTTTTTGTGTGTGAGTGCGTTCCCGCTCGTAATTAGAAGAAGCAGAGCTAAGGAAACAGCAGTGAGCGGAAGGAATCCGAGGCTGCGTTGGCTGCTGATGCATTATGCATAAGCTCTGAATAACCATAACACGGGAGAATGGGGGATTGTTTTGCTCCCCCATTGTCGTTCTGGGTGAACTTGACTACAGTCCTGGCTTGTGCTGCGCCTGAGCGCGCTGTGCTGTCCCTGAAACTCGCTTTTTCAGAGAGTGGGGATGTGATTGGCAGGCCTCTGGCAGCGCCCACGGCGCACATTCAGCGCTGATTGCAGGCAATTGCCCTCATCTTTTGACAGCGTGGAAAGGTACAGCTCTATCTCGGGCAGGGTCGGGCTTCCCTGCTCATCCCACAGCCTGCAACGAGACGGGGTCTTTCGGACGCCTCTCCAAAGGATATCTACACTGTGTATTCAAACAGAACCTAAAATACAAGTTTTAATAAGTCAGCAGTGGAATCAATGATCAGAGGACAGCTGTGTATTATTAATGGCTGTTGGATTCCCCCCTTTCTCCACATGCTTTTTCTGAAAGCGCCGTGCAAGCTTGAGAAGGAGAAATGTGTGCTCTTATTGCGGACGTGACTCGTTTCACTAAACCTACATATGTGTGTTCTATTTTTAAGCCTGTAGTGAAAAATTTAAGAGTACATGGTCTGTTTCTGAGATACAGTGCTTGGAAAGCATTTACTTTACTTCATATGCTGCAGATTTATTTCAAGCAGCAGAAACAAACTCGTTTTTCTTCCTGGGAAGAATTTGTCCTTTAGTGTTTTTGTTTTTTTTTTTACTGTGTATACTTTATTGTCTATTAAAAATGGTGTTTTTCTAGATCTGAACCACACTGTTCCTGGGGTATGAGGGTTGTGTGGACAAGAAGGGCTGGAGATAAAGATTTAGACATCTAGCAGTGACTAGCCATATAGTAGCCCCAGAGGAATTCATGAATTGCTTTATAAATGTAATTATGATTTACTCTTGCAATTTACAGTTGAAAAGCAGGTTTTGTGCCCAGATTGTTTTAATCTGCATCATTAAACTGTGGGAAGAGCTGAATTATAAAATTTAATTTCAGCTTGAAAGCAAAAAGTTACAGCTTTGACCACATACTTGGAGTCACAAGTCATTTACATTTTGGGCTGGACATTTTGGGCTGTCGTTATTTTCAGCTCTGTCAGGAAGATGCACTTGGGTTTGTTTCGTATTTGTGTAAATGGAATAAGAAGCCCAGCTCTGTGCATTTGTGTGTTGGTCAGCAGATGGGTGTGTTGAGAACCTGATCCAAAACTTGCTGAATTCAGTTGCTGTGTCTGTGACCTCAGCGGGCTCGCTATTGAATCCTCCAGCAGCATCCTCCATTGAGTAAATGCACTAAAGGAAATCCCATCAACAAGTATTATTTCCCTCTGCTTCTTCCTTTCTCTTGTACCACACACAATATTGGTAGCATAGGCGATCTGAAGATAAGCAGAATGGAAAGTGATGGATCATAAAGACAACATTGTAACAGTGCACTAGCTCTGTGGTGCTCTAAATTAAACAAGTCTGTCTTCTTACTAACAACATGTTACACTTTACATTGATAGATGGCTTTTTAAGATTTATTTCTTCCCTTTCTCTGGAAAGGAATGACATGCTGAGTATTGATTTCCCCCCTCCTTCATTTTAATTTGCAGTTATCTCTAGGCAGCAAATAAAATATTATTCTTTCTGCTCCTAGTGACTCATGGTGCTAACTGCTGTCATTCTATAAACAGATTCAGCTAAGCTGGAAGCTTTTTAAGTAAAAATCACTTGCATAAGAGCAATCCTTGTGAGAAGAATGCAGGATATTATACAAGAAGCCCCTTCATCTTAAGAAGGCTTCTGTTTATCAAAGCTATGGCTTCAGTAGTTTTGAAAAGCACTTCTGAGAACTCTCTTTAAAGTTATTACTGTTTTCTAAGGATAATTTTATATGCTTCATTGTATTGCTTGCAAACCTAGTCAGCATATCATTATCTAATATTAGGGAAGGATAAATTGAATGATATGAATTGAAGTGCTATGGTTCTCTGTTCTAATTTCCTGGAGAGATTTCTTTTCCTAATGCCCCTACTTTCCCTTCTCTCCCTGCCAGTAGAGCACTCTGATAAAGTTTCTTCTGTCCATGACAATACTTTGACCAATTTTTTTCAGAGCTGTTGAGTATGTGCTTTCCTTTTCTGAATTCATTATGCTGAACTCCTGCATCTCCTCCTTCCATACCCACCTTGGATTACACATGTTGTTGTTGTTTCATAATCATGTTGCCTGGTTGGCACTTCTGAAGATGCCTGAACTTGATCTGAGGGGTGTAACAATTCTGAGGAATACTGCTATCCTGATCTTTCAGCACTTTCCCTTTCTGCTAACCCTTTTGGGATTTTGATAGCATGAGCTTAGATGTTCCTCCAGAAAAAAATTCCTCCAGAAAATATGTAGTATTTCCTATTTTTTTACCTTCCCGCTAGTAAGAAACTCTGTTTGGATAACAAAGTTATGGTGATGTTGCTGGTGGACTGATGATATTCTCTTTTTACCTGTTTTTCCTTTCTAAGAGCTACCCAAGTTCTTTGTGGACAGCTATTTCTGCCCAGCTCCAAAGCAGAATTTACTGAGTCTCTCTGGGACATTGGTAGCCCAGGAAAGCAGTTGGCAGCTTAGAGAAGTAATAAAAGATGACTTGAGAGTTTTGAAAATAAGCGGTTGTGATGCCTGAAATGCGGATATCACCCTCTCTGTGTGACTAAGTTGCACTGTGTCACCTGCTGGCTATTCCCAGGTGTGAGGCAGGGTCCATGGGATATCTGCTGCAGAGAAAACACTGCAGGGCAGTGCTGCTCTGTGGGTCTGTGAAGTTCTATGTGTAGCCCTGCTCCAGGCAGTGGTCTGGACACTGAACTGTTCTGAAATAAACACAGTCAGTCCAGGTGGTCTTTGTGGATTGGTTCAGATGGCCCTTAAAGCACATGCTTGCTCCTCGAGGCATGAGGAATTTGGAATTTGTTTCTCCTGAGCAGATGCTTCCTTTAATGTCCAAGTAGTTGAAGTCCTGGCTATGGCTTGGTCTGCTGGGTTGTTTTTTGGTCTGTTTGTTTGTTTCCCCATAATGGAACAAGTACATATTGACTGTTGTGAAGCTCTGTTGTTCCTTTTAGCACTGATGTGTTTTTCTGTCCCTTTTCCTCTCTGCAGTGGGAGGAGGTGAGCATCATGGATGAGAAGAACACTCCTATCCGCACCTACCAAGTCTGCAACGTGATGGAGCCCAGTCAGAATAACTGGTTACGAACTGATTGGATTCCCCGAGAGGGGGCTCAGAGGGTTTATATTGAAATCAAGTTCACGCTCAGAGACTGCAACAGCCTGCCAGGTGTCATGGGAACTTGCAAGGAGACTTTCAACCTTTACTACTATGAATCAAACAACGATAAAGAGCGCTTTATTCGCGAGAGCCAGTTTGCCAAGATTGACACCATTGCTGCTGATGAGAGCTTCACCCAGGTGGACATTGGTGACAGGATCATGAAGCTGAACACAGAGATCAGGGATGTGGGACCGCTCAGCAAGAAGGGGTTTTATTTGGCTTTCCAGGATGTCGGTGCCTGCATTGCCTTGGTCTCTGTCCGCGTGTTCTACAAGAAGTGCCCGCTGACGGTTCGGAACCTGGCGCAGTTTCCAGACACCATTACTGGGGCTGACACCTCCTCTCTGGTGGAGGTTCGTGGCTCCTGTGTCAACAACTCGGAAGAGAAGGATGTGCCAAAAATGTACTGTGGGGCAGATGGCGAGTGGCTGGTGCCCATTGGCAACTGCTTGTGCAATGCTGGCTATGAGGAGCGCAATGGAGAATGCCAAGGTAGGATGAGCCATATTGTACTGTTCATTAGGGCTTAGTGGAATGCATAATTGAATCAGAGATGAGAGTAAATGGACTAAAGCCAGCGATTAGCAGCCCTCTGGGATGTGGTGGGACAGAGGGGTTTAATGAAGAAGTCCAACAGCTCCAGGTGGCAAGGCTAAGAATTATATAATGCAAAACAAATGATACTGCTGTAATAGGCAGAAGGTGAAACACATTTTCTAGCAGACGCCTAAATTTGATTTGGCTCGTGATAGTCACCAAAATGTGGATGACTGCAAAGCAGTGCAGTTGAGCTACCATTGTTTGAAGAGAGAAATCTTTCAAGGGAACTCTGTTAAACACGAGAAATTCTGGCAAAGTTGACTTTGGATAATGCAGTAGGTTAAGAACCAGTCTGGGAGGCAGGACAGGAGTTTTAGCTGGATTACTTTCCCACTTTAGGAAGTGGAAATCTTTGGTGTTTTACTTGTCGCAAATTTTTAGCACTAAATACCCTTTGATATTTGACACTGCTGCCTTTGTTAAATATTTTCATTTCTCAGAGAGTCTCTATTGTCAGTTAAATAATAGAGGTGCTAGGATACTCTTAGAAATGCTAAAAGTCTCCACCCCACCCTCCCACACACACACACTATCCTGTGTGCTGCAGAATTAGGGATTAAAGTTTGTATAAAAGAAAGATTTGCCTAAAAGAAAAACCTTCAATAGCGATATTCTCTTCGCCTTCCTTTTCTGGATAAAGAAGCTGTAGAAGGTTAGGGAAGGAGAGAAGACAGTTTATAAATAAAATATCTTTAGCCTCTGCTTTGAAAGTCTTGCTCATGTAAGCATAAATTAAGATCAAACTTAAATGGTTTTTTGCACAGGTCAGTGAGCTTAATTTTGCTGGGTGCTGAATTGAAGGTGCTTAGCTCCTTCAGGGATTTGGAGCCATGTTTTTAGAGAATGTTCTTTGGAGTCAGTTGCTGCATCTTCTTGGTGTTTTTCACTAGAGCATTTTTATCATCTTGAGACTGAGAACAAGTTAGCAAAGCAAGTAACTGGCTGGTTTTGTGATGGATTCCTGAGAGAATGGTGTCTTTTTAATGTCCTACTTGATTTCTTTTAAATAGTAATTTTACAGTCAATATGAAGCTCGTTATTATGCATTGAAATTATATTTTGGTAGGAAAGAACTGCTATGTGTGAACTTTAGCCTTTATTTCCTGAGTTTTTGCTCTATGAGAGAAGCCTAATGTGGCATAGTGGCAACAAAACTGCCATGGGCTGAATTTACAGAGGACTGAAAGATGAGCTGCACAATGACAGGCCATCCTGTCTGGGGTGAAATGCCGTTTTTTCTTGTTGGTTTTTCCATCCTGTGAGATGGAAACTCAAAAGCCTGTTTGTCACCCAGTGTGTGAACCTGTGGCTGTGGCACTGCCTGGGTGCTGCTGGGGGAGCTGTTGGTGGCTGGGGAGATGCTGTTAATCTCTCACAGCTCAATAACTTCTGATCAAAGCTTCCTGACACCTTACCAGCCTGGGCTGTGAGGGGAGGAAGTGAAGTGGGGAAGCATTTATTGGTTTATTGCACAGAGATGATTCCACCTTTTCCCAAAGCCTATTAGGTCAGTACTGGGTCACTCTGACGGACACAGATCATCCATTTTTCAGTGTCAGTGGCCCAGATGTGGTGAGCTAATTGTCCAACAAATCTTGGGTTGTTTGGGGGAAATCTCTTGAGGTTTTGCTGATGGGCAGTGGTTATGGGGACATGCTTTTTAAGTTGATTTTTGTACTGTTGGACTAGACATTGGGGATGACTGCCAGCTTATCTAAAGGCTCTCAGCTGCATCTGGGGACGTTTGGGCTCAGGAAACCCAATTCTCCATTTCCCAATTAAAAGGGAGATCAGGTGATGCCATATTGACAAAGGTGTTAGAAATGTTCTGTCTCTTGGGCTCTCCAGAGTGAAGTTGGCCTGTGCTCGTCATTTTGAGAGAGTTCCAGCCAGCACATAATTGAAAGTGCTGAACTCATTTCATCAGCTGTTACTTGTGGTTTCCTTTTCTCACACTTGCCATTCTCCAGCCAGAACAGTTAACTGGGAAGCTCCTCCTGATGAATTCATGAAGCTCACCAGAACTGTGCAGCTTCTCTCCAGTTTCCAGTGAGGCTGTTAAAGCACTTTGGCCTTTGACACTACTGAATGAGGTTTCCCCTTTTCTTTCCACTCTTAAGTTAATCGTTGAGCTAATGTTCTGCTCTGACAGGTTTTTGGAGGGGAGGAGGAGGATGAAGTGAGGAGGATTCCTGTGGTTTTGATACAGAGGACAGGGGGCAGGGGAAGGGACTTTGAGTTTGGGAAAGGCTGTGAAAGGGCGCTGGTCTGGGACGGGAGCTGTGAGCAGGTTCCACCCCAATTGTTTTTCAATAGGTTGACTGTGGCAGGACAAATACAAGGAAAGGTCAGAGGTTGTCCGTTTCCTCATCCATCTTCCCCTGTGATCCTAGGGTCAGAGTGAGGATTGATTAAGATCTTAAATGTTTAACAAAAGCTCAGTGGGCAGGAATAGTTTGGGCCAGTGGGCTGGGGCTTTGCACTTGTTGGGAGATGCCCAGTCTGTGCTGGAGCTCCTGGTCCTCCCCTGGGAGCTGCTCCCTGCACACAGGGCTGGGACAGACCAGCTGGCCCTTGGGTTGTCCTGCAAGCTGCTTCAAGTTCACTCGCCCTCCCAATTTTTAAAATACTCCATTTTCCTTGAGATTCTTTTGCCTAATTTCTGATGTGTGTGTGGGAAGCATAATGGAAAGCCTTTTCACATCTAAAGTTCTTGTAGTGGGAGTTAATGACTTTCTGACCTCAAATGGGATTTTTTAAAAATTGTGTTGGTGGTATGGAGGTGTTTGAATATGATGACAAAAAGCTGTCCTTTCTCTGACTGCTTTTTTATCCAGTTAATTTTATTGATGATGATTTTCTTATTGAGCATCCATAAGTGTGTGTTTATGTATATATGCAAAAACCTGGAACAGGAAGGAAAAGGAGCTAAGTACTAAATCCATATTTATTTGGGAAGCTTCACAGGTGTGTCATGGCAGTAGTTCTGCAAAATTGGTCCTGATGTGTAAAAGTTTTAGGTGAGCTCTGATTCTTTGCTTGCAAATGAACTTGTAGCTGTGAATTAGATGCCAAAATAAATTCCAATTTGCTGTTTCTACTACTGTTTATTCTCCCTCAAATGTTCTGTGTTAGTGGCTGTCCATTTAGGAGAATATGAATGTGGAATATTGATGGAAGATGACTATCCCAAATAGTGGAATAGGCATCTCAAGACTAAAGCAATTAGTGCTTTAGGGCAAAGCTGAGACATAATTTTAAACTTCACTTGTAGACATCATTGTTATGTAAATTGTTTTGTCACACATTAATAAAATGTGGTTTGGATTTAGTTGCGATTTCCTTATGATAAAACACATATCTTTCTAACTCTAAGGAGGAGGGGGGAAAACAAGCAGGAAGGGAGAAAAGACAGATTAAAGAAGCAATAGACTGTAGCCATCTGTGATGATTTTGATGCTGTGAAATTACAAATCTCAATTTTAGACCTGCCATTTAGTATAAATATGTGAGACAGTTGAGATTTTTACTGTGATATTGTAAAGGTTATGAGAGCCAACAGCTTTGTCTTCATCTACACTTGCTTTTTCTGAGTTGTGAATTGGCCAATTGGCAGAAAATCCAGTGTCATTTAGAATATGGCTCAGTCCTGGTTTCATATCACTGCTGTTTTTAGAATTTTCCTTCGAACTTTGATAAGAGCATCCCTAAGAAGTAATAATTTGAATGATAAGATTCTTTTAATCTTGGAGGCTTTGAAGAGTGGCTGTGATCATTGAAAGCAGCAGTTCAGTTTGCATCAGAAGTGTACAGTCTAATTATATGTTTTTCTGTGATAAGATTCTTGGATGGTGGGATTTTTAAGGGTGGGGAAGCAATGTAATTTGTATGTGCTTTCCCATTTTAGTCATAGATAACTCTTTTTGTCAAAATAGCACTGATGTACAGTCTGTCTGCACAAAAGGGTGATCAGAAGGGTGACTAAGACTGTGCAGATTTGAGATTTCAGGAGGATTTTTTTCAGGTTGATTATTTTTGGCAGGGGAGAAAATGCACAGACTCAACATGTTAGGTTTTAAAAGGAGCCGAGAAGACGGAAGCTCCAGGCGGGGCCTGGGAGCGATACTGAAACACAGTCTGTCTGAACCAAATTTAGTTGGTTCTCTCCTCTGCTGATTTGGTTATGGTATGTTCTCATGTAGCTCAATAGATCTTCCAAGGATTACTCCCTCTGTGAGTTTCTTGTATCACCTGGTGCACTTCGAAATCAGCATTTAAATGTTATTGCAGGAGCTCTGCTGCTTTTCTCCTGCCTGGCCTCCTCCGAAGTCAAGTTGCGGTTTTCAAACAATTGTCCCTTCATGTATTGCTTGGAGAAAAGGAAGCAATCACAGCCTTTGAATTTCTGACAAGATTTCTGCTAGTGTTGCTCAGGGTAGCAATATCTGGTCCTTATTCTGTGTGTTACTGGTGAAAAGCTCAATCCTCACAACCAAAGCCAGATGGGCTTTGTGGTGGTAATGAAATTCATGGTAGGTCTGGGTTGTCTTTTGTGGGACTTCTAGCCCATCTTCTGGTTTGTGTGTTCTTTAAGGATAAAAAAAATAAGGCAGCCCAAAACTTTCCAGACAACTCATCCAGTGTGTGATGGGTTCAGTATTTAGATCTTGGGTGGGTAAGGGTTATTATCTGTCTAATAATATGCTCCACTGAGCTTGGTCTTTATTGTGCTTGTGAGTAGTGATTAAAGAAATGCTCAGCAGTACTCTAAGGTCTTTTGAGACTGCATCAAAAAGCCCCCCAAACTTGTGAGATAAATATCTTATCTGGTTTCCTCCCATTATGTGACATCCTTTTCATATGTTGCAGGGAGCAGGTGAGGTCACAGAGTTTTGTGAATCAGAGACAATTAACACTCCCATGACTAAACGGCCATTTTATGAATATTCAGAGCCTGCTTCACCTCCCTGGGAAGCAAACATGTTGGTTCCCTTCTCCTTCCTCCTGCTGGAGACTAGGGAAGCTCTCCCTGTGAATGGGGATTGGCAGCTGTCGGCCCCTTTGCCTTTTGCATGCAGCAAATTCCTCATTTCCATCATTTGTATACACCCTCATGCAAAGCAGCACACCCACTTCCCCATTTCACAAAGGAGATAAGAGCTTCCTTTGGAAATGCCAGCCAGAATCTTCTTCTGTTTATGCAGAGCTCAAAAGATTTGGATTTTATGCAAATGAATCCTGGTTTGATTTTTTTTTTTTTGATCTCTTTGTTTAAGAGATGGTGTGGTATTTGCTCAGTGTGCTCCTCATGTCTTGCCCATGGCTGGCTGTCTCTCTCACCCCTGCGCAGCTCCCTTGCAGCTGGTGTGTGTGACAGTGCTGTGTCACAGCCTGACCACCTCCCAGGCCATGGCTGGGTGTGCAAGAGCCTCTCCCCGTGCCTGGAGGCCCTTGGGTGTCCTCTCTCTGCTCCAGATGTTCACCAGTGGTCACCAAGCCCTCCTGGAGCTGCAGCCTCAGCTGGGGGGTGATGAGGTTCAGGAGGTGGGATTCCCTCTGGGCTGCAAGTGAGCACTTAAGGCATGAAAAAGCAATATTATATTTGACATTTCCAATGCTTTGGGCCAAGTACCTGCTCAGGCCTGGGCTAGGGCTCTTCCCTTTGCTGGGCTGGCCTTGGCCCATGGTTATAGCATGGTGAAAAGGGGCTCCCAGCACTTGGGTAAGTAAACATGCACAAATGCTCTGCTGTCTTTATTTATTGAATGAAAATAATCTGTGAGAAAAGTTCTGCTTTCTTAAGCCTCATGATTATACAAGAACCCATATTTTATTTTATTTTTGGTTTTAGTGGCTTTCTTTTCTTTTTAACTTTTCTTTATTTCAACTTTACTTAAAATTGCCTTTGGCTTGAAATAAAGCTGAGGCTCATTAAATGCTCCCAAAACACAGGCTTGTTCAGAATGGATTTGTTGAAAGGTTTATTGATATAAGTTAGAACACATGCTGCATGAATGTACTGTATTTCTTTAAAGGACTGGTTTTCATTTTGTGTCTTTATAAATCAGTGGTATGAAATTGGGACCCTGATCGTGTTGGAGCTACATCCTATAAGAAACCAGAAGGAAAAACATGGTTGTGGGGGGTTTTCATTTTTGTTGGATGTCCAATTAGTGTTTAACTTGAAGGTAATTTCACAGGGGTAGTAAACTGCTCAGTGTGAAACCTGGTGGCATAATTAAATGGAGGAAAAGCTCTTTAAAACAACAAAGGAACGTGCAAAAACTTTACTTTTGTCCCAACAGTCACCCAGAAGGGGAGGTCATGCTGTTCAAAGTACAATATGGATGGGCTATTAAGGTTTGGAGGGGGAAAAAAAGCAAAAAAAGCGCTATACTATACAGTTGGTATTTGCTTTGGCTCATTTAATCATGGATGCCTAGAAAAAAACCCATTTACTGGTTTGCTTTTTATGCTTCCCTTAGATGGGTGTGTGTAAACCTCACTAACGTTGAGTTGATCTGTACAAACCCAGTGAAAGAGGTGTGCTGGAAACAGGCTTTGTATTCACTGGGGGCCAGCTCAGGCTGGGACAGGCAGCAGTTTGAGCAGCCTGGGCAAAGGCAGGTCCTGGGCAGGAGGAGGAGGAGGATGAAGGATGCTCCCGAGCTGCAGCAGCCAGAGGATGGAGGCATGAAGCCTGGATAACTTTCCCAGAGGCACACAGGATGTCTGTGACTGAGATAAGACCCCAGTGAAGGCTGAATGTAGATGAAGGTGCAGATAGCTTCTGCCCCTTCTCACTTGTCAGAAGTTTTTGCTCACCTTTTCCTAACGAGGGACCCATCTTGCACATCCTTAAAACATCATTTGAGCTGAGGCAATCAATACCTATTGCTTCTGCTTGTATATGTGAAAGCTTTGTACAGCCACACTACAAAGCTGCAGTACAGTGTCTTAATTACCCAGATAATCCTGTTTGCTTGTATTTTTAAACTATGGAGCGCTGGGTAATTATTCAAT
This sequence comes from Zonotrichia albicollis, assembly GCF_047830755.1. Taxonomy (NCBI): domain Eukaryota; kingdom Metazoa; phylum Chordata; class Aves; order Passeriformes; family Passerellidae; genus Zonotrichia; species Zonotrichia albicollis. Next base: position 24,838,424 of record NC_133827.1, on the reverse strand, counting down.
TCTTAATAGAAGGCAAATGGCAATGTAAACAATAATTAGGATGTTAGACTAATGTGCTTCAAAGCAAATTGGATTTTTTTTCATACTGTTCAGCATGAAGTCCCATAAAGCTGACAATTTAGTGGCAAGGAAGCAAGTTCCATTTTGCTTGTATTTTCTGGTGTTATCTCCTCGTGCCTTGTTTCTGTGAATGAGTTTGCTGTGATGCTGCTGCCTGCTCCAGAGAAAAGGCCAGACTGATAGTCAGTTCTCCCCATTTGCCTGTTCTCTCTGCAGCTTTTTGTCTCCTGCAGCCAGGGGTTAGAGGTCAGCAGCATCCCAAATTCCCTCCTTTGCCAGGGCGTGTGAGTGTGGAGGGGCACAGCTGGTGCTGCTGCTGTAGCTGGCACTGGGCTCAGTGTGTTGGGACTGTCCTGGGCAGGGTCCAGAGGAGAGGGAGCACACTGAGCTTGGTGACTGAAGCTCTTCCTGCATTTGGAAATTAAAATGTATTTCAAGGGAAAATCAAGTTTTTGGCTCTTCAGTCTTTGCAAACAGGGTAATACACTGTGTGTCAGAACTACAGCTCGTTATCTCCCTTAGCTTGGAGAGCACTCCTGGTTTTCATAGCTCATATCAAGTTTTCCTAGGAGCATGATGCAAGCCACAAACATAGATGCAAAGCACTGAATTGATTTCTGTTCTGCCTGCAAAACTTGTGCAATGTAACATATTTCAGTACTTGCCCAGATCTTTAATTAAGCCCTGCTATTTTATCCATTCCTCACTTTGCATTTAGCCCGTGATTGAAAGGCCAGTGTTGGTAGCAAAGGCGTCAGTCAATAACGCTGCTGCTTCCCAAAATACTTCAATAATGTCTCTGGCACACCGAGGGTTTTGTCTGGCCTTCCTTGTGTGTTCCCAGCTGCCTGAAGAGTTTGAACAATTGCCTTTATTCTCCCCATTATCAATGCTAAGAAAGGCCAAAATGTTCTCCAGTGTTGATGCTGAATTACAGAAATTGAATTGCAGAAATTTAATTTTAAATACATTTTATTCTTCTCCTAAGAAGTGCATGTGTGGGGGAATCAATGGAACACTTCCAGAGGTTATGGCTGAATATTTTTGATACAAATACGGGCTATCTTTATATTAAAGTGCACTTAGAGGGCATGGATTTTCTTATTTTAAATCCCAGAGGGTTTCTGCCAGGCCACATTTTAATAACCCTAATTAACAAGTCTGTCTTTCCATACATCAAACATCTCTGTCTGGGGAGCTGAAGAATACCTGCGAGTTCTTCTGCGAATTTGGGGCTTGAATTCATTTGTTTCCAGTTTAAGTTTTTCTGCTGCTGAAAAAGACATCGCTGCTTTGAAAACAGTTTCCTTTTGAAGTGTCCAGCCTGGCAATGACTGAGCAGCCACTGGGCAAATTAGCATGTTAAAAGGAGCGGATCAATACTTTCTCTTCTCCTGATCTCTGCTGGGGCTGGGTCTTGGCAGCCCCTGCTCGGGGTCTGGCCAGCTGCACCCCAGCATTTTGGGGGAGCCGTCAATAGCGGCGTGGGTTGTGTCAAGCTGAGACTGCTTGATCTGGTGCCCAGGCTCTTTCAAGGATGGTGATTTGAAAATGGATTTGAGGGAATTGATAGCTTTAGGAAGATCAGACGGCTTGTGTAATTATAAACAGGATTAGAAGGAAAGTGGAGGGAGAAATAGGAGATCAATCGTAGGGCACAAGTTGGCTGAACTCCTCTTCTGATGCTTGAGTTTTGTTGTACTTAGCTGCTGTGTGTAGAAGGTTTCTTTGGGCTTTTTGAAGAGGCAAGTAAACACCAATTAAAACAAGGGAGTGTGGGCAGTCCCTCCTGTTTCACAGCGATGCTTGGAGGCAGTGGCTGCTGGAGAAGTGCAGCAGGAGATGCTCAGGTGCAGCTGTTTGCCACCAAGCTGCAGAAGGTGGTTCTGGCTTCCCCAGAACCTGTGAGCCTCAGCCTGTTGCAGCCCTCACACCTGCAGGGCACCCTCTGGAGCTGGTGTGGGCTGCTCCCTCCTGTCCTTGGCTCTCTTTGCCAGACTCTGCTCACCTCCCTCCCTGGGCCTTGGCAGAGCCCAGGTCTGCTCCCTGAGGAGACACAGCCCCTGCCTTGGGAGTGGGGCAGCACTGGGGGCTCCTCCTCTGTCCACCACGGTTAAAACAAAAAAATGATTGCAGTAATCCAAATGGCTCTGGAGCTGTTCTGAAATGGAGACTATTTCTTGAGAAGCATCCTGCAGTCTCACTCACCAGAGGTACCAGAAGATAGCAGAGTTCTCTTGCTGTTTCTTTTTAGTGGCTTCAGAATTTGCATCTTGCACATCTGCCAGCCTTCCCTTAATCTCTGAAGTACCCTAACACAGTTATTAGGTTGACACATTTTGTCCACTCGTAATTAGTTCTTGGATGTCCTCATTTATTTTTGTGGTGATCAGTAGTGTCCAGGGTAGAGCTAATACGACAGCTGAAATCAGGACCAGGTCCCTGTGTGCACTCCACCTGCTCATTAATCAAGGACTCTGCAGTTAATGAGTGTAATTTCCAGGTAATATTTAATCTTAGAGTAGCAATAGTTACACTTAATGTGAAAGAACTTTTTTTGTGGTTTGTTGCTGCAGTCATTCCCATGGCACGTTCCCATTCCTTCTGCTGCTCCCAGGTGCTCCTCTGTCAGGCTGGCCCAAATTTGGACTACTTCCAAAAATCCATACAAGGTGAAAATACTGGATCCAAGTGTTCAGGCTGGACATGACATTTCAGTGGGTGCTAGTGCAGCACACATGCCGACAGAAGTGGCTGATAATGTAGAGTTTTGTCATGCTTTGAGGTTCAAAGGCCTCTCTACGTGGGGAAGAAAGTTGAAAGCAATCAGCTAAAGGGGTGAAGTCAGCATGTATAACTGAAGGTGCATCACTAATTACCTGCAAGACTGTTTCCATCCTTTTCATCTGAATCTACCCCAGTGCAGATCCTTTATCCATTTAGTTGATTCACCTTAAAGTTCTCAGTGGCTCTTTGAAGACGTGCTCTTGGTGCCCAGTTTTAATGTGCCCAGAATTAATGCACTGGGTAACCTTGAATTCAACACACCCAATAGCTTGGGAAAGTGAGCTCAAAGGGTTGTGGGCACTGTGAAAGCACCCATTTGTAGCTTTAGGATTCTTTAATTTGGGAGAGAAGAGAGAGCAAAATCCACCTCCAGTCACAGCAGCAGAAGGGGAAGGAGCACGGCCACAGCTCTGCCAAGGACAGTGGCTCCAGAGAAGGGCAGGAGCCCTTGTCCACCTTGCAGGAGCAGCCCTGGCTGGGACAGAGGCTGGTGGAGATGCACTCTGGGCTGGTCCAGCACTGCAGGGACCTGCCCTTGTCTTAACAGGAGTGGAGCAGTCCCAAGAGCAGTATGTGGCCTTATTATCTCATCTCCTTCCCATTAGGCTGTGCTGAGGCGGTGACTCTGCAGTGTTTTTATTCAAGATGATCTGTAATTGGGGTATGAGAGCGTGCAAAAGGAGATCCCCACCCTCTTTCCTGTTTGGCTGGGCATTGGTTTGTCTGTTTGTGCAACCAGAGGACCCTGCTGCTCTAACTTGTGCCGAGCTTTTAGCAGCTCCCAGCTCACTGTGGGGATATGGGGGAAAGAATTCTGCCTACCGTGCTCCTCTGCTTCTTTAAAGGTTGCCACTAACTCCTCTTTCTTGTGGCTGTGTGTTTAGCTAGCCTTTTGCAGTAATGCTAATGTGACCTCTCTATACACCTGTATTAAAGTTTGAGTCAAAAATGTAGCGTAGCAAAGGAGAGACATTTTTCCGTGGGATTGTTGAGCTCTTTGAGAATGCCGAATGACAAAGTTAACTCTTGTGCAAACATTGCCTTTTATTTGACTTTGTAGTTTGCCCTTTGAAATACAAACATATTTGTGTCAATCAGCAAGTCTCCTTTCCGGAGTTCTGGTTGACCCTGTGGAAAGAAATGTGACTGTGCAATTATTAAAGGTGAGGCCTTCCCTTTAACAAATGCTGAGTAATTGCTATTCACTCCTTTCTGTGCCTGTGCCATAAATGACAGTGAACTGCCCTTCAGCCTGGCTAAATAACAAGGAAGATACTTGTTTGCAAGGAATAATGCTTCAGAAATTTGCAATGTGTCAGAAGTGTTGTGTCACAGGGACTTGTGGGGAGGAAAAAAGTTGTCTGTCTCAGCTTAGAGTGCAAGAACCTTAGTTGGGCTTTAAAATGCAATTAGGTCAAATACTATATCTATGTCACTCAGAGCTATTAGGGGTTGTCAGAGTATAGGAGAGGGCAGAATTTGCCCATTATAAAAAAATATGAAGTGTATATGGAGGTGTGATGCTCTGATAATTTACCTATAACTCTTTATGATTAAAAGGATGAAAGCTCCTCCTCTCCCCTGCCAGAGTGTTGGCAGGAATTGGAAAAAGGCTCCTAATGTTTCCAAGGAGTATTTCCACAGTCTGGGGATTTGGCCCTGTTTGGTGCCACTGCTCTGATTGATTTTGTCCAGGGAAGTTGTCAGTCAGATAGTGAGGCTATGGATGAGTTGTGCCACTGAAATAGAAAGTTAGACCTCATTACTATTTTTGGAAAATAGCCCCTGTCCTCTGCCAGGTATTTTCTTCTTGCTGTTTTTTATGTAAAAACCTTCAGAAGAGCCACAAGTATGGCATAAATTCAAATTTATTAATCATTGATGCTTTATAGAGGTCCTATTGACGTGGCCCAGTGTTGATTTGACATGTACCTTCTTTCTGTGTTAGGTTCTGACTTCTATCTCTTCAGTCAGTCTGTGATTTCTCAAAATTAATTGTTTATTGCTCTGAGTTCAACATCATGAGGCTTGGCTTTCAATAACAAATAAGTCCTCCTGGTAAGGTAAGGGGAGATAAATTTTTGAGAGCACTTCTCAAAGAGATTTTTCAGAAAGTAATAGATTGTGTTTTACCTATTCACATCAACAAGCTTATTTTGGCCTTACTCCAGAAGGAAATAATTGAAACACTACGCATTGGCTTTCTAAGTAGTCCAGAGCTTGATTGATGGATTTGTAGCCCTTAAGCAGGCTTAAGAGACTAAGGCATCCCTTCTGCCTATGGTAGGGCTTACTATCCAGCTCACTTTTAGTAGTTCAAAGGTTGGAGTTGCTTAAAATTGAAGATATTCTTGAAATGTCTCTCACCTTTATTCTTTAACCAGAGGTGCACAGAATTTGGCTGTAAAGAGCTGATAAACAGGGCAAGAAAAAAATGAGTGTAAATTGCAAAACCAAAAGATTAGGCCAGGCCCAAGGGAAAAAAAAAAAATTACTGAGATCTGTAGTGCCAGTGCAGATTGCCCAGGAATGTGGGGGAATCTCAGTGTCAGATGATTTTCAGAATAAGTTAGACATCCAGTAGCATGGTTTAACTATATGTTATCCTCTGTGGGGCTGGGAATAGGCTGACTGAGATCACTTCTACCTGTGTCTCTTGTGGAAAGTGCTCCTGTACAGTTGTTATGGGGTCACCATTGCCTTACAGGTGAAAAGCAGCTCTTGAGGTCTGACCTAGAAAGAGAGATTTGATCATACTGTCTCCTGGCTCCTTTCCCTCAAGAGGAACTTTTTCAGTCTGAAGAGGTCTCTTGGCTACTAGAGCTCTTGTTGTGCTGTTCAGCTTTCCAGTTTAACCAGCTCCTTCCAGCTAAACAGAACCTTCTTGAGGTGTCTTGGATAACCCTCTGTGTGTGTTCCGGTCCTTCATGGAGCCAGAGGGATCCTGGACAGGCCTGGCTTTTCCAATGAATCATGGCCCTAAATAAGAGATTCACAGCTTCATTTTCCTGTCGTTACTATCCCCTCTGAGCATCTGAGCTGTGGGCATGATAGAGAATGTCAGGGATGCTGTGGAGCAGCCATGGAGAGCTCTGCCTGGCTCACCTGGAAAGAGGAGCAGAAGTGCTGCTGCTGCCTGGCTCCTTGCTCTGCTCTCCTCACTCTGGAGCCTCCTGGGCACTCAGAGCAGCCCAGAGTAGATGTGTGCACCAGAAATGCTGCTGCACTCCTTGCTTTGTGGCTCTGTGCTGGATTTTGGCTGGATTTTGCATTCCCTCCTGTGGGATACTTGGCAGATGTATCTCAGCCTGTTGGAGGATGCTCCCCTTCTGGCAAAGGAAGACTTCTCTTTGCATCCAGGTTGGTTTTAATGTGGAGGAGTACATGTGCTCACTTACAAGTTGAATAAACAAGTAACTGCTGAGGAGATATTGTCTGCTCAGGTGCAGCCCTATATCTGTTAGGATGTGGGGAAGGGATATTAAAATTGTTTACGAGGTCAGAGCTATAGTGAGCCTTGCAGAACCTTTGAGTTATGATATCATTACCTGAGCTGCAGGAACCAAGAAATAAAACCTTTTACAGTGAAATGTGAGGAGTGCTTATGATTTTGAAGCATAGAGAGGCAGAAAAATGTGCATTATGTCCTAGTACTTTTCTTTGTTTGGGTTTTTTGGTGGTTATTTTGGTTTTGTTGGTTTTGTTTTGGTTTTGTTTGTTTTATTGTAGGGGTTTATTTTTGCTTACTGGTGACAAACATAGAATAGATACAGCATTTGCTAATGTTTGTGGTAGAGAAATGCTCTTTTCACTAGTTAATTTCTTTTTCTGGGTCATGCTAGGAAAAATGTTTCTTCCTAAAAGGAATAAATCATTCAAGTTTATGTAAATAAACATGCTATTATGTATCTACCTGGTACCTGCACTGTTTGAAATCCAATCACTTTTTTTCATTTTCCATGCTGTGTTTCCTGTCCTTTCTGTGAACAGGTTTTTTTCTGCCCTGGAGTAGGAGCCATTATGACATTCCTGCCATATGAAAAGTTGCACCTAAAACATTGATGGAATAGAGCAGAGGTTGCTGAAGCAACATTGAATAAGCTGATTATCCCCAAAGAGATGAGAGCAGCTAGCAGCTTACCTCTGTTATGAGACCCACTAGCTGTCATTCAAGGACTGAAAGCAGTTGATGCTCTACAGGTAGTGATCTATCAAAACATATTTTGATAATTTTTGTATTGACCTGCCTAGATACTTGTCTCATAAATCACTTTGGTGGAATTGCATAACTTCATAATAGTGTTGTTTATCTACAGAGCAAGAAAGAAAGAAAAAGCTGTGAACAAGAGAGGGGAAAATGTAGTTGTAAAAGCTGAATGAATGTGGGCTATCAAACAAAGATGTGCTGGGGACAGCAGGAAAGGCAGCAGAGATTGTCCTGGGAGAAACTGAGGGACAACTGCCACGCACTAAACCAGTATTTAGCAAAGGTAGCTTTCGGTTTCTCTAGAAAGTGGATTTTGTGGTCCTGCTTGTCTGCTGTTATGTCAGTGACTTGCATCAAAACTTCCTCAAGTCAGAACATCTGTTGTGGCCAATGGAAAGATTCCTCTTGACTTTTATGTGCTTTGGATCAGGCCCAAAATGCAAATAGTTTTTCTCTCATCCTTTGAAGTCTTTAACATTTCATGGGCTCCCTTATGTTATTGGTAATTTGCACCAGAGGTATTTTGCATGCAAATGAAATTTTGGCAGTAACAATGACTGCATTGGTGAATATGCATGTAGGTGTATCAGTAAAGCAGATTTTACTTTTCCATGTATCAAACTAAAAATTTCTTTGTAACACTGAGTTGTTCACAGTATCTACAGCTGCAATCAAATGTATTGACAAATGCACGTAAAAGACTGTATAAAACTGTCAAAGTACATTTTGATACATCTGTATAGAGCCAATTGATTTTTCCTTTTTTTGTGGCTTGTGCACGTTAATACATGTTTTCTATATGAAACTGGCATTTGTCACTAACTTCACAAAGCACCGTGGATGTCATAAATTTGAATACTGTAATTGAACCTGAATTTACTATGGATTTATTTAGCAGATCAAAGAGTAGCTTCAACCTACAACACTAATTTTGTTTGCTAGTATAAACTCCTGAGCTTAGGGAAGTGCCAGAGAAGGCCTGCTCCTTTGAATTATGTGAATGTGAGCAAATCACCGGGTTTCTAGTTTTAAATAAAATTGGAAGTGCATTTTTTAGTTGAGGGCTCATGCTGATTTTAGTGTAAACATTCTGGCATTTCTTAGAGTCATAAAAACCATTGTAGCGGTCTCATGGGTGAGTGCAATACCAATGCAATAAAATATGACAAGTTTACTGTGCCACTGTTTACCTTCTATTAGGAGCTCGCTTTCTCATGTGAGGTGGGTGCTTTGCTCCCCAGTGAGCCTTGTCTGAAAAACACTGAGCCCTAATGAGGGCAGCATCTTCTCACCGTGGCTTGTCACCCACCCTGGCCACTGGGATGCTCTTCCCCATTTCAAAGTCGTCCTGTCTTGCTTGGTTTGGTCTGCTCCTGAGCCAGCCTTTGTGCCTGAGCCCTGCCTTGCAGAGCAGTGCTGCTAAGCCCAGCAGGCTGAGCGGAGCTCTGCCCCTGGGGCTCAGCCCCTCCTGCTCCCTGCAGCAGCAGCTGGCCCTACCTGTCCTGGCTGCTCTTCAAGGGCACCGCCAGCCAGGACCTGCCAGGAGAAAGGGCAAAAACAATTTGTGTTTCTAATTGCTCTAAGATATGATTACCAGCATCTTTCCACAGGAAAAAAAAAAAATATGTCTGCTAAATGGGGTATTGCAGGAAGGGCTTGTCAGTGCTGTTGCTGTTGGGAGATTACCGTGTGTGACTGGAAATGTGGAGAGTTAGTCACTCTCCTTGTACCCCAGGCTGTTATTTAAAGCTCTTGCTGGGAATGCCATTGCAACAGGGAGGGAGTAGCAGGAAATTCAGGGCTGGGGTCAGCAGTGATGTTTGCCTAGCAGAGAGAGAGGATGTGTCAGCTGAGCAGGGGTGGCAGTGCCCAGAGCCCTCACCTGAGCTGCCGGGATGGTGCTCGCAGCAGGGCTTGGCTCTGGGAGCTTCTCCCTGTTTCAGTGCATCTTTTTGTGTAAGAAAGAAGCACATAAATAATCAGAACCTGAACGGAGTCTTTTGTAGAATTGTAGGTGATTACCCAGCTCATAAAAAACACCAGTTGCCAAAAATACTTGTCAGTGCAAAGTCTTTAAAGGAAATAAGGGCCTTTCTGGTCCTCTGTGTTTAATTTTGTGTGGATTTAGCCAAGTTTTGTTTTGAGAAAGAGGAAAGGCTATGTAAGGGTGCCCTAAGGAAGCATAAAGGGAGACAGCATTGCAAGTCACAGTATGTCACTGGTGGCTTTGCTGGGACAAAGTAACTGTGGCAAACTGATGTACTGGAACTGCTGAGGACAGCAAGGGTTTGACTAACTCTGGTTGTGATGCAGTAATGCTGATGGGAAGGGAAGGAGTGGGGCTATGGACAGGCTTTGCTAAAGAGTGGATCTGGAGGAGCTTTAAGCCAAGCCTTTCCCACGGGCTGCTCTCAGCCTGGAGCGCCCAAGCCTTGCTGAGTCAGCCCCTGCAGGGCAGGCACAGAGGGCTCAGTGGCCCTGGGGAGCCAGGGCCAGCCTGCACACTGCAGAGGCGGCCCGGGGCTGCCCCATTCCATCCTGGAGCTTCTTGAGCAATCCCAGCTTCAGAGGGCACGGCTCTGATGCCTCCAGCTCCCTGTGCTGCAGGGTGGTGCCCCAGCCAGGCTCCACTTTCCCTCCTCAGCCTTCCTCAGGGCACAGCCTCGGGAATGGCTGCAGGAGGGTTGCAGTGGCATCCATGCAAATCCTCACTGCTTTGAGCTCCTCTGCCCCAACCCAGGCTGGGGAGGTTCGTGCTGCATGGACTGTTCCATTTGGTTAAACATGCTGCTTGTGTTTTCTGCAGGCAGGTGGTGCCCCAAATTATTATGTAGTATGGATTCTTTAATATCATTAATTTGAGGGTTAACTTTGATATGAGCTGCATAAGCAGGGACTAAGAGTTGCTTCATTCCTGGCAGAGCCTTGGTGATAGCCCCTACCAGTATCTATCTAGTTAATTTTTGAACTCTCTTACTCCCTTCAAAGTTAAAAGCTGATCCCAAACTGCTGATGACATCTACCACCTAAAACTGGGTGGTTAAATCTCAACCCATCAGCTTTGGTGGTTCTGGGGCCCCGCTCAAGCCATACTGTGATGCCCAAGCATGCTTGAAATTCACCTCACAAATGTGCTGTTGTGTTCCTGATTCACTGCCACCCCTCCAAAGATTCAGCAAGTGATAGTGGGTGCAGTGAGAGCTGGGCTCTCTCCTAATTAGCATTCCAAAATAAGTGTGAGGTATTGCCCAATTAATGTACTCTGCATTACCCAAGACCATGAACAGCCTCTTTTGTGAGGACCAAAGTTGTCTTTATAAAGAAATAATACAAAGATGTATTTAAATATGCATGGAATGTTGGTTATTTGAAACACTAAAGAAGCCTTGTTATGTGGGAGACCAGGGACAGTTGTTTTATTGTATTGAGTTTCAACATCTCTGAAACTTTTCAGCTGGGTTCTAGTCTAGAATGAGAATGTTCTCTTGAGGCTGAATCACATTGAGTTGTAAGCAGTATTCTATTGGCAGTGCAGAGGGCAGGATGCAAAGAGGAGTATTGTCCCCCCAGTAATGAGACAGGTTTAAAATGCAGAAGTTAGGGGTTTACATGGTGTTTGTTCCCTTCTGCAGTTTGGGGTGGGGATGACTTGGGTAGTTTAATTTTTTTTTTTTAACCCACTGGAGAATCCTTCCAGGCTTTTTCTCACTGCCAGGAGGGATGTGCTTTGCCTCTAGGATGTGAGTGACAGTGCTCACTTAATTGTCTGTGGAGGGTGGGATTGATGAAGCAGCACACAGGGTGCAGACAGTGCAGTGCTGATAGCTGGCCTCTGGCAAGCCAAACCCAGGCATCCTGTGGTGCACAGATCTGCTTTCTTGTGAGGCTTCTCAGTGCATGGCCCTTGGCCCTGCTTCTCCTGCCTTCCAGCTTTTCTATCTGTGAAACCCCACTGACAGAGGATGAGAATTTCAATTTGCTGTTTAATTTTATGGTGATATCAGGGTGAGGAGACTCAGGCCATGCATTATGAGGGCGGTTTTATGAGAGCAGTGATCAGGCTTTGAGTCATTACATCTACTTTACACTTTGGATTGTAATTGCTTTATGTAGCTTGTTAACTTTTGTTTAGTTTGCTTGTAGCTTATGAGAGGTAGTTGTCTTTATCAAAAACTTCCACCAGCTCTTTCATCACTAATTCTCCATGGTACCACAGTTCTTAGAAGCATGCAGGCAGGATTTTATCCCACGTGGCTATTACATTGTGGCTTCAAAAATACCATTGTGTTTTATTTTGGCTTGTTTTCCTCTCTCAGTTGCTAGGAACAGATATAACACTCAGAACAGTGTGAGTAATAATCAGAACTTCTTAAATATCAACTAATGTGGGAGATAAAACTACCCAGGTGACATATTTCTAAGTGCAAGCAGTAGTAAAGCCATATGAGAAGTCATTACCTTCACATTTTTTTAAATCATTTGTTGAGATGTATGTTGCTGTTTATTTAAAATACCCTTAGTACAAAGCTCCTGGGAATACCAGTGAGAATGTGGTTTGCAAGTCTCTCTGTGCAGGGGTTTCCATGGGCAGCTGTTCTTTGACCTTGCCCTACATGAGGAGTTTCAGGCTTTCATTTTTGGATTACCGACCATCCTCTCTCAGTATCACACATTCACCTTAGCTTTCTCAAAATGCAATGGCAAATCAGATTGCATTAATGGAAAATGCCTGGCCTAGAAAACAGCTTTTACTGCTGACAGAATGGGCTGATGAAATCTGGGCTGGTAAGGTATGCTATTTTTGACTGTGAAAAGTAGCATTTTCTGAAGGTTTGCTGAATGCAGTAATGTGATTTCATGTTCCTCTTTGTTAGTTATCTCTAGCTGCTGGTGATGGTAATGGATGTTAATGTTCAACATTTAATCAGCTAAGGTATGTGTCTGTCTGCTTTTCTTTCTCGAATTTTGCAGGGATTGTTATCAGCTCCATGTGTTTTCTAAGAATCAAAAGCAGCTCAGAGAAGATGAACAGAGGTCTGCTAAATCTATTTTAGAAGCCCATAAGTACAAATGAATGATTATGTGAAAAAAATTCATCCTTCCCTCTGACTAAAGAGGTGCTTGCAGTAACTGTTGGCTTGCACTGTCTTCCTCCAACCTTTTCATGGCCATTTAGTGAGGTCTGTTTCAGACTAATTCCCACAATCTCTAGGTTTTATTCCCTGCTGAGGCTGGAATATTTGGATGTCTGTTCAGACACAGAGTTTACTTTCTAATTAGCACATCAAGTGCTTTTTTTTTTCCCCTCTTTTTTTTTTTTTTTCTTTTTCCTTTTTTGAAGGCCACAACCTCTTGTCCCAATGCAGGCAGGTGAAATTTCACGGGGACTTCATCATGGCTCATACCTCAAGCATCCGGACACGCCTTTGTGATTGTCATTCATATCCGCCTGCCATTGCCTCTGGCATTTGCTGAGTTCACGTTTCCATGTGATTTACTGCAGAACAGTTTGTTTAACGAGTTTCTAACACACACTGACAGGGAAGTCCCCCTCAAGAAGCTGAACTAATGATAGCCTTCATCTTTGCTTTCTTCAGGTAGAAGCTAAAAAATCAATCTGTTGGTACCCGTGATTTAGACTTTGCACTTGGGGTGAATTCCTGAAACTTGGAAACTTTGCCCTTGAATCTGTGAGTGCTCTGAATTGCAAATGCTCTTTGTCATGGGTTCTGTGTGCGCAACAAGGCGGGGAGTTCTGAGGCAGCCCTGTGCTCCCCAGTTGCAGAATTTCATGTGCAATTGGGTTATGAGTCAGCAGCAGCTCTCTGTGAGTGTTCAGGTAACCACTGAGGTGTCTGGATGCTGAGGCTGCTCCTTGACAGCATTTCTGGGAAACCTTTTAATATCCCAGAGCAGCTGCTCTGTCTTTTGGCCTTGGCTTCTTTGGTGCATGCCTGAATAAAGTCACTAAGTGTTTGCAATACCAAGATCCACTTAATGTTGGAAAAAGTGATTCATCTGGGTCTTATAAAAGATTGCTTATCTCCCATGATGGGTTGGGTACAACTGCAAAAATAACCCTATGTGTCTCATTCACAAAACCTAAGCAAATTCATTGGAATAAAATACAGCAAAAATCCTCTCTTCCCCAGTTGGTTGCTGATCTCATGTATTTGGGGCTCTGCCTGGCACAGTGCAGATTTACTGATCCATTAGTGGCTGCTGTTTGGCTGCACCTCCACATAGGAAAATTATGTCTAGAAAATAAACTTGGCACATCAGACACGCCATAACTAAATCATTGCAGCCAGCACATTTCCTCCTGTTCTGCTTAACTGCCTCGAGTTTTGATTATGTACAAATTTAATGGTTTGGTTCTGCTGGAAAATCTGGGGTTTGTTTATTTAAATTTATATTTCTTAATGAATGCATGCAAGAGAAAGCGCTAAGTAATTACAAGTGAGGAACATGGAAAACTGCTATGCTGAGCTGAGCATTAGTTTCTGAAAGTACAGGCCCTCCTTTTTAATAGTCTAATAAAAATTTTGGTAAACGAGTGACGAAGTGCTTGCAAATTCAAGCTGATGGTGGTCCCTGGAGGACTCCTTGCTGGAACAACCTAACAAATCTTCTGGGAATTTTGTTTTGGTGATTAAAAGCAGAGTGCAAGTAACCCTTCCATGGGGTGGGCACAGGGGAAAAGGCTCTGGTGGCCATAGGTGGATGCTGGGGCTGCTCTAGAGTAGTATCCATCTGTAGTTGTAAGGTACCTCTCTGTATGAAACTTGACAGTCAGAGGAGCACCAGGAAGACAATGAAATTTTCAAGGTATTTCTATTTTGGGAAGACCCTACTGGTAGTTGACAGAGGGAGAGAGAAAAATGGGGAAAAAATTCCATTTCTGCTTCAGGTCTTCTGTCTTGGCTGAAGGTGGGAGTGGAGGTTACTCTGTGTGACTTTGGGATCTCTTGAAAAGTGAGAAATATATGCTGGAAACAGATTGTCCTGCATACCCAATCAAATTTGTTTAACTTCTGTAAGATCACCATGTCAAGCGCATTTTGAAACCTCTCTCTCCTAAGCTATCTTATATAAAATTCGGATGTTGGTGATAGCATTTTGTTAATTGTTGAGGCAAAATTAAGCCTTGATATGGTTTAGTGAGAGCAGATAAGGTGGTGCTCATAAGAGCTGATATCTTATCATAGCAGGAAGAGCACAGGGTGATCAGGGCGGGTGTGAGTCACATGCCAGCGCCAGCATTGCCACCACTTCTCTTGGCTGCAGTAAATTCTTGTGGCCTGGACTCAAGTCAGTGGTGCTTTTGGCCATTTCTAATTAGCTCCATGGATACCATAATTAATTTCTTTATTATCTTGCATTAATTTAAGTATTGTGTAGATATTTAAATATATGACTCTATCGTGTCAACCACGGGGGCCTCCAAGCCGAAATGGAATGTTATTGTTGAGTTTATTTGCCAGTAGTTTTGTTGGATACAGATGCTTTTCCAGATTAAGAAGCAGAATTGTGTTTGTTTTGTCACTTTCTCCTAATTAGCAGCTGTATGACATCCAGCAGGAATTTGAAGGGAAACTTTCCTTCTTGTGCGTCATCATTGCTGGAGTGAAGGCTCTGTGGGCTGGGCTGTGTCCTGACCTGGATCCCAGCCTGGGGACTGTGTGTGCCCTCTGGGTACCTGCTCTGGTTACCAGGGCTGCAGGAGGCTTGGGGAAACCTGACAAAGCCCCATTGGGGATGGGGTTGGCATCCTGGGATCCGTATGGAGAGAGGGAAGAAAACCCCTTGGGAGCATTAGTGACATTAGCCAGTCACCTGAGAAGGCTTCATTTGCTTTAGCAGTTGGCTCAGCTGTGGGCTCATTCCTCATGCTGGAGCTGGTCTCAAAACTGTGTTATCCTGCCATGGTTTGTGCCTCCTGCAGTGCCCAGAGTGTGAGCTCCATTCCCACCGGAGCAACAGGCTCCTCCACCGTGCAGGCTTTCAGCCACGGTGGCTTTGCTCTGGTGCAGGTAGATTCACACTCCAGATGCTTCCCCTGGAGCAAGTCAGAGGGCCCTGCCAGCCTCTTGTAATTCATCATTTCTGCTGCTCACTGGTGTGTCTGCTGAGAGCCTCCCTGGAGCTGCCTGGCAATTGCTAAGCTGGGACAGGAGAGACCTATCACAGCTATTTTTGGTCATGCCTGGCATTGGCTTTGTTCCCTCAGGACTTTATATAATTTACCTTCTCATCAAAAGGGAGACTTTCTGCAGGACCCTTGAAGAGTTCTTAAAGCATTCATTAAATGTCTGCCTCCATAAAAACCCCTACTTTAAAGTTTTACCAGGTGATATGTCCATTGCAAAACTGGGCCAAATCCTGTGCTCCTGGAGCAGCAGCTGTGCTGTAAATCTCTGTGTTGCCTGGACCTGGAAGATGGATGGGCAGAGCTCTGATTTAAAGATGCCATACACCTTATGAATTCAGGATAGTAGAGGACTTAAGAACTGAGTCCAGCTCAAATTGTGAGTCTTCTTGTCCAGAACTCCCAGCAGCCACCCATAAAGCTGGTCTCTCTTCGGCTGTTCTTTTTCTGAACCTCTTGCTTGCTGAGGCTGTGACAGCAGGTCTTCCAACCAGCCTCTGTACATCAAGTGCCTTCCCCTCACTCTGCAGGGATGTGTGAGGATGAAAAGCCTTGGGGAAGACATCTGCTCTGTGCTGGTGAACCAGAGTGGTGGAAAGCATTCTGAATGCACCTGAATGGGGTCAGCAGTGAGAGCTGCTCTCCTTCTGGGTTGGTGCAGTGCCACTCCTGGGCATGTCCTTCAGAATGTCATTACACACACCTTCACAGGGGCTCTGCTGTGCTGGTGTTTCTGTTGGTGACCTAACAGACTCTGCTTCAGAGCTATTTTCTCCTGAGCTAATTCCCTGTCTTGCTTTTATTTATTGGTGATAAAAGACTATCACAGATAAATAGGCATGTTCTCACTTGACTCAATAACTTACACGGCATTGCTGAAGGTGATTTACAATTTATACATGGAAAGGATTTGCTGATCTCATTAATAACTTTCCAAACATCTAGATAAACACGCTATTGCTCTGAATCAAATGAGCATGAAACAGCCAAGGTATTCACCTGCAAGGGCTTCTGGCACTCTGCTCTTTCCCAGACAACAGAAGTTTGACAAAAGAATGTGGGAACTGCCAAAACGCGTTTCTCCTCACAGCCACCCAATCACCCTAAGGTGGGAGATTTCAGCTATTCTTGCTAAATTATTCTTCTCTGTTGGAAGGCTTGTTGACAGGAGAAGATTCCCAGCTCTTTGATTTTTAAATCAGGGCTGTATTTCACATCTCTGAGACTGCGGCCCATGCAGGCATTTTGCTGCATCCTCTTAAATGTCCCACCAAAGCCTGAGATGCAAGAGAGCAGCTAAACAATCTCTACAAGCTTCCTCCGTCAGGGCTGTAAAAGGAGAGCTGAGACAGTCCTGGGTATTCCCTGCTGAGTAAGGCTGTTGCCATGATTTGTTTCATCAGAAATAATCACCTCCTCTTGTTTTATGGGCATCTTGTTATCTGCAGATCTCCAAGTGCTCTATTGCTTAATTAAACCTCACAACAGCTTTTAGGTGTATGTATTGTGAATCTTATTGCTATTTCCTGAGTGCATAAACTGAGGCAGGGATTTTGAAGCATACAATTTGGGTGTCTGTGTAGTTACCCTTTTCAATTTAGGGGGCCCAAAGGAGCAGCCCTGCTTCCTCTGCTCCCTGCTTCTTTCATGCCATCAACTCCTGTGGGAGGGTTATCCATAAAAAAGCAATCTCCCATGATCTGTATGGAGTCGAGCTGGAAGTTAGTGAGCAGAAGGTGAGGCCAGACCCACTGGGAGGAAAAGGAATGATTTTTCCTCTCTAAGACAGTGATACACAGTGTTGTGTCCATGAATGCCAGAGGCAGGCCAGGCAAGCTGTTCTCAACCTCTGGCAGAGCCAGGAATTACAGCTGTCTTGGTCTCCATGTAGCTGTGAGATTGCCCCTTGTTGAGAAGCTTCAGGCTGTGAGGGAGAACAAGTGAACAGCTTCCAGATGGCTCCTGGCATGTTTGGGGGTTTGTAGGTTTGCCCAGTGAGGGGCAAATCTCCTGTCCTGGAGATACTCAGGAGTGGTGTGGATACAATCCTGAGTAATGTGCTCCACAGAACCCTGCTTGAGCAGAGGTTGGAGCGGAGAACATCCAGTGGTCCCTTCCAACCTTACCCGTTCTGTGAAACTTCAGCTTGATGTACACATCTAGGAGAGAGTTGGGGTGAAAAAAGGCATCTAGGGAAATCCTGGGTGGTTTGAGTCTTCTTCCTCTTTCAGAACCTCTTTGGTGGCAAGTGCCACGTTTAGGCAAGGGTGCAGCTGCATGTGCCTCAAGTCCAACACTTCCGAAAAGGTGGGATCTGTGTAGAACAGAGAAACATGCAGCTTGAGCAGATTTAGGGAGAAAAGGACAAACAATTGGGCTGCTGTTTTGCTCTTGCTGTTGAGCTTTGTGCTACATTTTGCATTGGTAATGAACTAAAAGTGCTCGTGTGCTCCGAACAGCAAAGGGCAAAGAAGAGAGAAGCAACTCATCAATGTATGACCCTCTCTAAAGTGTCGTGGGTAATCAAGTGTGAAGTACTTAATGGATCATGATTTGCATGCCACTATTTTGATTGATGTACTACTTAGTAGAGGTTTGATAGTTTTTTACAGTGGTGTTGATGGGAGTCTCTCAGAAGCAAAGGTATTTAAAAGATGTGTAGATGTGGCACCTAGGGACATGGCTTGGTGGTGGACTTGGCAGTGCGGAGTTAGCAGTTGGATTCGGTTCTTTCCCTAACTAAATGACTCTGTAAGCACCTTGTCTATTTTCTTTAGTGCTGGGGAGAGCCAAAGCAGTGGTTTTTTGAAGTCATTGTGTTCCCAGCATCTTTGTTAAACAGTCAAAAATAGTGCAGAGTTGTTATCTTGCATAGACCCTGATCTCACCAGAACTGTCTATATTTAGGCATCTTCCAAAACCTTTGTGTCAAGCAATTCTCTGGGGAGACCAAAATAGCTTTTTTTTTTTTTGCTGTTTATATATAATGTTGTACAGCCATCTAGAGAGGATGTGATGATTAAACCATATTAAGACATCTTGCTATAGCTCTGGAGACAGGAGCTTTAATTGTGTTCCAGGCTGCTCACAGTTAAAGCCAGCATAAAAAAAGCCCAGAAAACCAGTGTAGTTTTTAGTTTGCTGCCATGAAGTGGCTCCATCACACTCATGATACAAGTTCAAACAGTAGCAGAAAACATTGCAGCTATGCTGGGTTCTGCTGTGGAGTGAAATTCCACTTGCACAAAAGAGACAGCATTAAGGGATCGAAGGGCAGCACCAATCCTCAAATTCTTCACGATAGACAATTTGTTAAAGGGTATTAATGTAATAATTATTTCAGCCAGCTTGCCATGTCTCAATAGCCTGTATAAAATACAAGCACCTTTAAAATAGCGGGGAAGAACGTGTTAGGTGCTCTATAATACATTACAAGTACAATCTTTGCAAAGTCCAGGACCCTGAGCTGATGGTTGTGTTAGGAGCAAACAGACATTTTAAACAGGAATGTCAGAGCTCTGTGGTGGGCCTTTCTGTCTTAAAGTGCTCAAGCTGATGCTGTGCTCTATCACAGGCTTATCTAACTTTGGAGGTTTAATTGCCTTTCTACAGAGCTGTTAAGATTTAGGAGATGAGAGATAATCCCAGGCTGGCTGGACAGTGCTTTTGAGATACAGATCTCTGTTCTCATCAGTGCTTTTACACCACTGGGGAGAGAGGCTTGTAAGCAGGTCTCCTGACAAGAGGATTAGGGCTTGTTAATGTGGCGATTCAGGCCAATTAATCAGCTTTCACTGGAGTATATCATAAAACTTCAGTAGGGATTTTTTTTCCTTCCTGTAAAATGCAGTTGCTAAAGAACAAAAATCGCGATTTTTTGTTTTGTTTTTTAATAAAAAACCTCCACCTTATTATCTTAGGTTTGCCTGAAAATCTGTCAGTTTCGTCATTCTCGTCGTGCTGCTTCTGTTCAAGGGAATCCATCAACTTGTTTTTCTAATTGAGTAATTATTTGAAACTGATTAGTTGACTCATCCCTTAAATCTCACAGCTTGTCGAAAGGTGATTAAACTTCCAAAGTTAGATGAAGTCTGTGATAGAGCAGAGTGACAGCCTGAGCACTCTGAGGAGCAGAACATCGAACCCTTGGCTCAGGGCAGCGTTTCAGAGATGCCCTCGGCTCTTGGGTCAGTGCTGGTGCTCTCTGCTCCCAAAAAGGACACGGCTGCTCCTGAGCAGAGGCGCTCTGTTCTACCAGGGCATCTGTTCAGTGTTCAAATACTTTTTAAAAGTAAACATGCAAAACAGTGCCCTGCCAAGTCCCCAGTTCAGCAGCACATTCTGCTTCCTTAAAGCACTGAAATGTGGAGCTGTGTGTGCTTTCAGTGCTCTGCTGCCTGCAAGGAGGGGACAGGCCCCTGTGCCACTGCGCGGGTACAGCAGTGTCCCCAGTGCTTCCTGCTGGTGGCCGTCGGCCGCTTCGCTTGCGCTGCCAGTGCTGGCAAATATCTTCCTGTAGAGAGCAGAGCAGGTTGGGATTTTCACTTCTCCTGCAAAGTGCTGACTTCTCACTGAGAAAGGCTGGGTTTTTTTGTGGTTATTTTCAGTCACAAATTTTTTCACCTAGTCCTTGAATTTTTAGCTTTCTATTTTTATGTCAGACAAAAGCCCAATAAAGCAAGTGTTCTGTCCAGGGGTTGATTTTCCTTGGTGAGCTTTTCCAGCTGTTCTCCCGTCTGGTGCAGGGCTGGGAGCTTTGTGTGCTGGTGGGGTTGACAGAGCTGACGTGAGATCAGGGTGCTGTCAAAGACCAGGAGTGAGCATGATGTGAGAAATGTCAAGCTTATCCCCATCTACTCCCCCAGCTACCACAGCTGTAGCAGAAAAAAGGGTTGCATAGATAAGCTATTATTATTAATACATAGAAACGTGAGATTTTCAAATTCCTAGGTTTTTTAGAAGAGGTTTTTTTAGCAGTTATGATCTATCAGCTACGTAGCAAAGTTCAGAATAATTCTTAATTTTTAAGAATCAAAGCTAATTTTTCATTTTTAACTTTTCTGTGTACATCCCTATTAAACTTAATATATGAATTGCATATGTATTTAATTTTTTGGTTTATGATTTTGACTATCTAGTGTCTTTAGAAAAAGGGGACCAATGAAAGATTTAAGTGATCTGACTGATAGACAAATTTAAGCTTTTCAATTGATTGCATTATCAGCGTAATTATATTTCTTTTGCATGAGGTGCAAGTTGATTTGTAATATTTCTGTAGAAGACAAGCAGTATGTTTCTCTGTGTGAAACACAGGAGAAGTGATGCTGCTTAGGAGTGGCACTCCAAACCCACAAGCCCTGTCCCTGCAGAGAGAATTGTGCAGTGCCCAAGTGCATGGCAAAAACATCTGGCAATTGGCTCTGAAAGCTGTGCAAAGAAAATGATACCCAGGTGAACAGGCCCTCCTTGGCTGGGATTAATAGGCCATTCTGGTTCTTGTGTCATACACCTGGGAGTTTTGTTAGTGCCTGCAGCTCTCTCTCTTGAACAGATTACTGCGTCAGATGTCCAGTCCTGTTGTGCTTGTGCCCTTTCCTCAGCTGGAGACTTCATTTTTTGTGGTTTGTTTCCCTGGATTTCATGTATATTAAAAAAAAATTGAAGCTCTGGGATTCAGGTCAGAAGATTTTGGCTTGTTCAGGAATTTTATCAGGAGGGCAGTGAAGAAGCCTACATGGGTGGTGGGTTTTAGAGGACAAGCTGCTGCAAGCACAGGCACAGCAGCTGCAGAAGGCCGAGGTGGATGGGCAGGGAGCCCTTGGCACAGCTCAGACACACAGGAGAAGCACCCAGGAGGATTCTGGAGTCCAGCCATTGCCTGAGGATGCAGAGGAGGTGTTGGGAAAGCCAAAGCCAGGCTGGAGTTTGTCTGGTCTGTGGGATATGAAGGACGCCCAGAACACCTGCTCCTGCAGGCACAATAAGGAAGGCTGAGGAAAGCACGGTCCCAGGGCTCAGTGGGGAGGAGGCCTAGTGACCAAGGACATGGCAGAGGTACTGAATGCCTTTCTGCCTTGGCTTTCACTGGCAGTGTTGGCCCTGCAGGTCCACCAGAGGCTGTCAAAGTGAAGTGTTAAAGAAGAGGACTGAGCACAGAGGAATTTAAGTGAGGTGGGCCTGATGGGATGTGCCTGATGGTGCAGCAGGGTTTGGCTCAGGGCAGTGCACTCCCATTCCCTGCTGTCTTTGAGAGGCTGTGGCAATGGAATGGGCACCTTGCAGTGAGTGCCTCATCTCTTTCCCTCCTGAGGATTCAGTGGGAGACCTTGGGTGGTGATGGTGGCTTGTTTCCACACCAAAGATCACTCCAGCTCCTCACTTCTTAAACTGAAGTAGGCAACTGACTTTCTAACCTCCCAAGAGCCAAATAAAAATCTGGCCACCTGTCTCTCCATGGGTGCACTATCAGGCAAGGCACTCTTAGATTTACCAAAGGTGTTTGAGTTCTGTTGTGACTGGCATCATGGGATCAGTCCCCAGCCTTAAATCAGCAAACCACAGCACTAGCACTAGCTACAGACCTGTAGCTAAGGAAAAAATAACCAAAGAGATTTAATTATTTTTTTTTAATGATTGTTCAGATTAGGTGTGTGAAAAGCTCCTCCACTTGGTTTATGCTGCAGCTTTGCAAAGGAGGTGTGAGTACTTAACCTGCTAGGGTATCTGCATGTACAGGTCCAGTGGCTTGGACACTCAGAGTTTGGATTTCAAATCATACTACATTAATGTTCCAAGGTCCCTTTATTTCTGTTTTGAACTTCCTGAGTTTTTACCCAATCATGGAGTAAAAGTGCTCTGCAGTCAAACAGTCTAGACTCTTCCCCAGTGGGATTTTTGTGTTTCCTTGTGCCACTCATGCATCGAAAATACATGCTTAGTGTGTAGAAATCTGGTTTTCTCATCAGAGATACCAGCTAAAGATGGGGCGCTCCTTTTTATGTGTAGCAATAGTACAGTCATTATTAACAGGAGGCAAAGATCTTACAGTGTGAGCATCAAAGGAATCTGACGTTATTTGGAAAGAGCATTTGGTATATCACATCACATTCTACAACTTGACTTTTAAGAAATGCTCAAGAGAAAGTTTTTTTTTTTTTCCCTCCTGCTTGGCTTCTAAGGATCTTTATTTATCACCCTCAGGGGCATTACAGTGAGTAATTAGATTGGACCAGAGAATGACTTAATTTTACAAGAAACTCATTAATTCATCCTATTTTAAATCTTCTCATTTCACCCCAAACCCAATTATGCTTGTAGTGGCAATGATCTGGAAAGGCATTGTCTCGTAGGTATCAGGGGCCCACTGGGACCGCTGGGGTATTCATGTTGGGGAGACAAGGGTGACTCCCTTTCTTTGACTTTTAGGTCAAAAGACCTGGTTGCTGGGACAGCTTGACAATTAGAAAACCCTGATGAGCATTTGGAAGAAAAACAGCTGTACAATAACAGAGGGGTTCATGGTGCGGGGCAGAAAGCTCATCAAAAGAGACTATCCAAACAATTGAGTTCTATAATTAACACACCAAAATCTGTTCAGAAATGGTAATAACAGTAAAAGTAAGCTTAGAAGATGCTGCCTTCTTATGTGGCAGATGTAGTTTTGTTACGATGAGAGAGAGAAAATCCATCCTCTTAAAGTCTAAGAACAACATTCAAGGGGAAAAGTAAAAGTAACTTTTTGTTCCTGAGGGTGCAGTTAAAACGTGAGCTCAAAATATTTCCAGGCAGAAGAGCTGTAGGAAAAGTAACCAGTGATGAAACACATCAAATGTGCTATCAAAGTATTTTTTCAAGTCTTTAAACACAAATTTCTTTTCTCACTGAAATGTATAAACGTGACATTGAAATATCTCTTATTAAATGATATACCTCGTCCTTCATTTCACCAAGAGTACTATTTTGGAGCCTTTCTTTAAAGTTGGCTACAATCATTGACTTAAAAGTAGTTTTCTCTTCTCTGTTGTGTGCAGAGAGAGATTTGATTCAAAACTGCTTCTCAAGGAACTTTCAAGTTTTCTTGGTATGTAGCTAACATATTTTTCTGCTTCAAGAAAGGGAACTGGAATGCATAGCTTCTGACAACTGAGCTGATTGCACAGGTTTTAGCAGCATTGCTTACTTGCCTGTGATAATAAATGTTCTTGGGGGTACAGAGGGCTCCTTTTGGGCAGGAGGGTGCAGCAGGAGCACGGTTTGGTTGTGTTCCTGTCCTTGTGTGGAGGGCTCAGCCTTTGGCACAGGGATCTCACGGCCACGGCTCTGCAGCCAGCGCTGCTGGCCTGTGCAGGACTGCATCCCTCAGGATGAGCACTTCACAACACCTCTGTCACATTTGCTTCTAATATCAGTTTATTGACTTAACTAGATTTACTTGAATAAAACCACGTTTCTGTGCTTGTTTTTCTCTCTAGTCACTTTATTAGGTCCTAATCAGAAATCAGTATTTTCTTGGTTGCAGTCCTCTTCAGCAGAGGCGGAGGCTTCAAGCAGGATTTCTGATTTCTGCTCCCTTGGTCCCTGGTGTCCAGGGCTGTGCCAGAGCTCCTGCCCAGCAGCTTTCAGCTCGGGGCTGGCCCCCTTGGGCATTCCCATCCCACCACTGCTCAGATCCCAGCCAGGCTCAGAGGCGTCTCCCATCCCTGCCTCCAGCACTGCCAGAGCGTCTGCCTGGGGCTCCATGAGATGCTTTTAGGATGTGCACTGCATTTTCAATAGTTTAGGAATTTGTCAGCAAAGAGGTTGGGATTATTTTTTTATCCAACCCTTTACGAACATTACACCATTTAAATTTTTTTTAAAGGGCTGTTAGGTGTGCCAAGCCTTTTCCTAACTCGGGAGGAATTACTGCCATTTCCACAAGGATAAAGGAACAATTTAAGAGCAAGTACTGGGGAATATTTTTTTAAACAACTCTAGATTTGAAAGAATAATTTTCTTCAATATTTCCCCTGCCCCCAATAAAAAACCCCAACAATATAGCTTATTTAAAAATAGTTAAAACCAATTTAATGCAAGTATTTTGTTGTAGCAGTGTTTAAAAAGAATGTGATTAGAGCCCCATCCACTATGAGATGAGTTTTTAAATTCTGAAATTGCTGCCTGAAATTTTCTAGTCAAAAATTGAGCGTTTGGAGAAACCAAGCAAGCAGACTTTGCAGCCCACACACGTATTCTTTCTCTTTTTCTGAGGAATCTTTAAGTCTGAAAATCAGGTTTTGATGTGAAAACAGAGTTGGAAAAACAGCTTGAGAAAATTTACAGCTAGATTTGACTGAAGTTCCATAATTCTTCAGAGTAATTTTTGAAGTCTTGACATGCATCACTTGGATACATTTGGAAAAAAGAAGGAAAAAGGCATTTAATAATGACCAGCATTGTTTGCCAGATCTTGTCTTGCTTTAAGAGAAATAGAAATCAAATAGATTATTGAGTTAGTATTATAACTCAAAGACATCAGCATGATTATTTCAAGCTGATGTCCATTTAAATTAATGTGATTTGTTCTGAGGAAAAACTGTGAAGTGAAAATATTTTTGTTTGAGAATTTCCCTTGAATGTGGTGCAGCTGATTGTAACCGTGTTACACTTGGGGGCGACCTGAATGTGAGAAAAAATTTTTTTCTCTTTCAAAATACAAAAAGAAACCTCACAGAAAGAACTAATTAAGGCAAAGCTAAGAAATTGAACTCAAAGTTTGCACTGCACATGTGAACTAATCTTTTCACAAAGGCATCTTTCGAAAACTGTGTAAGAACCCCATTCATGCTGGGTCTCACCCAGCAAATCCTTCCTAGAAAAGCAGCTGCGTGAAGATTTGTCATGAGCAAGCAATAAAGACTTCCAGGGAATGAGTTCTGTACAGGCTTCTTGTTTGCCTACTAAATCATTACCCTTCAAAAAAAAGTCCATCTGTAGTTGTAATAGGTGTGTCAGCAGCACTTCATGCTAAGAACAGCTTTTACAGGATTAGGTTGGAGTTTTTAAGTGGCGCTACCATGGAGCTCTTGGGGGCAAAGAACTCCTGGTTTAATGCAGCACATGCTCTAATGCCCTTTTATGTCTGATGTGAAATGTGGTGAATCTCTGAGCACACTAAAATGAAGAAAACTGTCTTCAGGAGTAGTTGATTTTTTGAAGCAAAATGGCTGTGTGTGCTTTAGGAGCAGCCAGTGTGTTTGGAGAGCTTTCTTCAGGTCTTGAAATATTAATGATCTTGGCTTAATATAGTAGAAAACAAAATACAGTGCATGAAACGAGGGGGAAAAAATCCTTGAGTTACAGAGTGTTGACCTTGCAGTACCCAGTGAATACATCTATTCCCTTTTGGACCATGGAGTAGGAAAAGATAGGGAGGAATGGTCACAAAAATCTTTACCTGTGATATTTTTTTGTCTTTCTAGAAGTGTGTTATAGCCCAAACAGGATTTTCAGACTTGAGCTAAATTGTTGAATTGTTGAAGTATTTTAATACCGCAAATATGCTAAAGATAGCTCACTGTTTAATTATTTCTGTGGTTTGTGATGTTCATATTAAGAGTAATATGAGTTTACATGTTTAGTGTTGAAACTGTGAATGATAGAAAGAATTTTGTGGATAAAGGCTGTCAGCTTGGTTTCCTCTTGTATTCTGTTTTTCAATGCCTTGTCTTTATATGTGGCAGCAAGATCCTTCCTGTGGGTGTCTCTCCTGGTCATACACAGACTTAGGAATATTTCTCATCTGAGCTGTGACAGTGAAAACCAGGAGTAATATCTAAGACCAGAATCTGCCACTTGAGTGCTGCTCTTGTTAAGCCCAGAACACATAGTGATAAAACAACTTGCTCACCAGATAGTGCAAATCATATGTTAAAAAAAAGAAGGGTTATTTTGTTTGTTTGTTTGTTTTGCTGGGCAATTCCCATCCCAGGCAGAATAAACTGTTTTCCAGGAGTTGCCTTTGCATTCTGATGGTGCCTGGCAGACGTGGTGGGTTTGAATTTGTGTTCAGGGACCAAAACCGTTCCTGACATGGGGCAGGCTGGGTTTAACCCCTGCAGTTCTCCCTGCCAGAGCTGTAGCTGCTGCTTTTAATGGAAACCCCAAGGCTGTTTGAAGCATGGCCAAAACACACCTTGCAAGTCGAACCTTATCTAATGCCACAATGCATGTGAGCTCTGTAAATCCCAGTCACTTGGGCAATGTGTTTTCCCAGGCTCCTCTGGTCCTGTGGCAGCCCCAGCGAGTGTCACCAGGCTGATCCCCCAGCGCTCTCACACACGGCATGTGGCACATCGTAAAGTCAGGACTTGTTAAGGACATTTCATAAATGGCTTTGGCTAATAAGAATGAAGTAACTTGCTCTTTTATAAACGTGTTACTAATATCCCTCTATATTTCCCACTGGAGAGCTTCATAAGAGAAGCAGGGAAAGAGTGAGGGGGTCTAAGGGAAGGTTGAAACGGCAAGAGTGAGCCCTGGCTGTGAGGGGGCTTATGCCCTCCCAACAGGAGCCTGTGTGTAGCAGGGGAACCCTAAAGGTAGTGTAGGTGATAAATGACAAGATGTGAGAGTGAGTCACACAATAAATACTGGGAACAGCCTTTCTTTTTTACTGGTTTGGGTGCCTGGGAATTTTCTGTCTTCTCTGCAGTGCTAAAAGCCAGTGGTGGTGATGGTGGGCTTTTTTCTCTAGCCAAGGGAGACATTTCTAGGATGACATACCTGTTAACCACCATGAAAATGTGTTATTAATGATGCTAATGAGTTTTTTCCAAGTGATGTAAAAGTAGCTTTTATGAAGTGAAATCACCAAAAGCTTGCCAGCTGCACTTGGGCCCGGGTGGCAGTGGCGCAGCTACTGCTGTGCCCCAGCTTCGAGCAGGAGAGAGCATTGCTGCTCTCCTCCCCTGGGGAGAAAGAGTCAAATGAATTCTGCCTTGCCAGGAGGGAGATGTGCCATTTCCGGGCATGTTGGGTTCCTGTCCCACTCCCTCTTAAAAATTGGCAGTGTCTGACTGTCAGCTGCCATTCCTTAAGTGGTCATAGAATAAACCAATTGCACCCCTTTTGTCACGCTCTGTGTGTGTGGGGTGCAGGTGGACATGGGTTAAGCCACATGCAACTCCACAGTAAGCACAAAGAGGCAGCTGATTTTCTGGCAGTGTCAACAGAAGAGTACAATTTTATTTTTTTTTTGCCATCTCTAAGCCAGCTTTTAAAATGGCTCCTTGTTGGAATTAGAAATCAGTATCCCCTGACGTAGGACTACTCATTAAGAGTGTGATGATTGTTAATTCTTCACCTGGGGCTAAGAGGACATCATTAGATCTCTTTGAAACGTCTCCTGCCTTGATTTTGAATGAGTAAGCTAGCAATTTATGATCACAGCCCGGGCCAGTAACACTCTCCCTTCCTGTTCCTCCATCCAGCTTGCAAAATCGGATACTACAAGGCTCTCTCGACAGACGCTGCCTGTGCCAAGTGCCCTCCCCACAGCTACTCCATCTGGGAAGGCTCCACGTCCTGCACCTGCGATCGCGGCTTCTTCCGAGCCGAAAGCGACGCTGCCTCCATGCCCTGCACCCGTGAGTTGGTCTTTGAGCAATCTCTGCCCCTTTTATCACCTCTTCTCTGTGCCTCTAAAACGTGCTCTGCTCCTGACAGCAGCATTCAGTGGCTCTCGTGGCCCTTTGCTGATGCACTTCGCATTTTGGTCACACTTCTGAGTGACAGTGTTAGTTCTCAGCCTCTATTCCTAATGGTGGCATGGCTGTGCTGACCCTTGTATAAATAAATCAGAAGACACAGTTACAAAAGAGGGACTTGCACACCTTAGTAACACAGGTAGAAATAAAATACAGGCCTCAGTTCCAGTCTGAGCACCTGGCCAGTAGAGCGTATCACCTTTCATATCTTTAAATATGAATATTTTTAGAAATTGTGAAAGCTTTCCTTGTAATTGTATGACCTCAGGTAAACAGGTAATATTTATAATCTCATTATATTTCTAATTTGCTTGAAATATAGCTGGTGACCCTTAGGAACCCAAGTGTTCATCTGAAAGGGTGGCAATAATAAATCTTAAACTTTAATTGAACTCCCAATGCATGGTTTATTTTTTCCTGTGTAGGTAAATAAATCATGTGCAGCAAATGGAATTTGCTCTAGTTCCACCAAAATACCTTCATCAGGGAAAAGGAGAGAAGCATTGAGCACAGTCAGGGTTGCTAGATAAACTCCTTGTCCTATGTGTTGGTTAATGGCTCATGCTGTTGAAGACCTGGGATTCCAGGCATGTTCTGGTGTTAAATTGTGATCCTCTTGTTCCTTGGTTTTCACTTTCTTCGGAGCAGAGCAGTTTGAAACAATAAGTGAAAGGGCTGTATGTTACCAGGGGGGATATCCATGTGTGGCATTCTCTGAAAACTATTGGAAGTGTTTCCAGATTTTTGGAGTTCAGCTGTATATTTATGTAGAGAGAGAGTGTGTGTGTGTCTGAGTGAGGAAAGGCCGAGATATTTCTTTTGTAACATTTTAATATATTGAGAATTAATTTTGTGAGAGATGACTCACATTTATTTAAACCTTAATTTCTCCCTTACAAGGCAGAAACAGAGCATGTCCATAACTAAGTTAGCACTCATCCCTTCCCCACACTCCCTTGATTCCAGCTGTTCTCCAGTGATTTCCTTCTTTTCAGCAATGGGTTCTGCTGGGTGGTGGTTGAGGAGGCCAGGCCATAGCCAAGAGCAGCTGCTTTTGCTTAGTAGGAAGCAGAGTGGTGCATGTATCCCTTGCCAAGTATTGACTGGGAATGGAGTCTAACTGTATTGTGAAACCTTGTCTAAATGGGCAACAACATGCTTTCTATAATATAATTTACACTACTAGATCTAAAACGTGACCAGTTTGATAGAGAAAATGTCTTTCTGCAACAACAAAACTATTGTGTCAAATGTACACCCTGAATAACATGATACCAACAAAAGGTTTTCAAAGCCCTGGTCCCTGTGAAGGATATCTTGACCAAATTGAAATCAAATTAGTAATCAACTGGTTGAATTTAAATAGGCATGTGAAGCTAGGGAAGTATGAGGAGAGAGCAAAACATTTCCAGATGGGGAAATTGTAAGCAAATGATCTGTATGTTTGCTGGTGTTATTGCAAATGTACCCCTGCAAGCTCAGCCCTTTTTTGTCAAGTCTTGGGCCTGCTGCAGCCACTCCTCGCCATTCCTGTCTTGGCAGGTCAGACAAAGCTGAAGTTCCTGATCTTGGTGTTTTACCCCAAAAATACAGAGAGGAAAGGAGAAAAGGCAAAGGCTGTGGTGGTGCTGGCCTCAGTCTTCATCTCTGCAGCAGCCTGGGAGGGCTCTCCAGGCGGAGGCAAGCCAACACCACAATCCTATGGACAGCTGCTCTTGGAAAACAGGCCTTTCTCTGGAGGTCCTGGTTCATAGCTTGGCACTCTCCTGTAGCTGAGGAGCTTGTTTTTCTGTGATCCAAGGTGAAGGATGCCCCAGGAGCTGTTTCTGAGCTGGCCCGGGGGCAGCTGTGCCCCCCAGCCCTGCTGTGCCCCTCTCTGAGCCCTGCCTTAGCTGTGCTGGGAGGGACCTGCTGTGCAGGGCTCTGGGCGCTCTTCCCTTGCCATGCTGCCCCTCTGAGTGGCTTCTGCCCATGTATCCCAGGCATGGGACAGCATTGGGAGCTGCCAAAGGAAGACCCTTCAGAAGAGGGTCCCCGTTTGTCTGACTTTCCTTACAAGACATGTAGACAGAAGGGAGCATAAACATCAAAGGCGCTTTCAGGTGGATTCAGACTGTAATCAGTTCTTACCAGTTGGTTAAACCAGGTGACAAACCCAATTCCCTTGTGCTGACAGCCATAATAATCAGGCACCTTCTTTGTTCATTATGCTCTCTTTAACTCTGGTATTCTCATTCAGGCCTGCATTTAGTAATCGCTCAGTGTGACGGCACACTAATGAAGAAATAAAACAGTATCTGAGATCCATTCTTCTAGCAAAAAGATAGACTCTGCTCCACTGGCTTGTAAAATCAGGTTTCTGTTCACTTGGAGAACTATTAGACCAGGTGAATAAAAGTAACATTGGATAATTTGGAAAGAACACCTGGAATGGACTGTGGATTGATCCCTTCTTTATTATTCCTAAACACTTTTTAAGATGAAGAACTTCAGCCTTCTTAAGATGTGTTTTTGTAAAGCTTTGACCCTTGCCTATTGATTTCCTTTAGTAGTAAACTGGCTGGCCTTGTCATTTATCTTGCCTTCTAGGTTGGGGGAGGAAGGCTGTTAGGACTTTCCATTAGCCTGATTGTGCTAGTGGATGAAAGGGAATTAGAGAATTTCCCTTCCTTTTCCTTTCTTGCAATTCCCATGATAAGTAACAAAAGCAGTAGCTACTTCCTGGTGTGCTGGCCAGGAGAGGTGCTCCAGAGTTTTACCCTTCCATAACGCTTCTCTCTGACATTGCTGTCCCTTTCTGAGCTGTGAAAACTGTGTCTCACCTCAGGTAAGACAGGCATCAAGCTCCTAAACAAGTTACTCAAACTCTGGTTTTAGTAATCTGCTCTATTTCAGCTCTGCCAGAGTGAGTAACAATGTGTGGTGTAAAGTTTGTGCAGGTAAGAGCAGAATGTAGCAGTGAGGGTGTAGGGAGGGCAGAGTGGGCTGTGTCAAAGGCAGGCAGAGACCCTGACATACACGTGTTTACTGGTGCATCTTTCCCTTCAAACTTGCCCCCTGGGGATAATCAACAAAAATAATCACCACTGAGGGGCAGAGCCAGCCTGGATCTGCTGCTTTGGCCAAACTTGGCAATTCAGACTCTGAGCTCTGAAGCACTATTGGCTTGTCAGCTGTGTGCTTTGGCCATGGAGATGGGATGATGGACTTGTAGTACACCTGAGCTCAAACCATTGGAAGCACCTTTCCCTTTTGGAAGCAAAAGTAATGTCCAGGCAACTCTACAGGCCTTCATTATATTCCAGTACTTGCAGAGAGGAAGGGTCTTTCATAAGGTTAGCAATGTAATGGAGAATAAATTGCCTCACTCACATATGAATCCATGAGGCAGGAAAACAAATCAGTCTCAGTCATGGCCCTTGTCCCTGAATTCCCTGCTCTGTAAGGAGATACCCTGTGAATTGCAGCCTGGTGCGGGCAGGTGCCGTTCCCACCCAAATTAATGGGCGTTGCTCCTGCGTCCCCACCATTAATGAGTTGGGTTCTCTAACTCTTAACAAACAATGCTCACATTATGAGCCAGAATGGGATGGTTTTGTATTGTTTGTGTTGTCTGTTCAATTCAAATTATTAATGATTTTTAATTGGGAGCCCTTTACAAAAGAGAGATTACCATCATGGACTGTCCAGCTTGAAATCTGCCTCAGTAAATGACCCTGAATAATTTAGTCAGTTGTGTCACCCAAACAGAGACTGATGGATTGACTGATATTTTTCATGGCCTGAAATATTTCAAAAACAGTTGCATTTAAGACAGTTTATAGTGGAGAAGCTTGGAGGTAATAAGAGCAGATGTAGTGAGATGCAAGAGAAGAGTGCCTGCTTTAAAAGGACCTTCTCCAGCCTAGGTTATCAAGAAACTGAATAGCCTGACTTCAAACAGCAAACATCACTTACTTGTCTTTACATTCCCCTCTTCTAATTGAATTTAGTGCACTGCTGTATTTCCTTCAGAAAGTATATTGTTTTTAAATTACCATTTCAGTGCTATTACTCAAGGCTCCTGCTTCTAATGCTTTCTGACAGTTATCAGCATAATGAACCATAATGAAATGATGAGCAATCTACAGTGGAAACTCAATGTGAATTCCACTAGAGCTGTGTGACTGTGTTGTTAAAATTTGAATGCACATTAAAATAACACTGTCCTTATTTGTTTCCAAGGTCAAGGCTTTAAAAAAGGTTTCAAAGGTCTAAA
Source organism: Zonotrichia albicollis (assembly GCF_047830755.1). Classification (NCBI taxonomy): domain Eukaryota; kingdom Metazoa; phylum Chordata; class Aves; order Passeriformes; family Passerellidae; genus Zonotrichia; species Zonotrichia albicollis. Next base: position 24,806,217 of record NC_133827.1, on the reverse strand, counting down.
CACTTCAATTTTGTTAATGTTGCAGTGTAATATATACCCTTAACTTAATCTTGTGTTACATTTAACATATCTCAGAGATAAATATTTGACCTGCATTTTCAAAAAAGAGTGAATTTACCTACCTAATAACTGTGGCTGCAAATGAGTAATTACGTAGGAGCTGATTATTTGAGCACATGCTTATAATGACTGCTTAAACTATAAACAAAATAAATAAGCAAATGCGCTCTTTTTCCTTCAACTGCACTTGTTCCTTTTCTAAGTTTCCAGTCAGATATGGATTATCACCACTGTGGCTGGATACACCACACAGTTGTGCTGGCTACTGCGTTTTAGGTGGCTTTGCCCTGGCTTTGCCACACTTCCACATTTGTGCTGGCATTACTGCAGTTCTCTGCTGTTGGAGCCTGTTCTCTGGAATATGAAGTATATGCCAGCAGAGCCTCTGATCTTCAGAATTTAAATTTATGACATAATAACTCTTCCACTTCTTTATATATATGCACCTTCAGTAAATGATTTTGTTCTTAAAATGTCCTGTGATTATGTAAATAGTGCATCAGAATGCCTTTTAAGCTGTAGCACAGCAGTTACAAGAGCAGAGGGAATAGTGGGTAGGCTGTAAGGAGAGAATGATTTTTCTTCTCCACGTAGGCTGGGAAAATGGACCATCCATCCCTGCATTGCTGCCAGACTGAGAGAAAGGGATTGTGAGTGATGGGAATCTCAAAGGAGAAAGCTGTCTCCCCTTGTGTGTGGTGATGGGCTGAAGGAATTGAATAAGAAGGGGAGTGGTTATGGCTTGAGAAGAGACGGGAGTAATTTGACAGTGTGTGTTTATAATCAGTAGACTTGAAATCATCACTCCTTTAAATACAGCAACTGTTTATTAGCTGTCTTCTGATTTTCTGGCCAGAGCCTTAAATTAACAGAGACATTTACTCAATTAAATGGGGGCTTTGATTTGGTTAGTCAGGACCTAGTTCTGTAGAGTTGTTGAAGTAAATTAGAGGGCAAACAGCATAAGAAATTCAGCAGTTGGGCCAATTACAGAACAGCTTATTTTTCTGGTTGGATTTCTTTCCTGTCAGACTGTCAGATAACTTTCTGGTTTCCGCAGTGGAATTCTTTTTATCTCGAAAGAGTGAGTGAACACAGGTGACATTGTCTGCAGCACAGTGCATTAGAGTAGCTGTGATAACATGGCTTAGCATACGTGACAATGCAAAATGTTCTCATATGGCAGCTCTTGGAAGGGAAGCCTAGAGCCCAAAGGAGTGGTACCTGCGAGCATCAGTTTCCCCACACCTCTGCCAGTGGTAACTGGACCTCTTTGCTTAACTTCTTTAGCCTTTTTAGGAGAGGAGCCATTAATTGGATTGTTCTCTGGGTGAAAGGAACAAAGTCTATTGTGAAGCTGGTAACTGGGTTACTTCTGGCGAGTAAATAGGAAATCGTACATTCCAGTGAAATGGGCATTTTGTCACTGGCGCTGCTCCAGCATCCCTGGCTTGGCAGGACTCCCACTGAAGTCAAAGGAATCTTGCCCAAGTAAATAAATGAAGAATTGTTTACCAAATCATTTGCCTTATTATAACCCAGTTGTAAAGCTGACTGTGCAGAGAGGAGAGAGGGTGGAAATGGAGCAGATTACTGGTATTTTAAGTGACTGCTGCATCTTGCGGCCTGTTGGCTTTGGTCTCACCAGTTGTAAAACACATAATCTATGATGATAAATGGTCAGGAATAGCCAGGCAGGCAAGAAGTGAGGGCTGTCCAAGCTGCCTTTGCTTGTGTAAATTAGCCCACAACAACAGGGGACCTGTCCACAACTGCTGAAAGAGCAATTAGTGGCAGCAACACACACAACTGTCTGAGGAAAGTGTGGGCTTTATTGGCAAGCTTAAATGTACAGGACCCAGGTATTTACTCTGTGTTAGAACTTTTCTTTCGGATGGTTAGAGATCAACAACAAAGGCATATCTGAAGGGCATCACAGCTCACATACTGAAACTCCATTGACAGTTCCACTGCTGTACAGGTTCAATAAAGCCTTATGAGATGGAAAGAGGAGGCCAAAGTGCTTCCTCTTGAACACTGTGCCTGGCATGGCTTTGCCAGACATTTTAGTCAGTGAACTTTAAGGTGTTTAAAGACATTGATTATTTAATAATTACTTTCTTTGCATCCTCTCTGCACATAGTAGGGAAATACTCTCTCTTTCATGCTCTCTGAAATACTCTCTATTTCATGCTCATCCCTGTCCCCAGTGAGATGATTCTAGGATCATGATGAAATTAAAGAGCATTGATTAGAGTTGTTAAAGGCTATCCATACAGTACCAGTGGGGTGAGGCCTTGCTGAGAGAGCAGCAGTGTGACCCCGAGGGTGAGGCTGGCAACACGACCAGCAGCCTTAGTGAACCCTAGTGCTGCCTCTCTGTGCCTGAGCCAGCCCTTTCAAAGGCACCTGATGTACCTCCAGATATGCTCCAAACATCTATGGAAGTGTTCATTCTATGGATCCTTTTATTTTTTGTACACCTCTTTATTTGGTCTCTTTATTCTTGCTGCGTTAGACACAAAAGCTGCCTCTCAGATCTTGTACAGCAGATGTGCTAAACTTTTCCCTGCTTCTGACAGAGCATTTCTAGTCAGGTTTTCTTGCCATTAGGCAGTCGGATGCTTGCTCCCAGGTGCCTGCTGCTCCTTTAACTTATCAAAGACTTTGCTGCTCCTCTGTAGTGCAGCCAAGGCCAAGCTGCCGATTCAAAACAGGCCAGTTCATCCTGGGCTCCTTTTAAACCATGGTGTGTCATAGCAACCTTCCCTGTTGTATGAATCTTGTTTATTATGTAGCAAATTAGCTCAAGATTTCTGAATGCCCCGAGTTGCCTTTGAAATGAGGGCAGATGAAGAGGGTCAGCGTCTCTGGAGCAGGCTCATAAAGAGGATCCTTTTGTCAGTCCTGGGCCAAAGCCCATTGAGGCCTGCTGGTCTGCCTGATTGACTTTGATTAGCAAACACCCATGGCTGGCACACAGCTGCATTGAACAGTGGTTTTGCAGGGCTTTCACAGTTTTAGGGTGAAGCTAGAAAACTTCAAACTGTAGCAGAATATTGTTTCAATTTTAATACAGTATTTTAATATTTTTTTGTTTGTTAAAATAATTTTGAAGCTGTATCAAGCTAAAGTCTGCTTTTTCTGCCTCAAAAAAGAAGAGATATTTTCTTCAAGGAGAGTGCGGGAATGGTTAAAGAAGATTAAAGTCTTTTCTACATGCTTGAGGTTTTCTGATGTCTGGTGGGAATTGCCAATGAAGCTTCCTTCTGATTTCACACTGTCAGGCGAATGCAGGCTGAATGCAGTGTGACAACCCACTTGAAAATAATTATCCACTGCCCTGGCTGCAGAGACATCCGTTACCTGCTGCAGAAATGTGCTTTTACACACGTGCCCAAGCAGATGGAGTAAAGTATTTTTTAAATCATTTTCTCCTTCCAGGGCTCAAAAGTTTAATCATGCTTGTTACTTAGTCACATACATATCTTTAGAAAGCATTTCTGTTTTAAAGGAGGTACATTTTAAATGCACTGATCTGGTGACTGACAGGATGCTCCTAACAAAGGCTTGCCTTCTTGAGGGTATATGTTTGAAATATCTCCATTAGCACTTCCATGGAGAGTGTGGGTTTCAGTTTGCATTTTTAATAGATCTCCTCCCACAGCCAGATCTTTCAAGGTAATAAATCTTAACTATAACAGAGGCTAGTAGTAAATAGATGTGGTTACAGTCCTAATACTGATAATATCAGTTCAGTCCTTAATGGCTAATGCTGCTGCCAGAATAATTCACTACCACTGTTGATGGCTGAAGACTAAGCTGGCATACAAAAAGGAGCTCCTGAAGGAGCCCTCTGCCAGGCTGTGACAGAAACATGCAGACAGGCAGCTATTTGTGGCCAAGAGAGCTTTATTTTTGGTGTCACCAGAGTGGGTTTCTTAGAAGTGCCAAATTCACTTTAAAGGAATTAATTGTCAGAAAGAACCCTGTGCTGAAGTGCCTTTTGGTTTGTTTTGTGGTGTTTTTGTTTCTCTACACAAGAAAATAGTATATCAGGGCTACTTGTGTCTGATACAATTGGCCAAACCAAAGCCCTCAACTTCATCTTCAGTCCTGTGACCATGGGACCTCTGAGAAAAGCAAAGAGGAATTTTTTTACTCGTGTCTACCTTTGGTGAATGAAAGTTGTTTGCCCAAAATTTGGAGCTGCTAGTTGTCTAGAGTGGGATTCTGGAGTCCTGTCACCTTGAGCCAGCAGAGAACCAAGCTGCAAGGTCTTTGTTATTTCCTCTCATTTTATGGGGCAACAAGGTCATTCGGGAGCTGTTTGGCTGGGAATCATTTCTTTCTCATCTCCGTTCTCTGTGCTTTAATCCACGCCTCCTAACCATACACTGTTGCTGAACTAAATTAACTGGTTTAGTGAAGACAGTATTCTTGATGTCAAACAAGTCTGTCTGGTCTCCTTGTAGAAAACTGTAATTGAATTTACCGCATACACCCACAGAGACTTTTAGAGAAACACCTTGCTGGGCAGATCAGTAATAAAAAAGGAAGATGTAAAACCAGGGATATTAAAACCTCTGTCATAACCATTTAAATACAGTTCCCCAGCACAGTGCCCTTACAAGTCTACTTTCAGATCCCAGGGTTAGTTTTCAGGGATATTTTTTGGTTGCGTGGATCTGTCGGCTTTACAGCTGTAGGGAGGAAGGGAGGACAGACTTGGTTGGAGTCTCCCAGCACAACCAACCTACCTGCCTGTCTGTCTGTGTCCCTGGAGCCCCTCCAGCTTCAGGAGCCCAGCTACAGCATGTCCTTTGCCATGGCTTTGGGTGGTTTGTGGTGTATGGCATTTGTCAGGGGAAGAGCTCTCTCCTCCCCACTTGTGCCTCTGGTGGTGCTGCACTTGCAGTCCTGGCCTGCCCTGGTTTAGACCCTGTCCTTGGGCACACTGCAGGCCTGGGGTCTGTACTTTCCTCGTGGTGTGCATGAAGGGCTGGGCACACTGATCCCTCAAGGCAGCAGGAATATTCACTCAGTTGTAGCTAATCTCCTTTGTGCTATCTTTCTTTGAAACCATTCATTGCATTGGGGTAGACATTCTTTCTCCTTGGCAGAATGGCTTTGCCAAATTTGTGGGGCTGAGCCTCCTACATTTGTGCTGCTGTTCTTTGGGGACAGGAGGAAAGGGGCTTTGGGATAACGTTCTCGCTGGATGGCATCCAAACAACAGTCAAACAACCTGGTGATGTTTGACTCAACTATCTCTGATGCCCCTTATTCTTTAGGGCAGCTGATTTAAATGGAAAATACTGTACTGCTTGCAAATGAACAGCTTACTGTGGTGTTATTATGGCCAGTGTTAGTCTGCAGCCTGGTTTGCTTGCCAGCTGTGTCCCCCTGCCACTGCACCCCACAGGTGCTGCTGCAATCCTGGAGAGCGAGTTCATTACTGGATCTTCACTGTGGAAGCTCTCTGTGAGTCACTGCTCAGAGCTTGGACCAGGCTTGATACCTGGTGTCCATCATCAAAGCTCCTTAAGTGTGCCCACAGAGACCTGTAATCCACAGACAGATGGCACCCAGGGATCCCCTGTGGTCTGGAAGGAAGGAAGGAGACAGTCAGATGTTGGTATGTGCCCCTGTCATGGATTTCACCAGGTCCTTGTCAGTTGTACAGGCGTGCGTGGGAGGCTTCTGGCTGGAGAGAGACTTGGGTGTAGGAAGGGAGGGAGAGAAATGTTGATAAATGAAAAGTTAAAATACTGCCTGAAGTTGTAGAAAGAGTGCTAAAATACATCAGTCCTTTTAATACAAGTAGTGCTTATGCTATTAACACCTTAAAAACTCTTGTTTTGCTGAATGTTTGTTTGACAATAGGGTGTGTTGTCCTTAAGACAGACATCTCTCTATCTGTGGATGAAAGACAGATAGCTGGAATGGCTATAGCCTATTGCAGCAAGAGAAAGCCAAACAATCTGCATTGCCCAATATATTTAAGGAAATCGAATAGGAGGGTTGAGGAAGATGGCAAGATTAGCTTGATGAGGATTATTTGTTGCTAAACAGACTCTGCAGTGTTTCCCTCAGCCCTGACACACACAATGAGCTGCTCCACCCAGGGCCTTCCCATTTGCTTCATGGCTCACTTGATTTTGATGGTTTTATTGTGAAGCAAGATTTATGGAGCCCCAGGAAGGAATAAAATTGAAAACTTCCGTTCCCTGTGTTCCCACAGAGGTGCCCCCCTGCCCATTCAGGGTGCTGGTTAAAGGGGCTGGAGAAGGATCCGGCTTTCAGCCCTATGACCAAACCGTGTCCCCTTTGCAGTCACTGGTGTGAGAAGACTGAGTGGCTCTGCAGATCCACCCTCAGATTCTGTTGCCCTGTGCAGGGAAAACAACAGCTCCTGCCTTCCTAACATCATAAAATTAATTTAAAAATTAATAGTTTTTCAGAATTAAAATGTTTACATTTAATTTTGATTTCCTGTAGGAACTGTCGCATTTTCAAACTGTTCCAGGCAGTGTGGCAGCATTAACTCCACTCTTCCCCAGTTCCAAATAGCCCATGCAATAGCAAGCTTCCATTGGCAGGAGATTGATGAAAAATGCTGCAGATCGTGGGACTTGTGACAAAATTACAGATGGTGGTGGTGATTCAGAAGCCCAGGTCCTTGTCTCCTCTCTCATCTGCCCCGTAGATAGATTTTTCTGCCAGAGGACACAGGTTTGTGTGAGGGTGATGGTCTGGCTGTCAGGATGCTGTTCCCTGTGGGATCCTGCTAGCTGGGTTCATCCAGGTACTGTCCTGCCCTTGCAGCCTGCCCTGGCCCTGAAAGGGTTTGTCTCATCTATGGGCAGAGGCTCTGTTGTCAGAAACAAAGCAAATCCTGATCACCATTGAAGGAGCAGACCTGCCCTGTGTTTCAACATCTGAAACCAGGCCCATCAATCTGAAGCTATCCCCGCTCCCTGTGCCAACAGCTCCATTGATGACTATCCTCCAGGAAGAAAAGAAATTGCTTTTCCCCTCACTGTAATGTCAGCCCACCATTTGGAGACTCCCCCACATCTTCCTTTTCATGCTGGAGGTGGTGCACTCATCTCTGTGACCTGCAAGCATCTGCTTCCCCGGTTTTCCACTTCACTGCATCTCTGTTTAGACACTGCAGTGCCCTGTCCCACATACTAATTACTGACTTTTTGCTTCTGAGGAGCTTGATTCATTCTGGCACATTTTCCCATGTGAAACTGGACTTAGAGCCTTGGAAAATATCTTAATGGACACCAGACTAAGTCTGAGTTTAACCCCAAACTGGCTGCTGTATCTGAGCTAAGAGGCACATCTTTCAGACCGCAGCTGTGGTAGTGTGAACCCTCCCGCCATAGGGGTCTTTGCTTCAGGAATACCCTCATGAAATGGGGATATTTTTGGCCCTGGCAGAGCTGGTGCTGCCTGGGGAAGGAGGTGTTTGCACTGGCACCACCTCATCTCAGCCCCCTGGCTGTGCTCCGAGTGGATGCTCTCCTGTGTGTGGCTGCAGTGAGTGAATGCTCGGTTAGAAAAGCCTTTTGCTGTTCCTCGCTATCAGGCTCTTGGTGTTTCCCACAGGAGCAGTTTCTGCTCAGGGCTTGCTGCTGCCAGGTCCTGAGCAGTCTGTGGGAGGACACACAGCCTCAGCTCCCAGAGCCTCTGGCTGCTGCTCCGTGCAGGGCAGACCTTCACTGTATTCAGTGTGCACCTGGGCCTGCAGCCCTCTGAGGCTGCTGTTCCCCACAGAGGCTCGTGTTGGTTTTCCCGTTCCCGTGACAGTGCAGAGGCACAGGTGTTGTTACCTTGTGCACCTGCCTGCCCTGAAGAGAGCTCAGGTGTGAGGCAGTTTGGGGAAGTCCTGGATAGAGAGTTTGGTTCAGTCCCTGCTCAGCAGCTCCTGTGCTGCCGCTTGAGTTCACGATTTCAGGAGTGCCTTCCACCTCACTGCACTCAGTTTATTTTTGAAAAAGAAGCTCATGTATTTGCAGGCTAAGCAGACACCACTTTCTCATACCCAGGGGAGCTGGCAAAGCCAGCTTTCGAGGGAAGGAGAGCTGCTTATGGGACAGAGGCATTGGGCTGGGACATGGGACGGTTTTGACCACTGCCCAGATGTGCAAAGCATGTCTTGTGTGCCCTTGTCTCACCACATCTCTCTCTGCCTCCATTTCCACATGATGAATAGAGATTAAAACCAGTTTCTTTCCTTTTTCTTTCTCGTCTGGTTTTTGGATCAGTAAACATCTCTTACTGTGTTCAGTAACTGATCTTTGGGTAAAAGGGTTTTGTCCTTAGGAGTCCAAAATGCTGCCAGTGCATAAATAAAAGCCACGAATGGCAGCCTGGTGGTGCAGCAGGCAGGAGGGCTCCCTGGCTCAGGGGCTGGACTCTGCTCTCTCTTCTTGCAGCAATTCTACCTCTCAACCCCGAATAACTCAGAGACTGTTTCAAAGGTTTGGCAAGAAGGGAGGATTTCCCTCCTTTCAAAATAAATATATTAATTTTGCATTTTTGAGGTAAACACAGACAAACAATCCCTGTTTAGCTACTGCTGCAATAGAGACCTTTCATTTGGGTACCAAAGACCCATTTGAGCTCTATGTCATTTAAGACTCTTAAGCTAGCTAGCTATCTCTCTCAAAATTAAAGTCCTGTCTCCTGTTGAGCATCTGTTATATCAGGTGGCTTCAAATACAGACCTGAGGAGGTGATGCAGCCCTCAAAACCTTGTCCTATGCAGCCTGTTCAGGCCTCAGGCTTCCTTTGAGATGAGCCTGATAAATTGAGGAGGGAGCCACAATTAATCTTCCCCATAGTCATCCCTTAACAGTTTAACCTTTTTGCTGTTACACTTGATGAGTCACTTTGTAATTTCAGTAGAATTTCACATTTTCAATGTATTTAGTTCCCGTCTTACCACAATTACTGTTTTTGTACCTTTGGCATATGAGAAATTATGACTTATTTATTTATACACTTAATGGAAACTGTTGGTGCTGGCTAATTCTTTTTTGCCAGGTTCATAGTTTCATAATGTTTGACAAATTTGCCAGACCTTTCTCCTTTCCTTTCTCCTTTCCTTTCTCCTTTCCTTTCTCCTTTCCTTTCTCCTTTCTCCTTTCCTTCTTCTCATGCAAGGAGATCTAGTTGAACTTCTTTTGAATAGCAAACCATCAAATGCATTTTGATGAAATCTAAGAAGCTTTCATAAGCTTTCCTGTGTCTTGAATTTGTGACTTTACAAAATTATTTCCAGCATTTTTCTGCTAATAATATTTGTATGTAAAGCTCTGACTATCAGTAGTTAGTAAGCAGAGCTATTTTTACTGTGTTCTGGTTTGGATTGATACATTTTGCAATCTTCATTCTCATTCTCTCTCATTTCTGTTTGATGCAGTGCTTACCTGCAGCCCTGTCCCAAAGCCCTGTGTGTGTCAGAGTCCCTGTGTGCTCTGCCCCAGAGCAGGCTGCCTGGTGATGGTCAGGGAAGCTTTTTGGGATGGATGAAATACCCGTCTCTTTCATGGCTTCACTCTGAATCATCCGCCTTAAATTTAAGGGTACAAAAAGTGTGTCTCAACTGTATTGAAATTAGATTAAGAGTTGCAGGATTAGCTCTTCTGAATTTTCAATTTGCCTGTGGGTTTGAGGCCCGTGGGGATTTAAGCACATCAATAGGATTTGTGCCCGTGTGTTGGTCGGTGCAGGGCAGAGCAGGGCAGGGAGAGGTGCTGCAGGTGCAGGAGAGTTTCTGCCTCTGGGCTCTGCCCAGCCTGCCTTGGGCTCTGCTCTGATCCCATAGTCCCTGTGTTGGAACCAGTTGGGAGCTCTCTGGCAGCATGTTTATTAAGTCTCCCATCCCTGTGGTGGAAAAGTTGACCTTGTGTCTCAAATCCAGCCTCATTGCCAAGCTTGCTGTCTGGTCTCTTGTTTCTGACCAGGTTTCTTTTGTCAGCCCTTCCTTCAGATGCTGGCCATATTTTCCTCTTCAATTCTTTCACTTTCTCCAGCACTGCCCTGTTGTAAACTTTATTTCCCATCCTTCAAAGCCTTAATTCTGTGTCTGGCTTCCTACTCAAATCTCCATTCTGCATGCTGAAGTGTCATGTTCAGGTCCCTGCTTGATGGGCTTCGGTGTTCACTGAATGTGATTTGACATCAACTTGTCTGGAAAATATTGCACTTATATTTTTCAGAAAAAGAAACCAGGAGATATTTCTATAATAATTTCAGTAAGAGTCTGCCTGTAGGTAATGAGGGACTTTGAAAATCTCAAGTGAAGCAGAAGTTTGTGCATTTGATGTTTTGCTTAGGAGATCACAGAAAAAAAAATGAGTGTAAGATATATAAATTTAACATTTTTCATAACAAGTATAAACAGTGAAAGGGGAAAAAAGTCCCACTCCTGTTTAATTGCAATACTGAGCTTTCAGGCTCATTTAGAGCTGGAAAATACTGTTAGTTCATCAGCTAAAGAGATCAGAGTTTGACTTATCAGCTATTTTTTTTGCCTTCATTATGAACATAGAGAAGTAAAATTCTGCTTGGTCTCAACTGTCCTGAACTTGAATGGGAGTTGCACAGCATCTGGGATGTGCAACTCTGATGTCTCTGTGTAGGCTTTGTTGTTTTTTTTTTTTCCCTTAACTAAAAATATGTGGACTTTGTCTTTTTAGGCCCTCCATCTGCTCCCCAGCACCTGATTTCCAATGTCAATGAGACCTCAGTGAACCTGGAGTGGAGTCCCCCCCAGAACAAGGGTGGCCGGGAGGACATCTCCTACAACGTGGTGTGCAAGCGCTGCGGGGCGGGCGAGCCGAGCCGCTGCCGCTCCTGTGGCAGTGGGGTGCACTTCAGCCCCCAGCAGAACGGCCTGAAAACCACCAAAGTCTCCATCACCGACCTCCTGGCACACACCAACTACACCTTTGAAGTCTGGGCAGTGAATGGAGTGTCCAAGCAAAACCCCAGCCAGGACCAGGCTGTGTCGGTCACTGTGACAACTAACCAAGCAGGTAGGAACATAAACAGCAATGCTCTTCCTGTCTCTGCTGCCTGTTTTTTAGGAAAGCTGTGATTTCCATTACATTTAGCACTAGCAAATGAATGAGAGGAGCCCTAAGATGTGTAACTGGGTCAAGCCCTTATTTTCTGGTGATTTATATGGATACTTTAAATGGTTCAGAGGCAGGGAGAGAGGAGGCTTTGGGTGCTGTGTCTGTGCTGCAGCACACGGGCAGGACGCTGGGAGGCATTCTGCAGAACAACAGCAAAGCTGCCCTGATCCCCCCTGGCCCCCCAGCAGCTCTGCTGTCACACCCTGCACAGGGACACAAGGATGTCCTTGGTGTCTGCAGAGGGCAAAATACATGCCTGGGGAGCACAGGGTTGTGCTCCTGCCCTCCTTGAAAAAGGGCTGTGTAAGATTCAATGAGCGGAACGAGTGGGCGCCCGCTCGCCTGCCTGCTCCCTCTCCTCTCCTGGAAAGTCAATTAGATTCTGTCCCCTTGTTAAATAAATACCTCCTTAACCTGCTGCTGACAATGTTTCGATTGATCAGAGCTGGCATTGCTGTAGAAATCCTATATGAGCTTTCAACTTCATGCTGACTGATTTTTGCCTTTCATTCATCTGGGAGAGCGAAATACTATTTCTGTGTCTACGAGATTATTTCAGATACCCTGGGCAGCTCTGCTTTTTTAGTACCCCATGCTTGACCTAGTAAGGGCAAAGGCTGCAGCAGCAGATTGCTGTTTTGTTTTGATGCTAATTTGTTTGATCTTTTTCTTTAATTCCGTGAAAACATTTCTTAGTTTGCAGCCAGCTCTGGTTTAACGCACAGGGTTCCAGTTGAATTTTTAATTTAATGCACAAAATTATATACATTTGAATATGACACTCTTCTAAATGCAAATGAGATCTCCAGACTGTCAGACTGGCTACAAGACCGTCAAACCTGTTATCTGATGGCTCAGAGTGCTGATTGCCTTCAGGTCCCACAGATGTTGCAGGCATTCAGCACCTCGGAGCGTAGCTCACAGGGTATCATTTATTACGGGGCTTACGGTGTATGAGACAGTATTGATATTGCATATTTTGATAGGACCAGACCATATAAATATTTTGAATTCTGTTTCCTAGTAGGTGTGTGTGAAAAATAGGTAGGCATAGTCTGAATGTGCAGATTTTAGCTGTAGTCCAGGGCATGTCAGTATTACCAGTGAGAGATACATTCAATTTTGCAGTGACAGTTACAAGCGAAATTGTCAAGTCCGTGCTGAAGCGCCTTTGAAAATCTGGTCCAGTGTTTTTTGTTCTTCATATACAGTTGACAGCATCCCTTTTAAATTATGATTCAAAAATTCAAACCACCACTTTGCCTAGTGAAAAGAAGACTAATAGAGAGCAGGGGCTATTAGGGAGTCTTGGGAGAAAGCCGTGGGAGAGTGCTGTCATACGCTCTACGAAAAGAGAAGGTTGAGAACAGCAGCAGGGACAGTGTTTTTGTGCTGTGAATGCCTAGCAAAGAGAGTATTTCTGACTGATTTTGGCATGTGTAAGGATTAGTGGATGCATATATGCATGAATAAGTGAGCGGGATCCATCTACCGTGTGAAAATTCTACCATCTTATGCTTTTATATGCAAACCAAAATCTGATTGAATATGCAAATAAGAATTGATTTTGTTTATTATCCATGAGTAGTATTCTTCCCATCAGGAAATTTGTATTTTTGCCAACGTTTCCAATTTTGAGACATGCCCAGTTTATCAAATGCGTCAGAGGGACAGAGAAAATTATACTGGTATAAATGAAAATTAACTCCAAGGTGCACTGTTCTCCTGTTCTTCATACAACTTTGTGGTTTCTGCTGCATAGAAGATCTAAGTAGAAATGTGTGGCCTAAACCTACAGATCCCAGCTGAGATAAATAGCCTTACATATGCAAATTGTCCCATTGATTTTGGTGAAACTGCTTGCTTGAGTAAAGGTTTGTAAAGTTAGACCCTTGGGTTTTACAAGTACTCATCTGTTTAATCATTGTAAATGTGTGTCTGGGGTGCATTAAAATCCTTGTGCCACTAATTTTCTTTCACTATATTTCATTATAAAGAAATCATGTCATGATGGTGCGCTGCCACAGGCTTGGTTTTCATCTTGCACCTTTCTTACACTAATGTAAAGCTGCCTCGGTTTCTTTAAGGCAATTCTAAATTCAGATTAGAGCCAAGCTCCTCCCTTAATAGCATTTCCAATAAAATGCTCTTTTACTAATAAAAATGTAGCCACCAATACCAAAAATTTTTTAATTTCTTCATTGGTTGTGCTCTCCATGCTTGTGCTTGATAGGAAAAAATAATGTTGTCAGTATGAGGAGTTTTTAATAATTCTTTACATATGAGCAGTGCTTTTGAATTGTCTTCTGGAGAATTTGCTAGAAGTTTTTGCAAGAGGTGCTTCTCTGAGTTAAATTCAGTAAAAATGATGAGTATGCAAGAGACCAGGGAATTCTTCCTTATAGCAACTTCACCTTTCAAATTTTCTTCAGTATAATGTGAAGAAAATAGGCAGGAATTTTCCAAGCAGTTTTTGATCAGTGAGGATCAGGAATCTGGGTGTCTGTGTATTTCCTTGCTGTGGTGCCAGCCCCTGTGGAAGGTGTGCATTTGGAGACAGGCAGAAAGCAATGCGAAATCACTTGTGGTATATTCGGCACAAAATTGATGGAATGCATTGCAGTGACATAAAAGGTGCAGTTGAAAAGCACAGGTGGGTTTTTGTTTGCTTTTGTCGTTTTACTCCTGAGGTAATGAAATGAGGCAGTTTGCTTTCCACTCTTCATTTAGAAACTCTCTTTTCAGTTTCCAATACTATAGAAAAGTGTTTAAATGAGAATAAAATTTGCCATTCACAGTAGGATCAAAAATAGTTTGAAAAAGTATTTTTCTGCTTCTTTGGAAAAGGTATTGGTTATTATAGCTTGCTTATTTTTCCAAAAAAAAAGCTAAATTTCAGGCTTTGCAGCAAGTAAAAATTTCTATCTCCTCTGAAGTTAAATACTTCAGTGTTGTGACTTTTTAAGAATTTTGAATTAATTCAGCTCATTGTTCTGCATGTTTAGTATAATTTTTTTTTCTTTTGAGATGGGAACCATTACTCTTTTCCCCTGTGAGATTAAAAAAAATAGAAAAAGCAAGGATGGAACACTGAGTGGCTGAAACTTGAAGCAAATGTCTTCAGCACAATAAGTACTGCAAATGCTAGTATTGGGGGTCTCACCACTGACAGTAGTGGCTTTTGGGCTTTCAGTTTTCAATGAAACGAAATCAGCACTCTGCTCATCTTTAATAATTTGTGAAATTATTTGTGGAAGAGAGGCAGGCCAGCAATTCTCATGTGATGCTGCTAGGAGAAGCTAATTTCAATGAGGAACTCTCAGACTGTTGACTGAGTAGCTCAGAAATCTCTGGGCTTCTTGGTTTTGGGTTTTTTTTTCTGCTAAGGTTAATGCTGCGAAGCTGTTCAAAATTAAAAGAAAAGCTCTCAATAAAGAGATCTTGTTCACAGCATGCAGGAAGCTTGTGTGGTTTTCTTTTGAAGATGCCTTAACAGTTGATATTTTTATTAAGGATTAGAGAGCTGAGCTGTTTGTGTCTCCAGCCTGAGAGGCAGGTTCCCTGCTCAGTCCCCCTCTGGGGGCAGTGCCACAGGGACAAGGTTTTTGCATGGGTGCTGAAGGCATTCCCTAGGCAGGGGAGTGGTGTGGGGGGCAGAGCCTACGCTGGCTTAAATGAGATTTAAAATCCAAACTTATTTTCCTGCTTGCTTGGCTCCCTTTGTTCTGTTTGCATTTTGTGAGGGATGGGTGTCCTGCTCTCTCCTTTGCTTGTAGGAGTTGAAGCAGTTGATATTTCTGAATAAACAAACTGCCTGGTGATTTGTTACCTTGTTAGGTTACCTTGGGCTCTGTGTTTCCTTAAGTGGATCAGCAGAGCTGGATGGATGCAGGATGTGCCAATTAGGATGAAAATACAGTGTATATAAATAAACTCCCTTCTTCTCCCCTTGCATCACCCTGGATGTTTTCAAGCTGCCTGTGCTCAGGATCAAGAAATGATCTTTCTGGAGAATATCTCTGTCCTGGTTTTGCTGCTGCTGTTGTCAGTGCTCTGCCCAGCCCCTGTGTGTGTGCAGTCTTTCAAGGCAGGAGCTAAAATGGGTCACAGTGCCACCAGGATTTCAGCACCCCCAAAAAGATCCATGGGAATTGGGTATTCTTTTGGGACAGGCTGCACTTGTGGTGAGCCCAGAATACTGACTTTCAGGGCAGGGAAGGGAAATGTCAGCTGTTACTCAGTTTTATTTAGCCTTTAGGTTTGTTTGCTGTTTATGTTCTTATTCCTTTTAAGGGGAAAAAAAGGAAAAAATTAAAAGGAAAAAAGGAAAAATTAAAAGGAAAAAAACCCCAAACCTGAAAGATCCCAGTCCTTTGAGGATGATGGTATTTTAAGTCAGAAATGGCAGGGGTAAGGAGGAAAGAATTGGGAGTTATGACTCATAAGTTCTACTGGACTTTTTGCTTGGGGAATATATATTCCCATTTTACATTTTGGTGGGTCTTCTTTGAAAGCCCACGTTTCCTTTCAAATGCTGATTAGCATTCCTCACGTGTTGTACAGAGCAGCACAGAAAATGCATATAAGGTCTTACATTATGCCAGTGTGGTTTAGCCTGTGCTGAGCTACATTTGCAGTCAGTAAAAATTCATGGACATACATTGCCCTTGGTCAGTGTGCACTCCTCGTGTCAAAAAAATAATAGTTGCTCAAGCAGATCAAAAGCAATGCATGCCAAAGCCAGGAAAGCTAAGGATTTTAGTATTTTCTTTTCAATGCGCTATTTTCCTGGGTATTTATAACTTACCTATAAAGAATTGCTCTGTAGTGAAACATCAAAAGACATTGTTAAGTAGATTTCAGTCACAGAGCTTTCTTTAGGTGACTGCATGAACACCCTTAAACTACTGCTGGAAAATAAAATTAACTGTTACTCTGAAGGCTGATCAATCCATCTGATTCTCTAAGCTCCTTTATGTTCTTTGAGTATAATCCTGGTTTCAATACAAGTGATAGTAAATAATTTTTGTTTGCTGAGAGTGAACACAACATTTTTTGATTTTATATGTGGTGATATTTATGTGCATATTAAGAATCTTATCGATAGGGAGGTGCTGAAGTAAGTTAATTTTGATTTTAAAAATTGCAAGGTCTGTAGTCTTCAGACTGCTAGTTTTATGCTCAGCTCTTGCAAAAAATGTTCCTTTTTTAATGCAGTCCTGGTGAAGAGCTGTTTATTGTTGTGTTGAAACATAATTTTTGAAGGGCTGTATAACCCCAAGGAAGACTTCATCTTCAAATTGCTGGCAAAGGAGCCCTGTGTATGTGAAGACAGAATTCATCATGCACTTGTGTCACGGTTTCACAGACCTTATGAAATAGTGTAAGCTGGCAAAATCAGTCATTTTCTGTGCTGGCATCCCTGTTCCCTGGTGCCTGTGGGGCTGTGGGGATGTTCATGTGCATCAGCTCTCCAGCCCGGCCCTGCTGAGTTCCTGGGGGCCATGGGGGGACGGGGCTGTGCTGTGGGGTTTGTGGAGGGCAGGATTGAGGTGCTGGGCCAGGCTGTTCCTCAGGAGTCTCTGCACCTCTGGAGGGTGTTGAGGTGACATCCAGCTCGATGGCCCACAGGGAGAGGTGCAGGAGGGTGAGTGAGTCTGTGTCACTGCCCAACAGAGGAGCGAGGGGCGCTCCAGATGTGGGCACAGCTGGTCTGCCTGTAGCCTTCACAGGCATCCAAGAGTCAATTTAGTTCTTTATTTTTATTCTAAGTACTTGCTCCCAGCACAGTCCCACCCTTTCCAGTTACTTGTTCCCTGCAGCCAAAGGATACAAATAGCCTGTTCCAGTGGTCCTTTTTCAGGCACACAAACCCGTGAGGAAACTCATGCACGTAGCTGGGTGTGTATAAACAGTCACAGCACCCTCTGGCCACCCAGTTCCCAACAAACCTGATTTAAAATAATCTCTTGGCAAACATCTGGATGTGTGCCAGCTGTCCAGAGCATGGGAAGTGTGTGTGATACTACTGGCTGCATTCTTTTTTCTGTACAATGTAATGGGTAATGGGAAAAGGGAGCTGCAAAGGAGTGTTCTTGCTTTGCTTTAAGGTGTTTGTACTAAGGATGATAGACCAGCAAATTATTCCCCAAATGGAGTTGTGTCAAGCCTGAATTCAGTAGGAAAGAAAATAAAAAGTAAGCATGGACTTGGAAAAGGGGTGATCCATGAGCATGACATTCTGAGTGATTTCTTACAGCATCTTGCAGAATTCCAGGGTAATTATATGCAACTTTCTCATTTCAAATCTAGATCAGTGGGGTTTCTAAGGCTTCATGTTTTTCTGCTAGACACGAGCAGCAATCCCCCCTGCAGATTGTTCAAGCAGGAGGGCTGGGACAAGCTGCCTGCTGTTGTTGGGTTTTATGTGCCCTGGTCAGTGAGGTGACCTGCCAGCACGTGCAGGACAGCCTTCACTTCACCTGCCTTTTCTTCCCCTGCTTTGGCTTTCAAAGGGATTTGTGTTTTGGCTTTGGGCATCTGAAGATTTACATTGAATGAGTTACTGCAAAGACTCCTGCAGCAAACCCAATGGTGTATTTTGGGAAGCCACAGATCTTTCAAATATTAATGCAGTGGGAGATCCAGAAAGAAAAGTGATCCTTGTGCTAGAAATTTGGGAATTGTGTGGAACTTAACAGTGGGGGGAATACTTTTCAATGGGCAAATTTCAGCACTGAGCATGAGATTTCTCAGGGACTTGAAGTTGTCATGTGTTGACTGCTTCAGGTTTCTTATGCTGCACGTTTAATTACGTGTGTAAGTTTAAGTGTCTGAGTAAGGAGCTTCTCCAAGCTGGCAGATGCAAGTGGGAGTTTCTTCTTAACAACTCTGTGTTCTTGCAGAGACTTTAACTGATGGTCTGTAATAAATGTGTAGTTGTAGGCATACGTGCTCCCATCTTAAAAACAAAACTGGGAAAACTATTGTTGAGAAGGATTAAATTATTATTTTAAGGTAACTGCAGCATTCCACAAAGAAATAATAATTAAAATAACAACTGCCTGCTTTCTGGCAAAGCTGTCTGCACCACCCATTTCCATGAATTTGTATTCAAGGTGGGGGATACAAGTCTTGGTCGGAAGGAAAAAAAAAAGTGCTTTATAAAGATCCTTAGTAAATAACCAGCTTCAGGGTTCAGTGAACAGCTTAGACAAGCTGCATGTCAGATAGAGCCAAGATGTAATTGCAGCATTTAAATAAAACTTTAGTCACATTTTTTAAAGGATCTCATGGTTTGCTATAGAAAATGGAAGTTAGTTACATGCCCTCCTAGGGAAAGAGATGCTTAATTTCAGCATTGGGTAGTGATTCAAGTCATAGAAATTTACTTCAAAGAGGAATAAAATTCTGGTCTCAGTGATGTTGGTACAGATGAATAGTTACCAAACTGACAGAGATGGAGATGTGGTCCTGCAGCTTTTATTTGCCCTGGACTATTTAACTGTGTGCTCACTTTCCCTGGCAGCAAACTGACATTTCCCATTCATGGAGCTTGATGATCGATGTGAGCGCTTCCCTTAAATAACTGGCACAGAAATATTTTTATATGGAAGCAGAATTTGCCCAAGAATATTTGTGGCTGCTAAATGTTTAGATGGGCTTCTAAATTCTCTAGTTGTTTTTGCAGCTGACTAAATAAATTGGAAAGCAGCCAGAGAGACAGCAGAGTCCAGTCTGTAGTTCAGCCACAATAAAAGGCCTCGGAGAACTTTATCAAAGCTTCCATTAACCCCCTGCTGATGTCCTCAAACAGGATTTTTTTGAGAGAGTAGAAACACAAAAGCTAGGCTGCACAACTACCCCTGTGTGTCCATTCACAGTTTTTAAATCCACACAGTTACTAATTAAAATGCCATGCAGAGTAGCACAAATAAACATCACTAGTCCCCGAAGCCCAAAAGTTTCTGCATTGGCTCATAGTTTGGAGGGCAGGATGCTGAACTGACCCCAAAGGGTGGGTGAAGCAGCCCATTCTGGTTCAGATGTTCTGTCCTTGTGAAATGTGTGTCAAGTCCATCCATATGTATGAAATCCCACTCCCAGAATACCATCCCAAGGCAGCCAGTTATATTTTATTTATGTGTTGCATAGCGTTGTGCTAAACCGTGAGGGCTAAATAGAGCTGTGGCATGCCTGCTGGCTCCCTATAATCATGTTTGCCAGCTTCTGGTGGACATCAAAATGCTGAGCACACGAGTGAATACTACTTCTTTCATTGAGAAATGTCACTTCAGATTTAGCCCCAAGTGTGAACTGGTGTGCAGGCAGCGCTTTATTATCGTGGCAGGGCTCCAGTGGGCTTCCCCTCCCCAACAAAGTGGGAGCCTCTCTCTGCATCCACTTGAAGGATTTCATGGCATCTCCTTAGATTAAGGTAATCTGTCTTCATTACTAAATTCAAGAACCAGAGCCCCAGAACTTGGAGTGCATTCTGAGAATGGATTCAGGGTCCCTGAAAACTGTGTTTTGGAAACTGCTAATAACAAAAGTTGACCGTGGTTTTGTATTTACTATTTTAAATGCAGTCAAAAGAGGTGTAGGAAGCTCAAGCATTTGTATTTTATTCCTGCGGTCATTTGTATTTCAGACCATCCCTTATGGAAAAATCCTACTGTTAATTTGAAAGGAAATGATAGCTTTTGTCTCAGCCTTCTGAACTGCTCCTGCAGAGTTTATTAGGACTTTTATCCCTGCTATCGAATTCTATCACCTAGTCTTAAAAAGACAATTGACTGATGCTGATTTTTTTATTAAATTCTTCTACTGCTCCATAAAATATCTTTGGTTTTGTCTGTATTAAAATCCATTGAAAGTATCCATGGATTATTACAGTCAGAAAAACCCTTAAGCTGTAATGTGCTTTGGATATAACTGCCTTCCAATTCCACAGATTACCAAAGGCTAAAAGGAAAGCATTGAAATTTTTAATTAGCTTTTTATTATTTTTAATTTTCTATGTTGCCGTTAAGTGGTCTTATCGAGAGATAATAGAACAAGACAGTTTTGACTGAGCAAAATAGGAAAGTATAGTGGGCTGGAAGAGGTGTCTGGTGTATGAATTGAGTTTTGTGTGCTGTCCCATTTATTTTAGCAAACAAATAAAGGCATGATCTGGAGACAGCCCGCTACAAGGGCTCCCTGGGAAGATTGTGCTTGTCTCGGTAACAGACTGCGTTCTTTAAATCTGTCCTCTGAATCAGCCCCAATTTATCTTCCCAGCATAAAAGGGAATGCAGATGGAGTAGCCACAGCCTCCCTTATAGTTTATCAGGATATTGTGCATGCACATAAATAAGGCAGAAAGTGACTGGAATGTGTAAGTGGCTGGGTGTTAAATGCTGTGTTTTCCAAGCTCGCTGGGCGCTCGGGGATGGAGGAGCCAAGGGAGCCCTGGAGGAGCTGCAGGGGTTTGTGGCTCTCCAGACAGGGGGTGCAGGCCCAGTGGTGCCTTGGAAAGAGGTCAGTCACTGCCATCCTGGCTGCTGGAATATGGGACTGGAAATGAAGGTCCAAACTCAGGATACTGAGTCTGACTGCTGCACAAGTTATTGTTTTCATGGGCTTTTATTTGCCCAGACTGTAGCTCAGTATTCTTCCAGGACATAAATCTGGCTGGTCTTTGTACAGGTCAACATCCTCATAACCTCACAAGGTTAATATTTTTTTCAAATCTTTATTTATTTATTTTTTAGTATTGAAATTTTTCAGACTTTGTAATTGCACTCACATTGCACAGGAAACCAATTATTCTTTGGAGTGTTTTACACTGAGGCAACCACCTTTAATATTTAATTGCTGATTCCACTTGGGGTTTTTCCAATTGACACAATTTTAAAACAAATAATGCACTGGTTTTCAGTATCCAGCATAAAACCAAAATAATGAAACCCCTTTATAAGTTTAATTATGTGCCACCTATGATGTAATTGGCTACTGACATCATGAACTAAGATTTTAATTTTAAGGTTTATGTGTTTCAGGAAGCTTAGGACTCTTCCCCAGTTTGTACCTCATCACTTTTTTTTTTTTTAATGAATGGCAAACATAGGTAATTTTGCTTTTTGTAGCAACACTGTGTGCAGAGTTTTTTCTCTCTCATTGGGTCTATTAATGATTTTTAATTTCCTGAACAAATCTGCCCGTTGTGGGTGAAGGAAAGGGGGTTTAATTCAGTTCCAGTGAAAGGACCTGGTGGGAGAGCTCCAAGTGTGAGTTAAGTGTGCTGTAGTCTGATTCTCTGTGGTACTTTCCAACAGCACAGAGTATCTTTGTTCCCTGGAGAAGAGACACTTTGGTGGGGGAGTATATCAGAGTGTTTTGCAGCATCCTGCAAGAATGAGGATCTCAAGTGCTGTCAGAGCAGTGTTCTTCACAGAGTGCTGCTAACCTGAGCCCAGAACACCCAAACCTTGATTCAATCACAAGCGTTTCTCCACAGCACAGAGATGGTATCACGTCAAATCCATCTAACCTTTGCACAGAAGGTACTTCACTGGAGTTCCAGCTGAATGCTCTGAATATCAGCTGTAATTAAAATGTATAGCTTGTTTAGCTGAAATATAAATACATAAATGCAAACCTTCTGCACCAGCCTCCTCTGTGTGATGGAGCTGAAATTAAATATGGCTGATGTTCCTTACCTTTGGTGGCTTTGGAACAATTTATGCACTCAAGTTGTAAGATTTGAATTGTGATTCTTGTTGAGTGAATCCTGGGTTGGGGTTCTGTTGGGTGCTGCAGGCTCAGGAGGGCATGGCTCAGGCCCAGCCTGCAGTGGCTCTTGGAGCTGTGGATCACAGTGGGAGTAAAATGTTTATAATTTTATTACTTTTTCTTCCCCCAAGAATCTTGCCATTTCTGACTTTAGATGATTGATCCAAGAAACCCAAATGGCAAAGTCTAAGTCTCTGCTATTACTGCAGCACTTCAGAAACCAGGATGAGGCAATGTGGCCAAATCTATTTATTAAAATAGCGAATGCTGCTTTAGCAGAATGAGTCATGCCATTTATTTATTTATTTATTTTGTTTGGAAGACACTTCAGTATTTCCAAAGCATCTAAGTGGCAAATAGGGCAGAGGCTTCTGCTTGTCTGGATTTTAAAAAGGCTTTTAAGCAGCACTTTTTACAAAATCTAATATTCTTAATGCTGAAGGTAAGTGACAAAGGACGTTACTTAGCACATGTATATACATCATCTAGACATCCTTGTTTCAAGTAAATAAGAAGTAACTGTGTGAGAACCAGGGAGAGCAACGATAGGAGATGCCTTGGGTGCCAAATCACACATTTGCCCCATAATGGATTAAGCTTTATGCCATAACTGTTGGGGTAACCACATGCTCAGGTGACTTGGTGGTAAGTATAAGAAAGGAGCAGGGAGCAGAAATGAGGCTTTCTGTTAACAGATACAGACAAGGGGCATCAGGTGAGAGCTGCCCTATTCCTTGTGAGACAAAGGGCTGCCCCTTTGGGCTATTACAACAGCAGAGTCAGTATTCTTATGTTCTATGGATTATTGGAACGCTGTTGTAAGAGGTTTGAAAGCTGTGCACAACAAGTGGTTTGCAGGGCACAGATACAGTGCAGGTATTTCATTGTGCAATTTAGGAACAGCTCTTCCCCTCTTGTGCGTTGACTCATGATGTGTGTGCAAACTGTGTCTTAACTGTGGGCAGGAGGATGGCACAGTGAAGGAGGAGCAGCTGGATGGTTGTTTGACTTGAGGAAGGGCTTAGAGAATGGGATGGGGGTCTCATTTCAGGGTAGCTTTGATTTCCTGGTGGAAGGGGCAGAGGGGAGTGGAGTTTGTTTAGAAAAGGCAGCTCAGCAGATCCTCCTCCTGTGCAAGGGTGAAAGACAGGCTATTTCTGAGCAAGAATTAACTCTGGTGGCTACTTCTGGCTTCCTGGGAGGAGCAGCAGGGCACGTGGGTGAGGCAGAGCTGCCCTGAGGGAAAGATGCTAAGTGGAGCATTTTGCTCCAGACTATTTATTTTGAGCTGTTGGGGAATGCTCCATTTCCAACTTTATTATCTGCTTTAATAGCTGGGGGTTATGGTCTCTAATCCCTCCTGTCAGCTCCCCCAGAGCCACTGTCCTCAGGGGGGCTGTACATTGTGTCACACCATCAGGGGTTTCTGGTGGTCTCTGCTTGCTTGGACCAGCATCTGAGAAGTAAGAGGATGATTCCAGCACGTCCTTCCGCAAGTGTCCCACCCAAATTCAGGTCCTGGAGTCCCTAAGTGTCACATGCACAGCTCTGGATCACAGCAGTCTCTCTTTGTCTGGACTGCCTGGCTCATTTTTTCTGCTTCTCTCAAGCCAGTATAATGCAGTGGAGCATCAGTGTTGGCTTCTTTAGGCTACAAAATTTATTGCTGTTTATACTGGGTCAGATTCCAGGCTCAACCAGAGGGAAGAATAAGTGCAGCGTGACTTGCTTTGTGACCAGCGGCTCCAAACCTGCTCGGGTCAGACAGCTGCTGACTAATTATCCATCTTAACAAATTACTTATAGCTCTAGAGTTTCTAGAGCAACTCACAGCTCAAAGTATGTTCACCCTTCCATGTTAATCATTCTAGCATTTAGAAATGTTTTGGTGCTGGGGTTTTTAAGTGATTGTGATGTTCAGATAGATTTTTATAAATTGCCTTCCAACTGAAAGGCTTGTTTTCCTGTTTGTTTTAAACTGGCATTGGTACATACAGGAAATACACGGTATTCTGCCATGTTTCTGTTGGCAACTATTAAGTTATCCTTGTCAGAACATGCCAACAAGTTTTCTTAGCAAGCGAGCAGAAAGAAAGCAAGCAGTTTTCAGATGAAACAGACCCCATGCTTGAGTTGTAATACAAATCTTTTGCTAAATGCTATGTAGATTCTATAATCTTTTGGTTTAAGGCAATCTTTGAGATTGTAGGTTGCAGATTCAGATCTTTGGAGTAATTCCAGACCTGCATTGCATAAGCTGACATCATTATTTGGCCTTCAAAATTGGAAGAGCCAGTACCTGAAACTAATGTATTGCTGTCAAGAGCTGTGGCACTCTTTGTTCCCCAGAACGAGCCATCTCCTGGGCTTGCAAAAATCTTCTTCATCCTCTCTTCATTTCTGATGTAAACCATGGGGAACTCTGGTCACATCTCAATTCCTGTAATAGTTTTCAGCTAAATTAGAGGAATTCTGGTATGTTGAAGTAGTCTGTGCTAAGAGTGACACAGAACTGGATGTGCAGCCCAGAAAATCCACAGGCTCTTTGTGGATGCTCAGCAGCCCCTGCTAGTCTCCAAAAAATGAAGCTGGACTTAGGTAGTAAAAGTACAGCACTCTAATAATCCTCAACTACTACTATTTGTTGCTGCTGAGAGCCTGGGTTTTCCTTCAAGCTTTTGATTTGATGCAAGTCAGAGCCAGCTTTTGTGGTTTGGCAAGATTTGCAGCACAGGTTCTTTAGGGAGAGGCAAGAAATGAAAACTTTAACACAGAGGAAATGTTTAAAACATAATAATACTGTGTTAACAGTCTTTAAAATCTCATTTTCTAGCCCCTTTCTTTATGAACACATCATTACAAACAACTGATGTGAGCTGGTCCCTAGGTTTGAGGGCCTGTCACTTGTTTTCCTCAGAGGGCTGTGACTGGGTTGCAGAGCCTGGGAAGCAAGGGAAGATCCCTTGTGCCTGTTAATTTGGGATGAAGGTGTCCTGTGAGAATATCCTGTGGCCAAGCTGGTGCTTTCCCTTGGTAGTAAATGAAGGAGGGAAAGTTCAGCTCAGCAGCATTAGGGCTGGTTAAAGGGATTGGGAGAAGCAGGCCAAGCTCAGCTGTCACACTGCTTCTCCCTTCGCTGGCTGGGATTTTGGTGTGTGGGTGGATAACCTGGGGCACTTTACTCCACAGGAGGAGATTTAAAGCCTTTGCTTTAAACACTAAAAGCGTGAAAATGCTGCCCTGAATGTTGGCTGTCTCTCTCCCCAGGCTGGGAGGTGTTCCTCACCCGTCGTCATTCCTGGGGGAAGGAGAGGCAGACGGTGGGAAGACAGAGGACTCGGGAATGTCTTGGGAAGCTTCCAGTGGCTTGTTTGAGCAATCAGGCCTCTAGATCCTTGTCCAAGTCCTAACCTGGCCCAATCATCACTAGCACAAATGTTTGCTCCACTTTTACAGAGGGAATAATGAAAAAAGCCCCAAATATGCATGTGGTTAGTTTGTAAAGCACAGAGGCAGCCCACAGACTCTGGCAGGTCCCTGGGAGAAGGCGTAGCTGTCATGCTGACAGTGAGGAATGGGAATGCCAGACTCCAGCTTGGCTCCTCAGACGTGCACAGACATCTAATCTGGGAGTGCACATCGCCTCACACATGTGCAGGAGCCTTTGCTGTGTTACCCTGATGAGCATACATGCCTTGTACATATGCTTTGCATATGTTTGGAACTGTGGTCATGCTAAAATATTTTCTGGTCCCAGTGAGGCCACATCTGGAGTGCTGTATCCAGTTTTGGGGTCCTCAGCAAAAAAAAATGAAAAGGAGTGACTGGAGAGAGTGCAGTGGATGCCACAAAGATGATGAGGGGTCTGGAGCATCTCTCTTATGAGCAGAGACTGTGGGGTCCGGGCCTGGTTAGTCTGGAGGAGACTGAGGAGATCTCATTAATGCAATAATGAGATCTCAAAGGGGTGCCAAGAGCATGGTGCCAGGCTCTTTTCAGTGGTGCCCAGTGAGGGGACAAGGAGCAAAGGCCAGAAACTAAAACATAAGCAGTTCCTCAGTATGAGGAAGAACAGCACTGAAACAGCCACCTAGGGAGGTCATGGAGTCTCCCCTTCTGGAGACATTCCAAACCCATTTGGATTAATTTCTGTGTGACCTGCCCAGGTGACCCTGCCTTGGCAGGGGATTGGACTGGATGATCTCCAGAGGTCCCTTCCAACCCTAACAATGCTGGGACTCTATGAAAGAGAACTGCTTTCTTTTTAATTTATTCTGATAAATATGTTTTAGTTCTATGTAAAACTATGTAAATAGTTCTGTGTAACTAAAGAGGGTTGGACATTTCTCTCTTCTCTAGATTTGAAGTCAGTGTGACAGCTAGTCAAATAAGATGCCCTCTTACATGCATGAAATGATCAGAATCTGGTCCAGAGCATGGGCCTTTAGAAATTATTAAAACTGCATTTGATTCTTTGTGCTATATATAATTTTCCTGCTGTGAGATTATTTACTAATACAATTTACAAAATCTCATACAAACGCCGACAGTGTTACAAGGTAAATAGCCAAAGAGAAAACCTGAAATGTGCCAGGTTCCCTTAAATATGTTGTGTCCTAATCAAGAGAAGATTTTTTTAAATGAAAGACCTTTCATTTTCTTGCTTTGTTTTCTAAAAGGATTTTTCTTCAGTGTTAGATTCTCAGAAATATTTTCTTTTTTTTTCTTTTTTTTTAAAGTAATTAATAATGGAGCAGGCTTTTAGTATCTACCCTGGAAGGTAAAAACCCTTAATCACAGTAACATCATTAGTGCTTTCAAGCATTTAATTTTGCTGCTTGACAAAGCGCATAGCCATTGATAAGAACAAATAAGTGTTGTGTGCAATTGAGGGAATAAAGAAAAGCATGAAAACCCCTAAGCTTCAAGTAATTAAATTTAAATATGTTATTTGAATTTAGCTGAGATAATGTACAAACTGTGGGTATATTTTTCAGTCAGTGAAAGACCCCTTGAGTAAACATGATCCATTTAAATTCAAATCATGGGGAGTGGAAAGTAAACCCCGCTGTGGGTAAGAAGGCATCTTCAATAAAACACTGGGCATTGTGTATCTTTGATATCTGAGTACTCACGTGCTGTAGTTTTATAAAGGGCTGTTTTCACTCATGGATGCCTACATGCCAGAGACTTTATTGCATCTATTTATTTCCTGTTTTTTTCCTCTTTCCATTCCCCCCCACCCCTCCTAATTTGAACCAGTAATGAAAAACTGACACTCTGCCTCTGCCATCCTTTAAAGTGCCTCGAAAGTGCTACAATTCAGCACTGGCTAGCCTTGGGACATGGCTTTATGGCATTTGGGTGAAGTTTTTGTAGTACATCTGTGCTCTTTCTCTCTCTGTAGGCCGCAAGCTCAGAGCTGAGGTAATAAAACTACTAGTAGGTGTTTAATGGCAGGTTATTGAGGAAGTAGATGAAAGAAAATTGCAACATTCACATCAGTAGGGAGCATGGTTTTTAAGGGAGAGGAACTGCTGAGCTTTGAACTCAGGAAAGTTACACTTGGTGCTTTTGTTCAAGGGGAGACCCCTTTTTAGACACCAAAATACCTCATTTTGTGAAATGGGCTGTTCTGGTAGAATTGGTGCTTGGTATGTGCAGTCTGTGCACGTGTGGCAGAAAGCTGGCTGTTGTAAGCAGTGATGATTGAGAAACAAGTCATTGCTTACTGCTCCTTTCCAAACATAAAGGAGCAGGGTGGAGAAAAGTGCAAAAGGTGAAGGAAAAAGTGATCTCCCATAAGTTTCATGGGATCTTACTCTGAACACCTTAATTGTGAACATTATTCTTTTTGGTCAAGCTGTCCTCAATGTGTTTTATGTAGGAATGTATGCGTCTAATGAACACTTAGCCCACGCACATAGGAGAGAGTATTCTGTCTTTTATTCTGCTTGTGATCAAAGCGTCATTTTACAACCTGTTACATGTTTATCTTCACATCATCCCCAAGAGGCAATTTAAAGGCAAAAGGCAGAAGAACAAAGAATGTAAATATTTTGCACAAGCTCACTCAGAAGGCTGTGTCTTCTGCCTGGAGTGCCATGTTGAGCTGGCAGTGCTGACATATTCTTTGTCCTGGACAATATTGGCCAGACTCTTATGTCCTTTGGTAATACATGTGCAAGGAGAAACTGGTGCTCTTCCAGGAGTCCAATCTTTCAGGTCAGATGGTGGATCCTGAAAAATAAGGGGGAAATGTAAACCTGATTTGTAGGGCTACTTGCAGAAATAAAAGGGAATTGGTAACTGAGGATTATATGCAGTGGGATAACTGTAGTACCTTGTGGGTACTGGGTCCAGCTCCTCAAGGTCTTCAGAGTTTCAGCTCACCATGCTATTGCACAGACCACTGTAGGTCTGTGCTGCAGGGATGGGTGTCACTCCTGAAGAGCTTCTTGCAGTTCTGTAGTTGGACTTTGGCATTCTTAGGACTTCTGTATAGCTATGGAGAGGCAGGATGTGCAGGCAATACAAAGTTATGAACAAATGGCTCATCTGCAGGATCCAGGACAAAAGAAGATACTGAAAGTTAAGGAGGATGAATTTGCATATAAAGGGCAGGAAGGAAAAAATATGGCCATTCTTAAAAGTGGAAGGAGTAATGAAGGAATTGATGTACAGGTCCTTTTTGTGTCCTGGAAGGCAGGAGCCTGTTGCTTATTCCAGTATGGTGTAGTGCCTAAGATCAGCTGTCCATTTTTTGTGAGAAGTGAGAAAGCGCTTGTTAAGCTATATAAAGCTGAGAGTTTTTCACTGGAAGGCTTAGTTAATATAAATTCTTCTGCTGCAAATAGCCATTTTACAGAGAAGAAATGTGTTTTCATACAGCACTTACCAGCCCAATATTGACGGACTCACTAAATTCCAATATAGATGCTTGCTGAAATGAAATGGCAAACCAAGGAGGTTAAAGAGAGGATAAAGGAAAGAAAGGGAACTTTCTCTCTACAGTTCTTGAGGTCAGAGCAACATAAGTGATGGATTCTCAGCAAAAAGAATTGCTTGTCTGCCCCGCATGAGGCAGCGATTAACTAAGCAGATTTCTCTCCGCTTGGTTTATCAGTAATGGCTTGTGCGTGTGTGTTTTAGGGTAACAAATCTGATTTCTAATTTATTAGCTGAGCAGTATTCTTATTGCAGAGGGGAATTAAAGAAAGGTTTGATTCTCTCCTGAGGAAGTGTGAGGTTATTAAGCAGGTTTGCAGTCGTGCCACAGATATAATTTGATGGAGCACACCTGGATCCTCCCTGTTGGCTGTGTGTTTATAGTCTCCTCTGTCATTCAGTATTTGCCTTTGCCTGTGAGAGACAGACAAGGAAAAAAGAGATAAAGGTTTGGAGGCATTTCTAACAGAGATGCCAAACTGTCAAATAGTAAATCGGGAAGCAGCTCCCTGATGGTTTCACATCAAGAGGAGACACCCTTTTGTGACTGCAGCACCTACCGGTTATTTTCACTTCCATCAGAACTGTCTGATATGGTCAAGTAGGTTTGAGGCTTTCAACATTCAATTTTCCTTTCATTTATAGTGACTATTTTATTTATTTGCCTTTCTTGGTAGTTTTCAAGGATATCTCTTTCAAGGATACTTTTAACTTTATAACATTTTCATGGATCGTCATTCCAAAGTTAAAGGTAGAAAAAGAAACAAAAAGAAAGGGAAGTGGGGGGAAAAGAGCAGCTACGGCATCAGGGGACAAAAGAAGAAATATATTCAATTTAGGAAGACCTCTAATCTCTGGTTATACAGGACAGCTTTGTTAGATAAGATTAAAAATTTCATGAATGTCCCTTTTTATCCCTGGAGACTCCACCATTTATACCAGCTATTGTCAGCATCAAAAGAGCTTGATAACAGCTGGCTAGAGATGTGACCACACAGCAACACATCAGCAAGGAAGGGGCAGCCGGGTTCATAAATCTTCAGAAAGCCCGTTCCCCAGCACGGCCATGAATCTGCTGCTATCACAGGCAAAGGGAGAAGGCATTGTCCTCCAGCCAGTCAGAAACCTGAACTTCAGCATTAGCAGGGGCTTTTTAGGCAGTGCACGGTGCACAAAGAGATGTTTTCCATTATCTTCTTCATTGCAGCCTTTATTACTGACACAGATACAGTTTAAAGGGTCTTGGAGTTTAGCTTGTTGCTAGGTAGAGTATTTCCAAAAATGCTGCAGCCCTTACCCGTGGTGGTGCAATCCTGCTCTTTCTGTTCATGGCATCAGTGCAGCACCACGTGGGACAGGGTCAGGAGATGCCATTTTGGCACACACTGGACCAGTCTCTGGTATCTTTTGGCTGGGAAGGAGCTACCAAAGCCAGAATCTGGCCCTTGGCCATTTTCCAGGGACTGCTCAGAGATTTGGGTGTAAGCAGGGCAAGTTATTAGGCACAAATCAGCTCAGATTGTTGAAATACAAGTTTCCTGGTTTTAATGGGAGGGCCCAAATTCATATGTATTCAGCTTCACTCTGGCCTTACTAAATTCAGTGGCAATATTTTCTCAGCTTTAGAGAAAACAAGGTTGGAACCTCAGGAACTTAATAGTTCCTTTGAAGTAAATAGCTAATGGAATAACATCAGTTAATTTTAGGAGATGGAAGAAGAGAGTGACTGTGGACCAAAATGACACAGGACAAAAATAAGAGATCCTTTTAGTACCACAATCTCTTATGAAAGTTTTACTGAGCAGCATGAACATTGCAGTGCTTAGACAACTGTGTTGTTACTTCAAAACCCACCTATCTAGTACTGTTCAGCATCCAAACCCAATCTTTCTTAGAGATGATTAAATGTCATTTTGGTAGAGAAAACAGGAAAAATCTTTGTTTCTAATTTCCCCTCACCCTCACCCCCCAAGAAAAACACGGTTTCGGAAAATGCTCATGTTGTGAAAGTTCCAACTAAAAATACATGTTCCTCATGAAAACTAAGTGATTGCTTATAATGTTTCTTTATTTTTTGTTTTTTCCTCCTGGCAGCTCCATCCCCGATTGCATTGATCCAGGCTAAGGAGATAACAAGGCACAGTGTTGCCTTGGCTTGGCTGGAACCTGACAGGCCAAATGGAGTCATCCTGGAGTATGAGGTCAAATACTATGAAAAGGTACTGCTCAGAAATGGACAAGCCAGGAGTTCCCTTTGGGCTTGGGCACAGCTTTTTTATTTCATTCCACTGTGGTTTATTTCCAGATAGGATTCCATCATTTGAAACGAAATAGATTCAGTTTAATAAAATCCAATTAAGGATTTCATGCACTTGAATGGTTGCTTGAAAGAGTAAGATTCATAGGCTGTTCCTGCTGTACAGTATGAATTTATTTTGTTATTTCTTTCCTACCTAGAAACTGAGCTTTTATAGCAATCACATTTATAATGAGAGTCAATAGTGTTGGGCAGAAGTGAGACATTAGCTTTCCTTCATAGACAGAAGTATAATAATGAAGTATATAACAGAGTCATAATAATAAGATCTGTTTGCCGACAGCTTCTGCTTGGAGTGATAGCGTGGACTGGCTGGCTTTTAATAGAGAATAAGGAGAGAAAATTAGATTCTTCATACTTTCCAAGTTGAGGGAGATGTTATTCCTTCAAATAACTTCTCAAGTAGGGAATTATGAAAAGAGCTATTTTCTTTGAAGGGTCTCTGCAAAAATGAACAATTACCTGCTCTTGCTTGTGTGTGCTGTCTCTCACATGCACACGAATACTTCTAATTTTTTTATTTAAAAAATTCACTTACTTGCTTTCCACATACATTAAAAGGCACTTGCTTTGCAGGGAAGCTAGATTATTACATTTTCTGATAGATTTTCCAGCCAAAAATAGAATGATTTTTAATAATGGACTTCCTGGAAGATATTTTCTAAGTCTTTTTTAAAATATTTTTATCCTTTTTTTATATGGCTTCTGGCTGGTAGGAAGAAAAGGAAAGTGCCAGCATGTGTGAGTAAAACGTGCTTGTTCATCAAGAGGATCCTATTTGAATGCTTGGCCGTTTTCCAAGGGTTTTCACTGTGTGATTTCTTAAATAATCAGTGATATATGAGCATCATGCGTACTGCCTCATCCTCCTTTTTTGGCTTGCTCAGAGCCCTGTGCAGCACACGGTGCATGGGGGATTGAGCAAGGCCAGCAGCAGGAGCCCTCATGGTGTATTTTGAGAATTCCATTGCTGTTACTCATCTTTGATCAGACAGTTTTGGCAAGGCAGCGGGGTTCCAGGTTCACAGCTTCACTCCATCATGCCGTGCTCTGCCTTGGCAGGACCAGAACGAGCGCAGCTATCGCATCGTGAAAACGGCCTCCAGGAACACCGACATCAAAGGGCTCAACCCCCTGACCTCCTACGTGTTCCACGTCAGGGCCAGGACAGCAGCAGGCTATGGAGACTTCAGTGGGCCCTTCGAGTTCACCACCAACACAGGTAAAGGCCTCCCCAGCCCGTCCCTCTGCTGCTCCTCCTGCAGAGAGTGCTGATACAATGGGCTGTGTGCGGGGAGTTTCATGTTGGATGCTTGTGTGATAGATGAGTAATGCCATGATTGACTCTCACAATTAATAGTCAAATATCATGTACATAGGTTAAGAAAAATTTTATAGATTTACATTTATGTTGTATCCCTGGCATGGTTATCAAGGGACAGCTGGAGTTGGGACATCTGGCTTGTTACTATCCAATCAGGATTTGAAGAAGATGTCTCCACCACTAGACAGCAAAGAAGGGGTTGATGGACAGAACTTTGGGAGAGGTTAAAGGGTTAAAAAGGGAAACCTAAATTGTGAGGGGACTGAGCTCATGGCAGGGAAAATCTTTTGCTCCAGGTGCTGTAACCTTTCCTCTTTATTCAGTCTTCTGTTGTATTTTTTGTAAGGTGTAATAAACCTTCATAAACTATGAAAAGTGAGTAGCTATTTCTCACACTTGGACTGTGGTGTGTGTGCTCTGGGATCATGTTCCTGCATGGCCACATGGCTGTTGGTGATGGCATGATGCTGGCCCAAGACATCTGTTTGGATATGCTACATTATTGTATTTGCAGGGACCCCCATGGCAGGGAGGAATGGTGAATCTGACTCCATGCTCTCAGAGGGCTAATTTATTATTTTTTGATACTATATTATATTAAAGAATACTAAACTAAACTATACTAAAGAATACAAAAAGGATACTTACAGAATGCTAAAAAATAATGAAAACTCGTGACTCTCTCCAGAGTCCTGACACAGCTTGGCTCTGATTGGCCAATGAGTGAAAACAACTCACAGCAGAATCCAAGGAAACAATCACCTGTGGGTAAACAGTCTCCAAACACATTCCACATGTGAGCAAAACACAGGAGAAGCAAATGAGATAGTAGTTTTCCTTTTTCTCTGAGGCTTCTCAGCATCCTAGGAGTAAAATCCTGGGTGAAGGGATTTTTCCAGAGACTGTGAATGCCACACTGTATTGTAGATTCAAGCAGTGACAGTGCTTCTCTGTGGTATAGGGAAAGAGGCACCCCATAAACACTTGGAAGCCATTGATGCTTGAGAGATTTTGTTTTCTGAAAAGCAGACATTTGCACGTTTCTGGAATATCTTATTTCAAGGAGAATAGAGCCCTGTTACTCCCCTTTACAAGCTATTGACACAGATCAGTCAGGTGTCCTACATCAGCTCCCATACTTGCACTTTTCTTTAGACAGTTATATAAAGACAAGAATGTTCAAACTATGTTGTCAAAGTCTTTTTACTTTGCTCAAGGAAACATGCAGATTTAGCCCCCAAAATGTTTGCTTTTCAGTAGCAGAAAGGCACTGTGACCAAACCTATTTTATTTTGGACATAGAGGTCTCCTTAAATCACGTTAAGGTCATGCCAGTTACTGGCAATATCATTCAGGATGTTAACAACTGAAAACAATCCATCAGGAAGAGAGTAGGCGTTTTAAAATTACTCTCCTACTCTGGAGTGATCATCTGGCCCCCCTGAAAGAAAAAGGAGGAGGAAAGAAGTGTGGAAAGCAATTAGAAAGGAAAAAAAATTAGTCATTATACCCTCTGAGCAGCACTGGAGGGGAGAAGGAGAGGGAGTCCTTGCGCCTGGTGAACTGAAGTTCCC
This sequence comes from Zonotrichia albicollis, assembly GCF_047830755.1. Lineage (NCBI taxonomy): Eukaryota > Metazoa > Chordata > Aves > Passeriformes > Passerellidae > Zonotrichia > Zonotrichia albicollis. Next base: position 24,772,059 of record NC_133827.1, on the reverse strand, counting down.
CAAATAATTATCAAACATCATGTCTTCAGCTCATTAGCAGTTGGAAAAATTGTGTCAAATGACTGTATAATAAAGGCCTGAAAGTAGATGTGAGTGCTACTCTAAACTGCCTTCATAAGCTAGAAGGCTCATTGAGCTCATTGAGTGCTACCTAGGTTGATTTTTTTAAAGTTGTCTCACACAAATGCTCCCTTTTCTGTTTTCAGTTCCTTCCCCCATCATTGGCGATGGTACCAATCCCACAGTGCTTCTTGTTTCAGTGGCTGGCAGTGTTGTTCTAGTGGTCATTCTCATTGCAGCCTTTGTCATCAGCAGGAGGTAAGAACTTAAGCTTCTCTCTCTCTCTCTCTCTCTCTTTCATCAGGCAGCTTTTTGTCTCCTCCAAACAAAGCTAAATTCTTTGATTAGCATCATAAACAGTACATTTGCATTACAAGCCTTCTCCCTGTGTAGCTTTGATCTTCTCGACGTTAGTACCAAGCAGCATGTGATGTAATGGCAATAGTTCCAGCTCTATTTGCCCTTCAAATGCAAAGCTGATTCCAATAACTGGCATTGAGAAGCAAGCCAGCTAGAGATTTGTGGTTAGTGTAATTTGAAGTTAAGTTTAATGGGTATGGGTACAGTAGATTTTCTTGGACTGACTCCTGTTAGACAGGAATAAACAACGGCAGTTTTGTTAACTAAGCCATCAAAGTGCTATGCTGGTGATTTTTGTGCTAGTCTGTGAGTCTGTACTAGTCCTCCCTCTGTGAAAGGGGTATGGCTGTAAAATGGGAGCCACAGTCATTCAGCATCAGATGCAGTAACACAGCAGAACTGGATCGATGGGTGTTTCATCAATGCAGCACCATAATCTTCACCAAGTGCTTGTTCATTCTCCCAAATTCAACCCAGGCATCAGGAATAATCCTGTGAGTGGGAGGACAGTGTAGCAGAAACACAGTGTGAGTGTTTCTGTCTTCATCTTTGTGTTCAATCTCATTTAAAAAGATCAGCATGATCTTGCTTCAGTGTAATTTTGAGATAAAACTGCTTGTATCATTACTGCATCTGAAGCCTGGGATCTCAATGATGCACATTTTGTCAATCTCTGTTGGTCAGTTTAATGGCATCAGCTGTAAATGCACTCAAACTCCATTTGCTCTCTTTAAATTGTCCTGGGGAGCAGTTAAGTGACTGTGATTGTAATATCTGGAAAGTAGACATGCATTGTGATCACTTTCTGTGGGTGTTCAACTCAAAGCCTCCATACTGGCAAGAGGAAAGAAGAGCAGAACATATGAAAATGTGGTGTGGAGAGACAGGTTTATTAAAAGCCATTGCAACAGAAAAAAGCACCACTGAGCTTGATGACTTAATCTCCTCTTGCTTTTATTGATCACTTTATTATTTAAGGTAGGATTGATAGCAGGATACATTGGATTTCTAATTATGAGTCGCCACCTTGGAGAATTGAGCCTGTCGAGCTGCTTTGAGATGATTCCTTCCCCTTCTCCCCCCATAAAAAAATGTCTCTTCCCAAGGCTGATAAACACTGCTTGGTGATTGGCCCTCAATGGATCACTCTTTAGAAAATGAACTGTCAACCCCTTGCCCTCGTATTGATTCTCGTTAGGATCGGCCATAAAGCTGTCAGAGGAGAGGCTGCCTGGAGCCAGGTGCTGACAGACCTGCTGGGCTCAGACAGCTCTGCCCAGGGCTGTCTGCTCACTGATCTCTGCCCAGGCTGTGCAGGCACACAAAGGCACCTCAGAGCAGGTGGCAGCAGGGACAACAGCCACTCCAGGCACTGGTGGCAGTGGGGATAAAACATCCTGGTGGCCGTTGGCTCGGGGATGTCCCCTGGCTCTGCCTGGTCCAGGCACTGGTGGCAGTGGGGATAAAACATCCTGGTGGCCATGGGCTCGGGGATGTCCCCTGACTCTGCCCTGGCCTCTCTCAGAGGGGCCATGGAAGGGGAAGGACAGAGCAAGATGAATGAAATACTAGGACAGTGAAACTACTCTGTGCATACTAATGGTGCCTTGCTAATTAATAGCCCTTAATACACAGCTCTCCAGTAGCTGGAAGTAGCTCTCAATAAACAGAATCTACTTTAACATTCACTGTTGCTCTAATGATTTTAACCACCATCACAATGTCATTTAGAGGTGTGGACTTTGGGGATATTTCACGATGTTCCTATGCCAGCAGAAGTTAATAGCAAAATAATTATACTTTGTTACAAAATTACTTCAGATGAGAATAAGCTTTTCTGTCCAAAGAGTCCCCATGAGAAGGTTTTGTAATCTAACCATGACCTGAAAGTCATATTTGTACAATCAAGCCTGTGCTTTGGCCTGCAGACATGGCCTCTGTGCATCCATGAGCCAGTGTGGGCGCAGGGCATATGCTGTGGGTGCCTGCTTTTGAGCGCTGGGTTATTACTGATAATTTAGCCTCATGCTTTTTTCAAGACATTGTTCAAATCCCAAAATTCATCTTTGCAGCAGAATTAGTCCAAGGACTTTGCCTTGAGGCAGCTCAGGCTGTTTGGCTCTGTCCTGCTATGCAAGAAGCAATCTGCCTAATGTTCCTGTAAACTTCCCGAGGTCTGGATGGGGACAGCCATGGAGCAGTGGGCAGGACAGGGCGTGGGTGCTCCTAAACCCCACTCTGAAGGAATGCTGAGCGAAATTGCAGCATCTCAAAATGAGTTGTAAAGGATTTGGGGAAGTGTAAAACAGAGACACCTTCTAAAAGGGTTTGTGTGTAGTAAGATGGTCTGACCAAATCCTCTGATCATCTCAAAGTTTCTGTCTGAAATTCTCCCAGCTGATAGATGGATTTATCTTTGCTCTGCTGGCACATTTGCTCACCTTTTCCCGGTGGTGTTGGGGCAGGTTCTCTGCCAGCCTGGAGCCCCCCATCCCCTCTTTGTGTGGGAACAGGAGGTGGGAGCAGGGTCCTGGCAACCAGGTCCTGCTGTTTCAACTCAGTGCCTGCTAATTCCCCCGCTGTTAACTCCTCTTCATCACCAGCCCCACCTGTAGCTCTGCCTGTCTCTGACCCCTGCAGCTCCTGAAAGCTCCTGTGTTCTTTTCCTGAATGCCTATCCTTAATCAGCACTGCCCAAATCCTGGTAATTAGGGGGCTCGGATCCGTGACAAAGGCTCCCTTCTGCCCCTCAGGTGAGCTGCCCCAGAGGCTGGGGCTCCGGGCTGCTCTCCAGGACAATGGCACACAGCAGTGTCCTGCCCGAAGCCAGGCAGGAGAGGTCAGCAGGTGACACACCGAGAGGTGGAAGTAGGTAGTTAATTTAGAAGGTATTATTTAAACTTAATAAGCTACAATTACATTGCTTGAACAGTAATCCCTTTGTTTCCTTTTGCTTCTTGCTGCCTTTGAGTTTTAGTGGCGGAAGGTTATTTTTTAATCTGTCGTGAGGGTGCTTGTACTTTTTAAAAATAAGATAAAGAGAATTGTTTTCATACTTAAAATGCTTTCATGCAAAGTCTGTTTGCATTTTGTATTTCCCATCTGTGCCTGAACATTAATAAAATTAATTTGAAGGATCCTGATTAAAATGCAGAATCTTCTTTTTCCCTTTAGTTTCCTTTCTTCTGAGAAAAGTTATACAATACCTGAAACCATCTCTGCGGTCCCCTTAGCTGGTCTGGCCTTGGGTGATATTTGTGCTCTCTCTTCCTTCTTAGTTCAGTAGCTGGGAGCAGAGCATCATCCCATTATTTCACTCAGCTCTGTTATACCAGTGCTGTAAGTTCTGGGGCAAATAAACTGTTTAAGAAGATGTTTGGATCCAATATGGGTTTCAATAATTCTCTTTTTGTGATTGGAGCCATTTGTGTGTCAAAAGAAGAAGCTCCCACTGGTTTGTGGTTGGATGTGTACCTGCTTTTCCTGTCTGAACACAAGTCCTGCCAATGTTGGGAGCTGTGACCCTTGGTTTAAAGATCAGGCTGTTGTCACATGTCAAACAGGGCTTTTTTCCTTCTGTTTGATGGTTAATTTGTATTTTTTTATTCTTGGCATAGTGTGCTGTATGACCCAGCCCGAGGGCTGCAAGGGGAAGGGCTGGGGATGGGCTCCCAGCTGGCAGCAGTGGGAGCTGCCATTCCCCACAGGCAGCTGCAGAGTGGGATGTGAGATGCTTCTTGCTGAGGGGCAGAGGGGTTTTGCTGACAGGAGAGGTATGGTAGGACTCAGGGAGATTTGCTGAAAGTGAGGCTCTCAGTTGTGTCTTTTCTTCCTGCTACCTGTGAGGTTTTTGACCCCTTTCAGCTCACATCTTACAGGTTTTTGTTGTACCTGCTCTCATTTTCCTCTTCTCATTCACTATTTTCAGCCTGTTAGTTAACCCAGTGTCACCCTGGTGTCCCTGGCAGGCCTGGCTGTCCCCTGCCCCACTCGAGGCAGCAGCTGGACATTGCTGGCAGTGCCACTCTCCTCTCCTGCTCTCCAGGCTCGGCTTCTCCTTCTGCCTTCCCTCTTCTCTCCACCTCAGCCTCTTGCCAGTCAGCTCTCCTGGGTCTGACTGGGAAATTTGGATTTCCTGGGAACAGGCAAACTGAGACTAAGCAACAGTAAACCCTTCTCTCCATCAGTGTCTGCTCTGTGCTTGGTTCTGAACACTCAAGGATGGATGGGTAAAAGCCCAAATAACTTCTCTGCATCTACATACCACTGGATGCTGGGCAACTTCAAATTCCTACACATTTGGCTGAGCAGAGTCCTCAATATCCTCCCTAATGGACTAACTTCTTGTATCAGCTTTTTGTAGTGCTCCTTGTCCATTGAAGCTGAAAGCTGAACTAATTAAATGCATAACTAGATTACAGTATCACAGGTGTAGGTGTAGAAGTAGTAATCTATAGAATTAAAATACTCTGCTATGCTATTGCCTCCAGCTCAGAGAGTCAATAGAGGAGTTCTGCCATCAGGAGTTCTTCAGCCCCTTCAATTAAGCAGTGATTAAAAGAATAAGCAAAATCCTTGGGATCTTAATTTTTGATGGTCAGGGTTGGTGGTTCTTCCTTTTTTTTTCTGCTGAGATCCTGATTTCTGTGTTAAGAGACTTGTTTCCAGTTTTAAATTTGCAGTTAAATAAGTGTATTGATGTTGGCATTTGCCTAATGATGTTTGAAAGTCAATCTACCAAAACACCTCCGTTGTAGCATTTCAATCCCTGTGTGGTAGGGATAAAAAGCAATTTGGGCCCTCAATTGCGAAAGTAAGTTTGAAGAAAAAGTGGCTGAAGCACAAACTTTTTTTCCCCTTTCTTTAAGCGCTGAGATACAAACAGATTTATGCTTCCTTTGATGCTCTATTGATGCCGGTAACACGCAGGGGAGTGTGAGGATCCTGCTGCCCTGGCTGTGTGTTGTGTCATGGCTGTGGCAGGTGCCAGCAGCTCGAGTCTCGGCAGGTCAGGACAGCTGGGTTTGTTCAGAGCGAGATCCCCTTTGCACTCACTTGCTGTGCTTTGTCCCGACAGGCGCAGTAAGTACAGCAAGGCCAAGCAGGAGGCAGATGAGGAGAAGCACCTGAACCAAGGTAAAAGGCGCTGGTGCTTGTGGGGTTTGGTTTGGGTTGTGAGACATGGCTCATGTTCTGGTGCTCAGGAAATAAGGGATTGCATTCCTCTAGAGGAGAACAAGTTTCTGTTTTCCCTTCCTGCTTCAAAATTTATTTACTCTAGTAACAGGGACAATAGAAGTGTCTGGGTAAAATGTTTGGAGGGTACAGAGAAGGGTTTATCAAGTTTTTCCATTGTTCCTTGCTATTGAAAGATACCTGTTCTTAGCCACTTGATTTCTAGGCAAGGTTTTTCCCCACAGCACTCTGCTAAAGCAGTTTCTGAATGGGCCAGAGGCAATCCTGCAGGAAAGGCAGCGTGAACTTTGCTGCCTTTTTTCCACCACTGAATCCTATTGTTACTTCCATGCACCAAACCCAGGACCTGAGCTCAGAATTTCCTGGCTCCCATAGGAAAAAGGGATTTAGTGTTTTAGTCTCACAGGTCCCTGACAGGTTATGCTAGTGATGGCAGTGATTTGTGAAGCTCATTAATTGGCAAAAGCCTCATTCCTTACATCAATAATGGGAAATATTAAATGTTTACACTTTAAAATATTGTACTGGGGGGAAAAAATACTTAAGTCCTTCCTTCCTTATCAGTCATTCCTGGCTTACAGTACATTTTTATTGTACACTCTCTTTGCTGTTGTATATCATTAAGGCTTCAGTCTCATATGTTCTGTGTTCAGCAGCATGTAGATCAGTGACTTCAAATAAAACATTTCTGCCTTGCAGGTGTTAGAACATATGTGGATCCTTTTACATATGAGGATCCAAACCAAGCTGTGAGGGAATTTGCCAAAGAAATTGATGCCTCCTGCATAAAGATTGAAAAAGTTATTGGTGTGGGTAAGTGCCAGAACTTTTGCATTTTTTGCCCGTAAATACACTTTTAAATTTGCTTTTAGGGAATGTGTGATCCTATGATTTTTGTATGACAGTTCTCCCAAATGTACTGACATAACAGTTTGACAACACAAGTGCATGCTTCAGGCTCCTGACCATGGATTCTTGTGCCTTTTTCTTCAAGGGGAGTTTGGTGAAGTGTGCAGTGGACGTCTCAAAGTGCCAGGAAAAAGAGAGATCTGTGTTGCTATCAAGACTCTAAAGGCTGGTTACACTGATAAACAAAGGAGAGACTTTCTGAGTGAGGCCAGTATCATGGGACAATTTGACCACCCCAATATCATCCACTTGGAAGGTGTAGTTACTAAATGTAAGTAGGTCATTTTCATGACAAGTCCAATTTAGAAGTCACTGAGAAATTAAGTCTGTATGGTGTGTGCTGGCTTTTTTTTTTTCCTTCTTACCCTCTTTCCTGTAAAATGACAGATGGAACAGATCCACTGATAGCTAATAGGAGGAAATCAGTGCAGGACAAGTCATTAATCTTGTTGTCAGCTATAAATGGGTTTACGGTTTCAACTGATATTCTATCTGTAGGCAGCTTGTACAAGATTTTGTACAGGGAATTAATACTGCAGGGGTTGGCTTTTTTTTATCCCTTCTTGCTATGCCAAGCAGGCATCTTTCACATCTTTGCTAGACTGAGATGATTGTTACAGGATAGGCAAAAGCAGATGGTGAGCGAAGAATTCAAAATGATGAGGGAAAAATACCAAAACAAAACTACACAGTCATATGTTTGAAGTACAAAGCACAGATGTAAGGAGCAAGCCTTTGAAACGAAGCAAGCTATTTTAGTGTGAAACTTGCTTATTTGTTTTCTCTGATTTACAGGTGTGCTAATTTCACTCTGCAGAATTTACCTGGATGATTTTTTGTTTGCTTTGTTTGGGGTTTTTTAAGCCTGACTGTGCTTTAGAGAGTGACAGTGCTGGCTGGGTGGTGTCTGTAGGCTAGGGCTACAAATGCAGCTGTGGGACACCAGTGCTTGGGTGTGAGCTGACAAGGTGCCACTGCCATGGTGCCGGTATTATCTGTGCCCAGCTGCCCTGGGTAGCATGGTGGCAAAGCCTGGCTCTCATTGCTAATCCTAAAATACTCTTTGGGTCTTGGGGCTCATGCTCAGGGTGGCACAGAAAGCAGGCAGTGATCTTGTGAGCTGCTGTCAGAGAGGACTTTGTGAAGCTCACCTTCTGCAGCCTGAGGAATATGAATGCAGGGTATTAACAGTGGAAGCAATTAAAATTTGAGATGGATGAAAAGTTAAAAAGTAAAATATCACTAGAAGAACAAAGTACCTCTCATAAAAGGTTATCAAAACCATCAGTTCCACTGTAAAACTCTGTCCCTCTTGAATGTCAGTGAGAGCTGATACTTATTCTGCCACTTTTGTTTCTGGAAATCTTACCCCTGCTCATTTGTGTTGCTGTCTCCTGGCCTGCCTTCTCTCAACAGTAGAAAATGGCTCATACAGTGTGTGGCAGTTTGCTTTTACAGGCAAAGAGCAGTTTGGACTAATTTTGGCCATCCTTTACTGAGAGCCTCGCTCAAAACTAAAATTAACATACCCTCCTCTGTTTAAATTTGGAAGGTCTGAGTGTCTCTCTCTGTGATTGTTACAGCAAAGGGAATGTGATCAGACCACAGTGTTTGCCTCAGACAGTGATTCTTTTAGCACCTCAGTAAAAGAAAGACAACAGGGGAATCTTTGTGTTGCAATCCCACTGGAAGCCCCTGAGCTGCTGCAGCTCCAGCACTTATAAATGGCCGTAGGCATTTGCATAATGCAGTTGTCAGTGAATTAAAATGATTGGGAATTTTCACCCAGGGAGGAGGTGGCGGGGTGACCTGGCAGTGCCCCGTTCCTGGCTCCCAGTAAGTGATGCTCCTGCAGCAACACGGCTCCGTTACTGCCAGCTGCACTCCTGGGGAAACAGGGCCACTTAAGAGCACATTTATCTCCATTTCTCCATAGGTTTGCTGAATGCTGTGATAAATGGATGCATTTAATAAACTGAAAATTAAAATGTGAGATAAATAGTGGTATAGATGGGGGTTGAGAGAGGCAGCAAAAAACCATGAATAAATTATTGGCTGCTAGTCAAGTACTTTAATAATTGACTCGCTGATGGTAACTTCTCCCTCGTCTCTCTATCCCCCCTCCCCTGCTAAAGAAGTGTCTGAGTAATGAAATTACATGTTAATGCACTGAAAGAGTCTTCCTTTTTTCCCTTCTACGTTGACATAGTATCTTTTGATTGAAGAAGGTTAATTAATACTCATTTAGCTCTATTTGTTCAGTGGAAGGGTGGTCGTCGCACTTGCAAAGCATAAATGAAACAATGCCATATGCAGATTTGGTTGAAGTTTTTCCTCTCTCTAGCAAAGAATGCTTTCAAAGGTGAATTAGAGGGAGGATGATGTTTAATCACATCCTTTTACTTAAGGATGTGCTCAGCCAAGGTCACTCAGCCCTTCATCCAGAGCGGTTTGCTTTATGCAATACCATTGCTTCTCTGCAACATTCAGTAATGGCATTTCCCAGGTGTGCTGGCTTGTTTGGGACCAAACCAGTAATAATTTGGATACCAGCAGGGAAGGAAAGTAAAAGGCCTGTAAAGGGTAGGTTGGAACTGGAAAGGTGAAATAAGTAATGATGAGTGAAATAAGTTGTGTACTGCACATAGATGTTGGCCTAAGTGAAATGTGGTAAAATGTTCTTACAGTCAGTCCCTATAGCATATGGTTTTCTAATTAAAAAAAGGTTACTTCAGAACCAGAAATCCCTGACAAATGAAGAGAAAAGAATCTTGGTGAAAGATGCACTGAGGTAGAAACTATTAGGGGAATGTTAAATGCTGCAACATTTCACGGTAGGGTAATTTTTAGAGATGGTTGTTCTGGAGCAGATCCTTGCTGGTGACAGAAGCAAGGAAAAATTAAGTAGTTCTGGTACCTCTCATGCCAAGATGCAGTTGAGCTATCTACAGTCTGGGTGACCTGGCCTTTGAAGCCTTCCTTCCCTATGATGTTCCCTTCTCCAGACCTGCTCCAAGAAGTAAAAGCTGAGTTTCTCTGGGACACCATCTTTTATTTAAAAAAACCCCTGTAGCTCCTGTAGGTAAAGCATAAGAGAGAGGAAGGTTTGCTATTCCAGACAGCACTGATTGTCAGGTGCTCACCTTAAAGTGCTCATCTTGGGACTGGGCTTTTACCATTCAACGTTTGATGAGTTACATCTGTACTTCTGCCATTGCTCTTTTGAGATCTTATCAGACCTATTTCTACAAATACCTGTATGTCAAATATCAGTAGGATTTAACTCCATGAAATAATTAGTGTTCCTTGCATGCACCTAAGTGTTCTCAGTTTCAGCACTGTGTGATCTTTATAAAACTCTGAAAGGCAACATCAAGCATTATTTGTTTGTTTTAGGCAGGAGAGTGCCTAGAAAGCACGCCCCTGTCAGTAACATTGCATTTCTCCTCAGGCTGCCCAGCTTGGCCCCTGTTGCAGCATGGGGAGCTGGGTGCTGCTGAGCTCTGTGCCCCCTGTGTGACACTGGGCTCTGAATCATTTTGCCCCTGGCTGACTTCAGGAGGCAAATGGCTTTGGCTCATTTATAAATAACAAGAGAAACACAGAATACAAGTTCAGGACAGTGAAGGTTGAAAGGAACAGCCTGCATTTTTCATTCTTGAATCCAGTTGTCTTGGAATACTTTGTAGCTTCTGGCAGCTTCCAACTTGCCTAAAGCATTGATCTTCCAAAAAAGACAGAAAGACCAAAGCATTCATGAATTCCATTTTCTGCTCTGCAAACAATATGTAATACTAAAGATTTTTGTCAGGTTTGGACAGACTTTTGTTTCTTAGTTCTCAATTATCAATTCACATATTCCTTAGGGAACAGGAGCCACTTTAGTTAAAGACCTTGTCAATTAATCAACCAAAGGGTTAACCTTCCAAATGGGCCCATTAAATGTTTCTGTCCTGTAATATTTCATCTCTTGCTTCCCACAGCTGAGGCATAAGCTTGGTGCATTTCAAATTAAATTAGATTGTGTAAGCCAGGTGTCTTGGCAGTAAAATCATGTGCAAGCCATTTTTATCCCATTAACATTGGTGTTCATCAAGGAATTGTGTTTTTCTTTCTGCACACTCTAGGTAAGCCAGTAATGATCATAACTGAGTACATGGAGAATGGCTCCTTGGATGCCTTCCTCAGGGTAGGTGATTTCTTCAAAAGCTAAGGAGACTTTATACTGGGAAACATATTTTTCTTTCTCTTTTTCTTTTTCTTACTGAAATTTGCACAGTTTTAAAGAAATTATGTTTGTACTTGGGAAATTCTGTTTTCTGGTGCTGCTTTTATCGAAAACCAGAATTAATTTAAAGTGGAAGAATATAAAATAAATTAATTTTTAAAATAGCAGGATTTTAAATAATCCATGTTTAATGTGAACAGTTCTGACTTGCTCCATTTTTGAAAGCATTGCAGTGATGTAGACTCATTAAAATCAGATTCATTGCAAACAGAATACTGCATCACTGAAAGCTGTGACAGAACCTCTGGGTTTTTGCTTTACTGGTGAATTATAGACCCTGGTGAGGGGAGCGAGGAAATAACATTGCATTTTATTGGAGAGAAGATGGGAATCCGCAGCTCTGCTCTTTGCCAATTTCAGCAGTGGCAATAATGTAGCTTTTAGCTTAATGCTTCATGCTTTTGCTCCTTTCCCCATATGCAGAAGAACGATGGCAGGTTCACAGTCATCCAGCTGGTGGGGATGCTGCGTGGCATTGGCTCGGGGATGAAGTACCTGTCTGACATGAGCTACGTGCACCGCGACCTCGCCGCTCGCAACATCCTGGTCAACAGCAACCTGGTCTGCAAAGTCTCTGATTTCGGCATGTCCCGCGTGCTGGAGGATGACCCTGAGGCAGCTTACACCACACGGGTAAGGAGGGAAGGAAAATGGCCATGTTGTCGTGCCTGCATGTTGGTTTTGTCTGACTGTGTGGGAGGTGTCAGTGGTTTGTTTTAAAATAGTCTCAGTCACAAGTGGAAACCTAAATCACAGCCTAAAAGTAAACATTGGCCCAGGCTCCACAGCTCCTATAAATTGATGTGCTGTAGCTGCTACAGCAGTGGCCACAGCAATATTTCTTTCTGAGGATGTGACCCATGTATTCCTCTTGTTCCTTCATCATGATGCAGCACGTGACAGGAATCTGGTGCCAGAAATTAGGGCCTAGACTTCTGCTCCTTCTGATATCTACAAACAGGGTTTCCACGTGGCTGCTCATACTCATGTTTGATACAGAAGGTGTAGACACCCCACAAAAAAATTAAAAAGATGCACCCACTTTTGCCCATCACAAAGCCAGTCATAAATTTGACCTAATTATTTGGACTGGGAAAAGTGTTAGACCTGCATTCCCATTCTTTGTTTCTTTCTCATTTTATCTATATTTCAGCATCCCACTCTTAGGTAATTTTGCTAAAGCCATTTTAATATGCTGCACAAGGAATAAGGCTAATGCAAGTATTCTGGCCACAAAACAACATCCCAGCCATTACCAGCCTTTGTACCAATACCTCTGATATCAACATGCTCCTAAAGAGAAAAATTTGGTTTATAAAGTCTCCTTTTTTAATTGCTTCTTTTCTTCGTTTTTAAATATCTGCCATTCTCCATCTGTTCTCCCTAGTGCTGAGTTTGTTTGCAGCACTCAGATCTTGCTGTTTAATCCCAACACTCATCCTTCAATGCATTCACAGCTCATTACAGGGTAGGACAGACTCCTGTAACATTAAATGCTGGCCAGCCTTGATTTCTCTCACTCATAAGGGTGGCAAGTGGAAGAAGCAGAAGCAGAGGTTTGAAAATCTGTGTTCAGGGAAATCAGAGTTTAGACAAGCACACAAGAGCAAAACAGAAATAACTGAAAAGCTTCTCTTTGAATTTAGCATGTGAAGATATGGTATTGTTGGCTCTCAGAGTAAACTAGAGAGAGTCAATGACATTTGCTTTACAGTCATTGTCTTCATTTGGTATCAGTAATGAAGGATCAGGGATATTTGGATTAACTCCACTGTGCTCAAGCAGCTAAATATAAAGAGCTTATTGACAATTTTTAGAGTGACAACCATGTATAAACAATGTCAGTGCATCTGTGTCTGAAAGGAGGAATAAAGCTTTTGCATAACCAGAGAGGCTGTGATTGAATGCAATTTTTTAAAGCAACGTTTTTAAAGAAAATGATGTGTTCTGCTCCTGTTAGTAACTCATTAAAGAGAGAGCATCTTGTAGTCACCAAGGCACATATTGCCACAACTTGACTCACAAAGGGCCTGATGCAAGGGCTGAAGCAGCCAGGGGAAGGACCCCTTTTGATTTGCCTTGGCTTGGAACCAGTCCATATTAAACACTTGAGAGATATAGTAGAACAATATACTATTAAGTATGCACACATTGCACTCGCTTATGGATAAAAGCTATCTAGGAGATGGCTGGGAAAAAAACTACCAAAATAAACTTAATCAAAGAAGCATAAAAGCAAATGAAAAAAAAAAATCCAAAAACCTTTGTTCAGCTTAAGTCATTCCCCAGATGGAACTGCAGGAAACCAAAAGCTCAATTAAAAACACCTTGCATATTAGCATAAACAAAAGGAGAAATCTCTGGCCTGGGATCACTCAGCTAAGGCAAAATCAGATAAACAGGATGGAGTGAGTTCCTTTTTAAACAGTGTAGGACCTCAGTGGCCCAAATCAAATGGCCAAGTGTTTTTATTTGTTTTAAAAAACATATTATAAGAAGAGGCAGATTTCTCCAGCAGGTATTAAAAGCAGCCTTGTACCCTGGTTTGGTGTTGAACTTGTCCTCCAGGGTCTGGGAGAGCCCAGAGGCTTGCTTGCCTTCTCACATCTCTGGTAGGAGTTGGGCTATTGCCCATGGGAAACACCACTGTATTCATAAATCTTCCCAGTTTATCCTCTCTTTATTTTACCTTTTTAAAAAGCAAAATGTTTATAATGCCATTTTTCTGAAACAGGCCAAACAGGTCAGACAAGCAAGCAAGGAAATAGTAATTAACAGCATGCACTCATTTGTTTTGTCAACTAAATCTCTAATATATACTTTGTAAAACCCCTGGCTTGTTCTCAGGCTTCAGCATAGCCCTGAGCAGAGATCTCTTGGAGGGCTGATAAAAATACATTTAACAATTTACTGGTTCTCCTCCTGGTGACTGAAGCAAGCAGATGGGCAGCATTGCCTCCTGGTTGGATCTGACAGCTTTATGGCGAGCAGGAGAGAAAGCGGCTGCATTTTTCAGAAGGGTTCTGGAGCTGTACACAAAAACCATGTGATTTTTGTACTTTGAATACACAGAACAGTGTCAGCCACACACAGCACTGCATTGGCTCACCAGCCTGTGGTTCTTTCCCTGGCGGCAGGGCGGCAAGATCCCCATCAGGTGGACAGCGCCCGAGGCCATCGCCTACCGCAAGTTCACCTCGGCCAGCGACGTCTGGAGCTACGGCATCGTCATGTGGGAGGTGATGTCCTACGGGGAGAGGCCCTACTGGGACATGTCCAACCAAGATGTGAGTGTCCTGCTGAGCTCCCCCTGCCTGTCCCTCCCCATGCCTTCATCTTGTCCTTAGAAATCTGCTATGTAGCTATAAAATGGTTAATCCAGGTTTTTAAAAGGACACCATGGTGGTAGACTCCTGTTTTCTCAGGGAACCTCTCTGGAACTAAAGTTCCTTGAGTACTTCAAACTTTATTTAAGCTCACAGAATTAGAGATTCTCAAGTTAGGGTCTATACACAAGGGCTTATTTGGTTTGGTCTTTTAAATGTAAAAAAATAGCAATTATAGAAAAATGGAGGAAAGGGAAACTAATATATGTAAACTGTCAAATCATAATACTGTCAAGAGAAGGAAGATTTGAATGTTCATATTATATCTTGATTTTACTGAATATCTTTGAGAGAAAAACAAATTTGATTTGGCTTCCTATTGGTAGTTAATTCTTGAAGCTCCACTATGCTTATAAGTCTTCCAGGGGATTTTATTTCTTGTAGGATATCTAAATCAACACATAGGAAATCCAGTTCTGATTATCAGTCAGAGCATCTTTGTGACAATGGCATAGCTGCCCCCTGAGGCCATTAAAAAGCAGCTTTTGTAAATGACCATTCTTAAATTATGCATGTCCTGTTTAACCATACCATCTGGACTACTTCAGTGTGATCCAAGAGGGACTGTGCACAATGGCTGCTGTTCCAGAAGAGTATTTAATAATAATGCTAATAAGAGCTTTTGCTAATAGAATTTTTATTAAATGGGAAAAAAAAATCCCACTGAAAATGAGGCCTAGATTATCCATAATTCTTTTCCCAGGGGATTTACAAGCAAGTAAAGGAAGAAGAAAATGGTAATCTGAATATACAGCCATGGGAGTGGTTAAAGCACTTTACAAGTCATCTGCTTTCTTCTGTAGAGCTGAACGTTTTCAAAGAGTGTCTAGATGTGGATGGCATTTAATCTAAATGGGAGATATAATTTTAATTTCCTTCTGATGTGAAATGTCTCTTCTGGCACCCAATCTTGCCTTCCTTTTGCTAACAGGAAGTCATCAAGACTTAGCAAGAAAATAAAACACCAGATGTGTCTTGGTTATATCAGGCATGTCTGCACAGCACAGTGGAGCTCCCTGCAACAAACAGCTGCTTTTATTAGAGCTGTTTATGTTAGGCTGGTGTTCCCTGAGACTGCACTGCTAGACCATGTTGAAAAGCTGGCTTGAACAAGACAGGGAGAGCCAATATTAATGTCTGTGCACACTCTTACAGAACACAGCATAGACATGCCTTTTTTCTTCCTTAATGATGGCAAGGGCAGTTCCTCTCACAACAAAGCAGGAGGGGATTTCAAATTATACTCAGTGTCTGTTGAATCAAGAGAAATCAAAAGTATCTTCATACTTCCTGGAGGAGTGAGAGCCACTTTATTTGTGGTCACTGAATCGCTGCTAATAATGCAAGCATATCGCTCACCTTGTCCTCCCAGTGGATTTTAGCCACTAATTGGACAAGTCCAGAAGGAGAGAATTTAGTGCAACTCAGTCTCTGAGCACTCCTGATCTCTAGTCTCATGGTGAGTCCTGCCAGCAGTGTCATATTGATTAATTCAGATCTGAAGGCTCCTGGGTCATGTCCCTGTCATGTCAGAATTGAGTTCTGGTTGTGTCCCATTCTCCTGAGAGAGCTAAGAAGCCATTAGAGCCTCTGGAGTGCTTTTTAGAGGGTTTGAAGTGATTTCAGTCTGAGTTTCTCTGGGTTCTGTTAAATATGAAATACCTAAGATGTGTTGGACTTTTGTAAAGCTGCATAAAAGGGTTCCCATCTCTGCATTTCTTGGCTCAGAGCATACAGCAGTGAGGGAACAGGTTCTCTGCAAGGCCTCTCTTGCTGACAGAGATGAGCTAGCCCAGGAGGACAGGGGGAGGGAGTGATCTGTTGTACCTTAAAATTTATGGGGAAAATACAGTCTCAACGTACTGCACCCGAAACTGACTGATTAATAAAGACTTGCTGTAGAGCTGTTGCTTCTCCAGCCCTCTGTCCAACGAGGCTAGTTGCTTATTTCTAACCAGGGGTCTTCTGTCATCCCTGTATCCCATGTGCTATTTTGTGACAAATTGCCCTGCTGTATCTGATGTCTTCTCTGGGTACACTTTCAGTTTTGAGTTGCTGAGGAGAAATGACAGTTCTGAGACCACCAGCTGTCTGAGTCCGAGTGCAATTTTCCACGTTGTATCGCTTAACTGGGGATTTGTCACTGTAGTCTGGACAGCCCTAGGATAAACCTACTCTGCTGGTGGACTGAGCAGGGTGTGATGTTCTCCAATGTCTCCCTGATTGTGCCGTTTGCAGGTGATCAAGGCCATCGAGGAGGGGTACCGGCTGCCCCCACCCATGGACTGCCCCATCGCGCTGCACCAGCTGATGCTGGACTGCTGGCAGAAGGAGCGCAGCGACCGGCCCAAGTTCGGCCAGATCGTCAACATGCTGGACAAGCTCATCCGCAACCCCAACAGCCTCAAGAGGACAGGCAGCGAGAGCTCCAGGTCAGCCCTGCTCTGGGACGGACCAGGGGACACAGGGGAGGTGACAGGCAGGGTGCAGGTGGCACAGATGGAGGGCAGGTGGCACACACATGGTGTGCAGGTGACATACATGGTGTGCATGTGGCACATGGGTGCAGGTGACAAGCACGGAGTGCAGGTGACAGGCAGAGTGCAGGTGACAGGCAGAGTGCAGGTGGCATGCACAGTGCAGGTGGCACACATGGAGTGCAGGTGGCACACACATGGAGTGCAGGTGGCACACACATGGAGTGCAGGTGGCACACGCAAAGTGCAGGTGGCACCCAGCTCCCAGGGCCAGCCTGCACAGCAGCCGCTGCTCTGCGTGGGTGAGCACAGGGCTCTGCTGACTCTCTGTGGCCCCCAGGGCACCCAGGCTCAGCCCTGCCAGCAGGAAAGGGGAGTGAGCAGAGCTGTGCTGGATCACACCAATGCTGAGAGAGTTCCCAGCACAGCCTTAAGCACGTCCTGACACAGGCAAGCTCTGCTGAAAAGCCGTTTGTTGCTTCTTTCCCCTTCTTCCCCCAGTGAAAGGGCTGGAGTGGGTAGGGTCACCTCAGTCAGTGCAGCTAACAGGAGTGATGTGGTTTTCTGCAGGAAAAGCACATCATCAAGTTTTATAAACCCTAAGATTTGTGTAGGATTTGCAAATGAGCGTTGCAGCATTACAGCCAACGCCTCGCGGGCATTGGGAAGGTGTGGATTAATTTTTATGTGAATTTGAATTTAATTTTGTGGAAAGCCAGTTTCATGTCTCCACCGATCCCACATTACATTTGTTTTGTTTGCTAAGCATGGTGTACCTGGTACGTGCTTGAGAAGTGCAGCAGGAAGGAAAACTCCCAGAGTTGTAGGGTGAAACCAAAATAGCTTTGTTGGGACAGATCAGCAGTTTGTGTAAGCTGGTGAAACACTGCTGAAGTAATAGGAGCTTTACTGATCTCTACCAGCTCTGGTCCATTTTTTCCAAATGTCTCTGCTTTGTCAGGTAGATTTGCTTACAGCAAATGTGGGAAAAAAGTTTAAAAGAAACAAGGAAGATAAGAGGAAAATGTTCTTTAGTAGGAGGAAGGTACAAAAATATGCATTAGACAATGCTAAATTAAGTTTCTTGAATCAGTGGGGGAGTAACAGATTCTGTCTCAGCCTCCAGCAGAACAAGATCCTTTTTTGAGCTTGTATGTCCCTTTGTGGGTCTTCCTTACAATGTATGTCACCAGAAGAGGGATCATTAACCCTGTGAGGCCACTATCACCACCTCTTCCAGATTGCCCTAATCGCACTGGGAGCCTGGCAAAAATGTATCCTGCCTCGAGGCTTAAATAATTTACGTGGTGAGAATCACAGTATGATCTGCTGTGCTACTTTGGTTGAAGAATCACAGCATGAACGCCTCCATTTTTGCTTTCTTTTCAATTTACAGGTGGTCTTTGAAAATATATAGGTTTTCCAATAGTTAATAACCTGTTCAAGGTCATTGTCTGTGTATGTAAGCTAACAGCCCATTCAAGGTCATTTCACATTCATGGCTGTTTATAATTTTTTTTTTGTCTTCAGAGTAGGAATTTCAAATATGCGTATAACATTATTAATATATGACTTTATACATAAAGCATAAATATATATAAATCGGTTATCATCATTGGTCTTGTGTTAGATAATGCAGTAAAAGAGCTGAACCAAGTATTGCCAGAGTGTACTCAATGCCTCAGGCAAGACCTAACCGTGCTTTTGCACACCTAGTCTTTGATGATGTGCATTTACAAATAAATTGCTAAATGATAATTGTTTTGATTAGATAGATAACACTAATTTATAGTGCTTTAATGAAACTGTGATTTATGATCTACATGAAATAGTAAATGCAATATTAATAAGAGAAGAAAATGTTGTAAAAATAATTATTGGCAAAAGTGTGCTAGGCAAAATGAGAAGCACATTCCACAGTGCAAACAAAGATCAAAGCTGGTGTGATTCTCGCCACTCCTGGCACGCACTCAGTCAGGAATGGATTGATTAAAGAGGGGATTAACTCCCTGCTGTCCTGAGTTTGATTGAATGCACTGAGCAGACCTGGCTAGAAACAGGAGTTATCTGAACCTGCCCAGAGTTTTGCCCTCCAAACCAGTCTGGCAGGGTGTGAGCTCCCAGTTCTTTGCACATACTTCAGCAGTGTTTCTATAGCTGCTGAGCTAAGTCTGACACATGCAGGGCTGGCAAGGTCTGGCATTGCTGCCCATGAGATACAGACCCAACAGGCCAAATGCCTTCCAGCATTGCCACCTTCTTTGTTTCATGGAGTAAAAGCATTTTCTGTGAGCTTGGTTATTTCTGAGATGGAAATCATAAGCTGTATTGTGGTTCAAATTAGATCTCAAACCAAAAATAGAAACCTCAGGTGAAATTAATTCTTAGCAAAAACTGGCCCATTCCTTTGCATCTTGTTCAGTTTAGATCTGAGTTGATGTGCAGAGTTTCTTTGGGCACAGCCTCTTGCCTTGCTTTCCCTCATCATTGAGGTTAATTGTTGCAGAGACCAAACTTGAGTTTGTGGTTTGTGATCCAGCTGACACCATTTCTCTGTCCTTTCACTGTTTGGCATCCAGACCTAGCACAGCCCTGCTGGATCCCAGCTCTCCCGAGTTCTCGGCGGTTGTTTCTGTCAGTGACTGGCTCCAAGCCATGAAAATGGAGCGATACAAGGATAACTTCACAGCTGCTGGCTATACCACCCTAGAGGCTGTGGTGCATATGAACCAGGAGTAAGTACTCAGAGATATAGCAAAAAAACTGGTAAATCTGGATTTAATCAGCCTCTCTTGCTTTGTGCTGCATATCATTACACTCATTAAAGGAATGGAATGCCTTTCATTTGGATGGAGGATAACTTTAAAATGCCTCCACAATGCCTCCACTTATTTAATTAAACATTTCTGTACATCTGCTTTTGCTAATGCTGCTTGTGGTTGACTCTTAATATTTTTCTCTACATCTCAGCATCTGATCCACCACTCTGAGCCCCTTGTTGTTCTCTTGCCTTCCACAGGGACCTGGCCAGGATCGGGATCACGGCCCTGGCGCACCAGAACAAGATCCTGAGCAGCGTCCAAGCGATGCGCACCCAAATGCAACAGATGCACGGCAGGATGGTTCCCGTCTGAGCCAGCACTGAATAAACTCAAAACTCTTGAAATTAGTTTACCTCATCCATGCACTTTAATTGAAGAACTGCACTTTTTTTACTTCGTCTCCTCGCCCGTGGAAATCACGATCTGCAGCGTTGCTTGATGTACAGATTGCGGAAGCCGAGCGTGTGTGTTGGGAGGGGGCCTCCAGAAA
This sequence comes from Zonotrichia albicollis, assembly GCF_047830755.1. Lineage (NCBI taxonomy): Eukaryota > Metazoa > Chordata > Aves > Passeriformes > Passerellidae > Zonotrichia > Zonotrichia albicollis. The sequence goes on along the minus strand of NC_133827.1, from coordinate 24,752,071 downwards.
TGACGAGCCGTCCTTTGAAACCAGACCTGGAACAAATGGTTTCTTGGAACATGCTTCTCTGTTGATCAATGATATGTAAAATACATGTATCTATATAAATATAAAGTCACATTCAAGTTTTGATGATATGTTTGCTGCCAGATACTGTGCTTAAAAACAACAGCATTACTTTCCTTCTCCCTGTGACCTGTAGGATTACAACCATAGTGTTTTATTTGTGGGTGAAACCACCGTTGTGTATCTTTCACTGGAATGAAGAATCTGCCCTAGGATATTCTTTGCAGACTTGATGCATCGCTAACACCTTGCAAAAACCTCAGTGAGAATATCATGTGGCTGATCAGTGCCTGCCAATTAGTGATCTACCCATTTATGGGCTTGAGACGTGAAGTGACCCACCTTGTGGATTACTGGGCCAAACTGGACTTCTGGGGAGGTTCTTGGCTGTTGTGCCATGCTGAAGCCTGCTATTGAAAGACTTTTGTGACCATCTTGCCAGTAGTCAGCTGTGACAATCGTGGCTGCGGAGCTTTCAGACTTCTTTTCTCTTTAAAGAAACTTACTCCCTTTGCCTCACGGAAGGTCAGTGGAAGTACTGCGTCCAACATATTCATGGTGCTTTATTTTGTAAGCTGTGCTAGGATTTCACCACTGTTGGGGAAAAATAAAAACTGCTGTGGTATGTGTTGTTTGGGGTTCCTAACTGGTTTGTAAGAATCTGTGCTGGTTTCCCAGACTAATTGCTGAGCCTTTCCCATTGTTTGCTCTATTTGATGGCAGTGAAAATTGCACTATCTCAAATTGCTCTCAAGCTGTTGCCTGGTAGGGTGTGCAGACAAGGTGTAGGAGTGTCTTGGGGCTCAGCTCAGTGCTGAAAGCTTGACCTCAATTCACACTGAGAGCCCTTATGCTGTGGTTGGAAAAGCTCAACATGAATGGATGCCACAATGTAAAGTACAAATAGTCATAAAGGCACTGAGAAGAACCAAAGACTTTTCCTACATTTTCATGAACAGCAGTAAAAGCAGTATTTGGGTTTTAGAAAGATCTGTTTCAGTTGTGGTGTCAGTGGTTTTATGGGAAAGGGAGCAGATAAAAATGGGATAGAGCATGCAGCCTTGCAGGTTTTGTGCACTTTGGGTGTCAGGCAGGGTAACAGCTCGTGCACCGTGATCCTGTTGGATCAGTTGTGGGAACCAAGCTCTGCTTTGAAAGCCAGCCCTGTAGGGTGGGTATCTGGGATTATCAGGGCAGCTGTGGGTGTGTGAGTGCCAGGTGCAGACTGCACAGCTGGGGCCTGACACCCCTCTGCAGGTATGGCCAGCAAGAGGGAGCGTGGAAAAGCTGCCCTCTGCCTCCTCCAGTGAATAGATGGGAGTTGGGTGACTGAAAGCATGCCCTGGCTTGCCAGGTGGAGGAGACTGCTATGCAATGTGGTTGTCCTCAGCAGGTCACACAGGATAAATCTTCATCCAGTAAAGCTCTGAACACACTGAGGCTTGAATTTATTTGTCATGAAGCTTTTATTACTCTTTTTGAACAGAGTATGTAAGTTAAATTCTTTAAAGTCCTTCTGAGGACCAAAGTGATGAGATGACCTTAGAAAAAAGATGAGCCACTTATTCTGTGCTGAGCAGGAGGAGGATTTTCATGACATGTCCTTTAGAACTGACATTGCATTTCAGCTGTGCCAGGCGCAATGTCAGAAAGGTGAGATTTATCGTTTAATGGCACTAAGACTGGTTCTTTAGTCTATAATATTTTGGTCCTATTCCACACCTGACAGCAAATTCAGAAATGATTTAGTGGCTTTATAGGTCAAACTTTTTTAATAATTGAGTTTTTCCTAAATCCAAAACAGTTCACTCAGTTGGACAAATCACACAGACTGTATTGTCACTCACATCACTTTTTTTGTCACTTTTAACAATAACTTGCTGATTTTAACCACTAACTCTCCCTCACTCTCAACTCTCTCAGAGAACAACTTGTTCTGAATATGAGATGCTAAATTTGGATCCTGTCAAGTCATGACAGCTCAGTATAAACTGTTCTGCAGTATTACTTATAAAAGCTTTTCCATTTCAAGAAATTTAAGATTTCTTTTAAAAAATCTATTTAAACCAGCATGTTTTAATGTCACTTTGCCAGGCAACATAAGAAGTAGTTACTCATCTTAAAGACCTGACATTTGTACTTTCAGCAGGAAAAATTCTTCTGCCTCGCAAATGCAGAGATACTTGAAGTTTCCTTGCTGTAAATCTGTTGCGTTCTATTGAGATCATCTTTTTTATCTAAAACCAAAATACACCCAATTTTCTGGCCAGTTTGTTAAATTGCTGTCTCGGAGTCTAGTAGTGGTAATTCAAAACAGTGCAATATTTTCCACACAAAATGGAAAACTGTGTCCCTATAGAATGAAAACTGTGAAGGCAGCTCAGATGCTGGGTTTTCAGCACTGCCACTGGTGGCTGTGTTTCCTGTGAGATAAAATATGGCCAAGGAGGGGCATCCACTGGAATGTGATTTTAGCTTGAAGAGAGCAGATGGAGGGAAAAAAAAGGTGGTCCATGTCAGTATAGATAGAAAGATAGACTGGTTGATTACATATCTGTATGTAAGGTATGCCATGGAAACAAGACTTTGGAATAGTGTGAGGGAAGGGAGAAGGATAGGGAAGGCAAAGGGTTCCCACCCTTTGAGCATTGCCATTTGGGCAGGTGTGGGTGTCTATCTTGGAGCATGTGGTTTAATACATTTAATTTGGGTTCTCTTTTTGTGCAGGGAAATGGATTTTGCTTTCACAGCCTCGTAGCCCGTCCTGTTGATCACATGGACCCTGGAGGAACACAGAGCAGACATGAAGCCTTCTGGACCCACAGCTGCGTCTTCCATAGCACTGATTCTGGAAAACACATGCTGAACAGTCATCACAGTCCCTGAAGAGAGTGTGACTTATACTTTCTCTTTTTTTTTTCCTGGGCCACCCACTCCGTTGTTTTTCTCCACTGAGCGATAACTGACTCGTTAAGACTCAGCACCCAGTTGTCACTTGAGGAATGTAGTGTGTCAGAGCCCTGCAGACTTCTGGATTTTGTTTTTCCTCCTCTTCTGCTTTCTCTGCTTACCTTTGGTTTTATTTATATATTTTGTTGTTGTCTCTCCTCATTCCCCTGGCTGTCACCGCTGCATCCCGGACGAATGAAGGTGACAGAGCACTACACATCTTACCATGGACGCCAGGCCAGGTGCCACAGCAAAGAACTGTGAGCTGCCTGTGTACATTGCTGAAGTGACATTTTACACTAAAGGTGCCATTGCAGTGATATAAATATATTTTTTTCCTTGAATGGATCATGGATTATTATCTCCTGCAAAAGGTGCGTACGTGTGCTTGTGTGCGTGTGTCGGCGTGCAAGTCACCTCCTGTGCAGAACTGCCTGTGAACGTGCCCCAAACACCTCTGTCCTGTGAGTCCAGGCTGGTAGCTCATGTCTGAAATGATAGCAAGAACACACACATTAAGAAAGTGTTGAAATTTCTGTATCTGTAAGTGTATTTTTTAGCTGCCACACTAACGTTGTTGAGTAGTTCAGCAGCCTGAAACGGGCAGTTTCAAGTTATTTTTGGAGTAATGGATGCAGGATTTAAAGGGTGCTAAAGGTTCTTGTTAAGTGTTGTTTATTTGTACTAGTGCCCTGCTCATGACCAAGAACAACCAGATTCTCAGTGGCAAGGTGGTGGAGGCAACACCTGCATCTCCATCCACTGGCAATCCTGAACTGAATTCTTACGTAGCCTTTTTTATCTTCAAAAATAGGATTTTAAAGACTTGTTGAATGCTAGCAAATATATGCAGTTCTTCCATTCACAGAAGCACCTTGCTCTGTGTGCAACGTAATAATCAGAACACTTCCCTGGTTCCCAGCACAGACAAGGAACAAAAATGCAACAAGACCTGTAAAGTTAACAGTTAGCAAGAGTTGTGCAGTGTGTCCTGTTCCTTGTGCAGTTGAAGGGCAGTTGAAGAGCAGCAGAAGACAGACACTCCATGGCCCAGGGAGCAGTGCTGCAGCGTGTTGGCACTGCCTAGGAGAGCTTGCAGTGTTTGGGGAACTCACCCTGGTGTGCTGAGGGGCAGCTGGAGAGGAGCTGAGCGCCTGCACCCAGGGACACAGGGCCACAGCAGTGGGCAGGGGACAGGTGGGCCAGGGGCTCTCGGGCACTTGTGGGGCAGCCTGGGCACTCAGCCCTGCCCAGAGCTGTGACCTGGTGGCCTGAGGCTGCTCCTGTTCCCTCTTTCCCCCCTCGCTGACCCTCCGTGGTAATTCCTGCTCTGGAGGAGGAGCAGCAGGGCTGGCAGGGGAGTGAGGGCAGCTGGACATGGTGGGCACCAGGATGTGCCAGCTGTGCCTGGCAGAGGTGGCCACCACAGAGAGGATGGGCCACCACAGGCTGCTCCAGACACTGCTGCCCTCGGGGACAGGCCAGCTTGTCCCCCACCACGAGTGTGTTCAATTGTCCTGCTCACACACCAATGGTTGATGTTTGTCCGGGTTTCTTGCTGTGCTAATTTTGTGATGGATCTTATGTATTAAAAATATATATGTATAAAATACAAAAAAAAAAAGCTGGTAAGTAACCAGTAAACAGGACTTAAAAAGCAGTATTTTTCTTTTATGTGACATTTTCATAACCAGAAAAAAAAATCTGAAATACTAATCAGACAAATAAAAAGAGAGTGCATTTATTTTTTTGTATCACTGCAAGTATGTTGGAATATGCAAGGACTGTGTAAATTAGAATGTATGAGGCATATTATAATTTAGTTCATACTGAAAAAATCTAACAGCATTTCTTGGTTCGTGCATTTGAACGATCTCTGGGTTAGATATATAGATTTTTCTATTTTGTTTTAATTTGTAATTTTTTTCTCCCTCCGTGAATTTTAGGTACACATAACTTATGTCATTTATTTATGGTCTTTTATACCTAGTTTGTAAAATTGTAAAATAGCAAACAATGCAAACATTTGCATTTGAAAATAATAAAGTAGTTGCTGTACAAACCTGAAATGGACTATTTTCAATTATTGCATGTTGCTTTTAATTTAGAGTTTATGCACAACAGATACAGATGGAGAATTCAGAGTAACAACCCTGTTGTTTGCCCCAGAGGGGTTTGTTCTCTTCAGAAGATTTCAGATTGCCTTGCTTCTGTCCTGAGCCGTGGTGTTTGTGATGTGGGAGGGGTGCTGCAACCAGGCTGCTTGGAAATAACATCAATGATCCTTCCTTGGAGACCACGTGCTATCCATGGGAAAAACATACAGGGCCATAATTTTTGCTATTCATGAGTGGAATTGGCTGGGGATGGTGTCCCCCCCTGCTCCCCAGCTGGACCTTGCCTAAGGTCAGGTGTCCTTGGCAGAACTCCTGCAGTTATCCCCGTGTCCTTTGGGCCAGGCTGTCGCCCCTCCTGTGCAGCCATGGCCTTGCTGCTGTTACTGCCCACACTGCTCTGCTCAGGGGCTGCCTTTGCCTGTGCCAGGGGACTTGTGTTGGACACTCAAAAATGCAGAGGAACAGTTTCCATGAGGAGGCTCCCAGCCAGGAACCAAGAGCATGGATATTGTGCAAAGGATGTATTTAACTACCCAAATTACACATGTGCACCATTCATGTCAGGCAAAGAAACAATGGTGGCTTGTAAGGAAAATTTTCCTTAAGATTTTGAGCTATTTGAGGAAGACTTTGAACCAAACAAATTGGGAATTAATTTGGTTTGTTAATGAATGATTAACAAACCAAATGATTTGTTAATCAAATCCAGTGATATCAGCAGAGCAGCACTGTGCAGTGCTGGTGCCCAAAAGCCCTGCTGCCAGCACTGGGTGGGTGTGATTTAAAAGCAAGTTCACCTCAGTAGCTGGGTGAGGAGGGCAGCCAGCTGGGCACCTCAGAGGTGCCTCTGAGGATTCAGCAGTTGGGTACTGAGGGAGATGTTTCATGGCTGGAGAAACAGATTCCATTTCTCACACACAAAGATGTTTCATTGTGAAATGAAAGAAGAACCTTTAAATCTTTTTTAAGAAACTGCTGTTTCAAAATGTCCATTGAGGTTTCAGCACTTGGGTCCTTCCCCTCCTTTTGCTGATTCTCTGCTTTAGCTCCCAAATCTAAGAAATCATCCTCTAGAAACTTTTTACTCCAATTCTTTAATTTACTTCCAAGTATATGGCTTTTACTGAAAGATTTCCTTGCCAAAAAGACGTTTTTTTTCTCTCCCTGCCACTCATTCTTCCCACGTATTTATACAGTAGCATGAGGGAAGTGAATCTATTTCCACATAAAGCCTATATATTTGCATTTTATTCATGGTGAACATCCCTATCCTTGAGCTGAGCATGGAGTAGTGCAAAAAACAGATGTGGGGCCACTGTAGACATGTCAGGAAAAACAAAATGTTTTCTGACAATTGCAAAGCAAAAAAGAAAAAGGCTTGTTATGCTCTAAATCAGCAACATGATTAAAACTAGAGCTAGGTTTGAGGCCTTGACCTCAGTTATTTTACCCTTTCTCTTGAAGGGAAGTACCCTTGGGCCATTGGCTGATCCTCTATTGAATGGGTTACAGACCCCTGACACACCTTATTTCTGGCAGTCGCCCTGAACATAATTTTTTGTTTATAGGAGCCTCCAAGAAAGTTATATGAATATGTAGACTTTTAAAAGTAAAATTAAAACCTAAAACATTTCATTCCTACCAGTTGAGTAAAATGTGTTCTCCATGGGTAGATGGAGAGAGTAGCCACAGGAATATGCTATGTTAACTTGCTTTCATACATATACATGTATTTATATATATATGGGTCAATTATATCCCAGTAATCTGCTGTGGATTACTAGCCTTTAACCAGACCAAGAAAGATTATATAAATCCTTGTTTTTATAGTTCTCTTGAACTTATTCATTATCCTCTTCTATAAAATCTTGTAATTAATTAAATGGTCTGAGGCATTTTGAGACATTCATTTTTTGAAGACTGTTTTTAAAGTGAAAAAACCCCACTGGACAGCAGAACAAAGCCATCATGAGGAACCCAGCTCCCCTCCAGTTTCTGCCGAGGTAACCAGCCTCCCCCAGGGTCAATAAGCATTTATAGGTGTGGGTTGGTGCCTACTGCCAGTTTTTAATGATGCTGCTTGGCAGAGGGGTGCAGCAGCTCAGGTAATGAGCTCCCACTTCCCACTTGGATTTTCAGCCTTGCACTAAGCATCCTGCTGCTGGAATTACCTAAACTGCACTCTAATCACCTTGGGGAGGGACTTTTCAGAAGCCAACCATGACGGAAAGAAGCCACGTGAATTCAGAGGGGCTGGAGACCTGTGTGGGAGGCCCTGCTGTGCTGCCCCGGTGCCTCTCATGCTCTGGATCATGCCCTGAAATCCATGCCCTGAGCCAGCCTTGGAGAGAGCTGCCTCCTCCCTCCTGCCTCCCCTGCTCTGCATCAGCCCTTCCTCACATGACAATGTCCCTGGGATGGTGAAACTGTGTCCTGCCTCCTCTCCCAGGCACCAAGGTCTGACAGGGTCTAAGCAGGTCCAAGGTGCCACAGGGACCCCAGGAGGTGGCTCTGAGCTCACTGCAGGGCTGGGATGAGATCCCTCACTCAGGAACAACATCAGAGTTTGGGCTGCTCAGCAGCTCAGGGTGGACCAGTCTCTCTGTTCTGGAAATGCACATAGCACTGGGCATTGGAGGTGCCAGTTTTCAGCAGGTTTAAATCCAAAAGCTCTTTAAGGATTCTAGCCTCAAGTTTTCAGAATGCTGTGGGGGCCTGTGCCCTCTCAGTGCCACGTGCCAGTGTAGTCACCTGCAAACTGAACATGTGAGAATTCAGCACAGGAGTCCCCAGGCAGTGCCTGGTTCACCTGCTGAGCACATTAAGCTGTGTCTGAGACCTTACCCAGCCAGCAGATTCACAATGGGTAACAAGCATAAAAGACCATTTACTTCCACTTTTTTGGAAAATTGTAAAAATTATGTTCAAAAAAAGTGCTTCTAAAAAAAGGGTTAAATTTGAATGTTGATATTCTTCCACAGTTACAGAGGCTGCTGGGTTGATTGAAGCAGCAGAAATGAATGGCCTAGGAAAGGTGACACTGACAATTAAGGAAATAAGGATAAATGAGTTGATCTGAGCCAGGAGGTGGTATGAACTGATTTCACTGGGAGTGCCCTGACTTGCATAATCTCAAAGATCTAGTCCTTATCTACGTGCCACATGAAACTTGGGTAATTCTGTTTGTATATTTCACCAGAAAATATATTTTCAATTGTGGTTTGACAATGACTCAAGCAGTGATAGCACATTTAGGCTGGTCTTTTTGTCTGTTGATTTTTTTTTTTTTATGTTGCCATTACTCATACAAATATTTGAAGTACTTGTTGAACAATACAAAATAATGGTATCCAACAACAGACAGGAGGGTTTCCGTGGAGTCGTGCAGCTCCTGGCTTTTCAGCTTCTGTTTTCAGGTTTGATGGCAGAGGGGTTTTATTTGCCCAAATGGTTGGGATTGCAGCATGACATCCTCAAAGACCATTTTTGTCATTTTTGCAGACTCTCCCAGTGCTCCACTGTGCTCCATCTGCCTGCAGGAGCCCTGGGAATGGCAGAGCCAGGATTAGCAGCCCTCAATAAGCTGCCTGTTGTGTTCTCAGCAACACCAGCAGGGCAGGGCTGGTTCAGTGTTGGAGGTTCACCCACACTGATGCTGTCCCACACCGTGTCCCTGCAGGGTGGCTCTGGGGAAGGCAGGCAGCAGAGCCCGAGCAGTGGCAGCTGCTGAGCATTTACAGGCAGCAGCTCCACTCTTCCTGTGCCCAGAGACACTGCTCTCTTTAGTGTGGGTTCAAAAAGTGATGTCTGTAAGCTTTTCCACAGATGCTGCTTCACATTGCACCTGCCTTTGTCTTCACACCAGGCTGCACCCTGTTAGGAGCCACTTTTGACTTAGGCAGAGTTTTGGAAATTATTAGTTTTGGAGCCAGTTTATCACCCTGAACAGGTGGAAGAGATCATCAACAATTTTTAATCAGCTTTGAAAGTGGGTGTAGTTGATCCAAGAACAAAAAAGCATTCACCAAGTACTAAATCCAATCAACCGTGGGTGACTGATTACTTTTAGCTTTCTTAATTGATTGACTGTGGCAGTTCTATGAAGGAGCCATTCTGAAACCCAAGGAAATCCACACAAGTGTTTCAATTCTTGGAATAACTTGTAAGTGATGTGTTAAACCTGTGTTTGTCTTCAACAGCACTGTGTGTTATAAGCCAAATATACAGATGGTTGTGCAAGAGCTTTGCTGGAATAATGGGTAGGTTTTTCCTCTTGCTTATTAGTAACAAGTTAAATGGTGGAAGGCATAGGTTTATGGATCCTTTGAAAAAGGTTTGAGGAGTTTTTCCCAGTTAAAAGCTCCTGGGAGATGCCTAGTAGCATCTAGCAATGGAATTTTCAAACAGAGGCTCCTTTCACCACAGCAAAGTAGCACAAAATCTACCTGCATCTGTCAGTGTGTAAGTGAAATTGCCTTTTACACACACATGTGCAGGAGAGGAGCTGTGTTCAGGCTGGCTGGGCTGGTGCACCTCTGAGCACTGTGCTCAGCTCCTCAGTGTCCCTGGGGCAGAGCTGCCCTGCTGGGGACAGGCTGGACTCTGCACTGGCACACAGAGTGGGCACACTGCTCTGAGGATGGGGTCTGAGCTCACTGTGCATGGCCTTACCTGTCCCAGGGCTGCCCTTAGGACAGGATTCATGCAGGCTTTGTAACACCAGTGTTGGATTTTTCCTGGTATTTCACCTCACTGACAGCTACTTTTACTCACAGAACTGAGAAGGAACCTGTCAAGTCCTGAAGTGTGACTTTCCCAGCAATGTGTTCTAGGGCAAATCATTAATGTCATTATTCTTTTGTTTTCAACACAGTGAGACAACTCCAGCTGGCAGTGAATGTGCATAATACACAGGGATGCCTTTGGTATGATACAGAGCAGCCTGTCAGAAGGTGACTGAGACCCAAATAAAGGTACCAGCCCTCATTGAGCAGGGCTCAGTCATCACCCTCAGCTCTCAGACCTGTCTGCTGATGGGTTGGGACCAAGGCTGTTGTGGGTTGATTGAGAGCATTTCTAAAAATTCTTCTGAACCTGGGAATTCTACTCTGTAGTCTAACAATCAGAATCACTGGGAACAATCACCTTCCCTGTAAAGCACAGATTTATTCCTGGGTCAAGCTCATTTTACTAATAACAGGAAGAAATTCCTTGGGAGTACTTTAATAAAATTTTTTTTAAAAAATCATCTTGTCATGAAACAATCAAGTCACATCAATATGTTCCTGAGCTTGGCTTGAGAGTTGGGGTGGGACTGTTGATGTATTAAAATGAAAGAAATTCAGCTGGCAAAATTCTTTCTCTGGGGCCACTTTTTACCTGTGAATAGGGGTAGTTTGGTTAAGGAAAAAGACAAATACACTCCTGACATTGGATCGTTTTGCTACCCTGACTTTCAGCTGCATTATTTTTGCTTCCATCTGTAGATAATACAACAGGTTTTATTCAACATGCCCTTTTCAAGGTGTATAAAATCAGCAGTGGTCAACGTGCATCTAGCCTTTGCCAGCTGTGGAAATTATCCAAGGTGTATCACAGCTGCTGGGCATCTTTTAATTGCAAGCCACAATTACATGGCTCCCCTGCTCTTGGTTCCCCAGCCAGCAGCTGCTTGGAAGGGGAGAAAGAACTCACAAGGAGCAGTTCCCTGAGGATAAAAGGTGATTTTCCCCTTTTTGGGCTGGGTAGCAGGGCTGGGAGCTGTTAGGTTATCAGGACATGCAAATGTTGTTTCCATGAGAATTAAATAGCTGAACTGACTCAAGTCCCTGCTGGTCTCACTGTGCTCCCAAGCTCAGCCAGGGATGCACCTGAGCCCTGTGTATCCTGGGACATCCCAAGGAATGATGTTCCTGGGCTCAGATGTTGGGGAGTAGCAGTCCTGGTGCTTTTGTGGTAGGTATGTTTTGTATCATAGCAAACCTTTAGTTTGGCATTTGCTTGAGGAAAGCAGCAAGCAACAAACAAGTGTGGCTTAAATCAGAAACACCTGCAAAATTATGCAGGGTTTGTGTGTGTGTTTTAAATGAAAGTGGGGGCAAATTTTTTCTTGGCTTAGAGTTTTGTAGTTTGTTGAAAAATTACATGGTCTCCATTCCCTCCTTGCAAAGTTAATTGTTGTCAAACCCTGAGCCAACTGAAATAAGCTTTTGTTTCTCACAGTGGAGAAGAAAAGCTGAGCAGGATCTGTTTATGTTCTGAAAGCACACACAGCCAGTTCTGGGCTGAGCTCTGGTTTGTGTTGCCTTGATCAAAGACACCAGATAGAGCAGCAGACAAAGCCTGGGCTGGGCTGGCAGCAGAGGCAGGAGATGCCCTTGGCTTGTTTTACCTGACATTCTCCTCTCTCCAGAAACCTGCATGTTTTCATTGCATTAACTGTTCATTACTCCCCGTACTGTTACCAGCAGCGCCAGTGCTGAGTTTCTGCAGCAGTGCTTGGGTCTCCATTCCCTCCCTGCAGACACCCTCAAGTCAAGCTCTGTCTGATGAAGTCCTGGTTTATTGGTTTGCTGATTGCTTCCTTACTACAACCATCCCAAATTAATCATACTTCCTGTTCTTCAGCTCCCATTTATGTCTGGTTTTGTTTCTTTTCCATCATTAAACCTCCTTCATCCCTCACTCTTGAATCCCCACTGGTGAGGAGTTTCCCTATTCCCAAAGCACTGTGAGCTCCTGAGACCACAGCAGTTTCAGGGCTGGAGAGGTTTGTGCTTGTCACAATGACACGTGCAATGGCATCACTACAGCACCTACTGCCCATACAGACACATTTCAGGGGAAAAAGGAAAGCAGCTCTCCTTAAATTGCTGAGGGAATAAGGACAATGTGCTGCTGGGCACTGGAATGCTTCCTCGCTTTGCTCTCTAACAAAGCATTTGTCAAACCCAGCACGTTCTGCTGTGTGTGGTTCATGTCCTGAGGAGGAATTTGCCCCCCATGTGTGACTGAGGAGCATTATGTGGTATTGTCAACACACACAGGGCTGCCCAGGCACTTCCAAGTGCTCGCATAACCCAAACAGCTCCTCAGCACAAGAAAAGCCGCCAGATGATTTTTGTAATTCTAACTCTTATTTTCTTACAGGAATAGAAATCTTTTTGTTCACTCTTCCTTATTGGGTCTAATTTTATTGATTGTTGAACCAACTTGTACTAATGCTAAGCCCTTTCTGCTTGTATTAAAAAAGGGATTTCCATGGGCTTATAAGCTTGCCTTTTGAATCAGAATGCCATGTTGGTTTATCTCATAATCTTTAATATCTCATTACCAGCAGGAACAGCATATGGAATCTTAAATTGAGCAACTGAAGGTCTTGGTTGTGAACAAATTGTGTTCATTGTAAAGTCTGAATCTGTGCAGAAAATCCCCCATGCCTCTCCCATAGGTAGCTGTATGAACTGCATTCATCCTGCAGATGCAATGGCTTGCTGTGCTGTGTTTACCAAGGGCAATGTCAGACTGGTGGGACTGGAGCTGCCTTGCTTCATTTGTTCCATTTTGCACCTTTTTCTCTCCTCTTTGGATTCAGGTCCTGGGGCTTTGGTTCAAGTGGAACCCAGCTAAAGCAGCTGCCTTTCAGCTGTGCTCCCTTGTAGATGATATCTGATATCGATGGTGCTGCTCTTGCTGTTTATGTATCATTTTGTAAACTAAAAGGTATTGTTTTAATGGATTTGCTGAAGAGCACAGCCAAGCATTCAGCTCATGAACTGTCCTCTTTGATTCATTGCTATTTGAAATTCAGTGTGTGACTGATCAACTGGGCTGCATAGAATTTTTTTCTTTATGTTGCCTGAATCAATCAAACTTTCTCAGTGAGAAACTGTAATTTAAAAGAAAAACACACAAAACTGAAAAACCCTATTTATATTCTAAGGCCTGGATTTTTAGGAGTGCAAAGAGCATTAAAGAAGATTTAAGAAGTCAGCTGGAATTTTGCCGGCATGAAATAGCATAGAGTGAGTGCAGTTTGTCTTACAGCACTTTAGTTCAGTCCCAGCATTGTAAGCAGGTATAAATCTGAGCAGCCCTGATGAGTGAGGAGGTTGTCTCTGCTTCAGTCTGGTCTCCAGGCTGTGAAAAGTTGGTCTGAAATGAGGAGGCAGCTGGGACAGAGCTGCAGCCAGGCTGAGAAACAAAAGGGAGGCCAAGAAAGAGGTGGAGAAAAAAGGCAGAGGAAAAAGTTCTAACAAAAAACATGGAAAAAAACATGTTACAAACTTTTTCAAAGTGGAGAATGTGCTCATTTTTAGACCTGTCACAATGAAAAACTGAGTCACAAATGAACAGTATTCTCTTCTCTGGTGAATTAAAATCATATAACTATGTTTACTAAGTGCCAATAGAAAAGATAATCTAAGAACATAAAGTTTGTTGTGTGTTAAGGAGTTCAGAACACAGACAATAGACCGAAGACATCTCTGGCTATGGCCTGAGGAGTGCATGTTTGTAATGCATTGCATATGTCCCTCCATGCACATCTGATCTGGGGCTGGCAGTCTGGGCTGTTATTTCACTTGATTTGTATATTTTAAAAGCCCCAGCTCCTTCCTCACTGAAGATGAGGAGATTATTTTTTTATATTTGTTTTATTTGGACACAAGTAAAGCAGATTCCTGACAAAGCAAAAATCCAAACATTTTTCTTTCTGTTGCTTTTTAGAGAACAAATATTTTTAAGGGTTCAGAGGGCTCTGCAAGTCAAGTGTCCGAACTTGAAATGAGAAAAGGTGGGAGACAGAGGGAAAATTGTGATGAAAAAGAATGACAGAGTCTGGCTGGGGAAAACAATAATGGATATGGGTAGAACGAAAGGACTGAGCCCTTGGCTGGTGTTAATTGGTCCAACTCCTCTAAAGTTGGTAGAGGATTGATTCACAGCAGTTGTAATCCTCAAGTTAAATCCCAGCCCCACTGGGAGTTTTATCATTGTCTTCAAAAGACGAAAGATTGTAAAGATTGTAACCTGTGTGTTATTTTATTCAGCTATCCAGTGAATCTCTTCACAGCAAAAGAACTGGGCTCAGCCAGCTCTTCCCTTGCGGGGGGGGGGGGGGGGAATGGGGGTCAGAGTGCTTTAGGAACTAGAAATGTGGAACTAGCTCTCTGCAAAAATTGTAAAAAACCTTCCAAACAAGCCTTTGTCTCATCTTAGTAGTTGATGCTTTTTCACAGCTACTATTCAAAACTGCTGAACTGCAAAATTTTCAAATCCAAGCCAGGTGAAAACTTCAGCTCTTGGCTCGTTTCCTGGGAAGAGTTTGGGTCTGTGTCCAACCTCCAGCAATGAACGCTGTGTTTGCACAGGGCCATGGCAGACAGCTGAGCTCCTGCTCACAGACACAGGAGCAAGGCACAGAGCTCATTTGCACTACGTGGTGTGCATGGGAAGCAGTTGTTGATCCTGGCTCATCAGAGGGCAAATTCAAGGAATACAAACTGTAAAGTGTAAACCAGGCCAGGTGATGAGGGTTGATGAGATTTAGTGACAAAAAGTACAGTCCTTGGCTGGACAAAATCTCTACCTGAAGGAGTCAATGTGGGATTGGCCTTTGGCTGTCCCTAAGCACCACTGCTGAGATTTCAGAGGTGCAAGAGGCCACACAAACCCTAAGGGACAGAAAAACAGCATAAAGCTCCTATTTTGCATATTTTGTGGGTTTTTTCCCATGCCTTGTAACTATCGAACCGTCAGAAGGCTGCTTTTAGGTTGCTATTCAGACTTGGTTTGGCAGTTTCAAGCTTAGCCTCCTAATTAACTACGTGGAGTTGCAACCTGTGTATGCAGAATATTGACACATTCCTAATTATCTTACTCATGTATGAGGAATTTAAGATACTAAATTCAACTTCCCCTAGGATTAAACTTGGCTCTGTTCCTCAGGCTCTGGCTGAAACAGTACAAGGAACATCAAAATCCCACTGTCAACACCACAGAGATCCACACAAAGCCAAGACAAACTCCCCTTAGAGCCCAGCACACATCCGCACACGACTGCATGGGAAACAGGCACAGAAAAGCAGTTTATACACGGCTCAGAGATGAGGATATTCCTGGGGAGGACTGGCTTGCTTGCACTGAGTCTTTTTCCTGAAAATTTGTTTCTTTTTCTGTTGTTGAAAAGAAATGACTGGATAAAGAGCAAACTCCCCTTTGTCATAGAAAAGTGGTCTCTTAAGGTGGCGTTGACAAAATATCTACTGTTTGGGGATGTTCTGGTCAAAAGTAGATTTGAAATTAGAATACAAATTTTTGGAAAGAATTCACTTGGTTTTTATGTGTTGAAAATAACCCAGAGTAGTAACTGCTATGCCAGAATAGTGGTGTTTTAAGGGCTTTCTAAAAACAAAAGATAAGAGATTATTTTTTGTCCTCTTGGTGTTTTCTTTGTATTTTTTTATTTTCTGGTGAACCATTCCCCTGAAATAGTTTCTCAGCTTTTACTCCATGCAGTTGTGGTCTTCTCAGCATTACCTTTAGTTTGTATTTCCCCTTTGTTCCTGTACTGACTTTGTAGCTAGATTTTCAATTCCTTCCTTGGTCAGATTGCTGCTGATCCCTGTAGTGTCTGAGAGCTGCAGTATTTCATCCCACAATTGTTTTCTGTAATTGTGTATCAAATAGAGGCTGCTGTTGTGTTTGATGAGGAGTGAACAGTGGTGCACAGCCATCATTACCTGAGAGCTCACTGTAGAGTTCCTGATGTGGGCAGCATTCTTGCAGAGGTGAGGGTAAGGCTCTGCCTCCAGCTGTAGCTTTCCAGCTCTAGACACCTTTGTGGGCAGTGGAAGAACAGGAAGAGAAAATAAAAAATAACCAGACAGATCAGAACTATATATTCAGATTCCACTTTTTTTTTTTTTTTTTTTTTTCCCTTTGCATGCATGGTCACAGCAAGCCTGAGTCTGTGAATAGATGGGCTGAGACCCCAAAGGTGTTTTACTTGCAAATTGTATCTAGGAATTTCATTTGGGAGTTATTAGTGAAGGGCACTTTGGGGGGTTTGCCTGCATACCAGAACTGTCCAGGCATCTGATTGACTTTGTATGAGGACAGGAGAGTTGAGGAGAGCAGAGGCCCTTGTGACACCCTGTCCTTCCTCTGTTCTTCTGTTGTTCCACCAGCTACCCCTGTGCTTGGGGCTGCTAGAGCCTGGTGGAGAAGCCATTACTTAGGACAGTCTTGTAATTCAGCATGGATCAGCACCATAGCCCTGAGAGTTAATGTGGGCAGCTAGAGTCCAGCAAAAAGTTCAGAATGCTGATGTGGACTGGAAGCCACTGACCATCAAATTGCCACAACTTTAACAAAGACAAGCAAAGAGCTGGAGTCAAGCTTAGCCTGGCACATGGATCCTTCTCATGGCTGCTACTGAGCTGGCTCTGGAGAAATAGGTCACCAAACCCTGAACACTGCTGCAGCTATCAATGCTGGTAAATAGCTGAAACCCTTTAATTCTGTCCAGCTTAGGGGAGTTAAAAATTCCATCACATCACACCACAGCTTCCTCTTCGTGCTGCACAGGCACTCCATAAATCCACACAGCTCTCTCCCTCTTATCTGAATCGCAATGCAGTTATTAAACAAATTGTAAGTCTATTTCATATCCTTTTTACTACTTTGAAAACTGCACAATATAAAGCTTAATAAAAGCTGAATGCTCCAAAACTGCTCTTAGAACTGAAAATATGACTACATCAAAAGACTTTACAAGGGCAGGATTTTAATGGCTGAATAATATGCTGGAACAGAGCAGTAATTTCTTCTCGAATGCTGGGATGAATTATTTATGCTTTGACAATATTATGTGTCTCTAAAGCAGCTTTTAGTTATTCGCCTATTGGAGGACACAGCTGATCCTGCTGCCCACTCTTGTAATTACATTAACCTCTTGACACTACATGACAAGCTTTTCCTGTGAACTACAATCAATAGCCCATAACTGCTACCTATTTAATAGGGCCATGGTTACACTTCAGTTCAGATATAATTAGCTCTTTCCCCCCTTCCTCTTTTAACAGAGTGTGGAAAAAGCCCATGTTGTTTAAATTAAAAAAAAAATACACACAACAAAATAAAGGCTGTTAAGGAAAAGAATAAAAGCATTCAAATCACTGAATAGGCAAGTAATATGTTCCCTGAGTTTGGTTCAGAAATGTGCAGCCCCTCCATTAGTTCACATCTGCATTTAAAAGGAAGGGGAACCCATAGCCCAGGAGGATTTTTAGGAATCATTTGCAGAAGTGTTGGTACAGCTGGGCAAGGCTGTGGCAGGATACAGTTGAAGCACAGGCTGATAATGAGATAAAGCAGCTCTATGTCCTCTCTGTTTCACCTGGCTTTCACTTGTCATTGCATGCCATTGGAGCTGCCTTGTCTCAGGGATGTATTTAGATTGAGATAAATACTTACAGGGCCTGAAATGAAGGTGTTTGACTAATTGTGTTAACATTTTCAAACAAGTAATGCTTTCTTGAAGCTAATCTTTTTGCTGTTATGGACAATTTGAACAGACTATTGGATACAAAATGAAAGAGACTGATCTTCATCTTGACGTAATAGAAATTACCTGTCATGGGGCCTTTAAAACACCTTTTCTTTCCTTGATCTGTAGGTAGGTGACCATGCTCATGCCATTGGCCCAGACAACACTGCCCCAATTGTAATTTAAAAGTTTATTATTTTCTCTACTCCAAATAAATCTTTACATTTTCATGTGCTACTTTGAAAAATGGCCTTCAGGAACTAAAGAGGTTTTGTGTCTTTTTTTTTTTATTTTGTTTTTTGGTTGGTGGATTGAGCACTTTATGCTGCTGCTCATTTTAACAGAACAGGACAAACACTTGTAATCAGGCTTTCTAACTTTTTAAAAACAGGCAGTTTGCAAGAGTTGTATTCCTTCAATCAGGATCCAAAGAAATCAAGTTGATGAACTTCTTTCCAGCTCCTCCAAGGGACTTCCAACCAGGTTCGCACCAAGATCAATTAATGCTATTGACACATGACAAAGCAATATTGGTAGTGAAAGAACCTGACTGATTTCTCTCATCAGAGCTATCTCTCTCTAGATCTGTGAACCCTTTCCATTGGGTGCCTTATGTTTTTTAGGATCTTCACTCAATTTTACCCTTTTGGAGTTAGATGCTTAAACTTATGTAACATCAGGGTCTTAGGACTAGCTTGTCTTCTCTGAAATTACTGAAAAATATTTCTTTAGTTGCTTGACTTCACTGGTAGGAAATGTTCTTTTGTGAGCGTACCTGTTGTGACAAGTTTCTTTAAAATGCAAAAATTACAGACTCTAACTTCAGCTTGTAAGCAGTTATTCTCTAACCTTCATCTTATAAGTAGTTATCCTCTAAAGAAAATACATTCACTTGTAGTAAAAATAATAGCTTTTGTTTCTTGTGTTTGTGCACTTTACAGACTTAGGTGGGGCTTAGATCATGGACATGGCTGAGGCCCTGGGAGGCTTCCTGACCCTGGCCATGCCTTGCTGTCACTAAAACAGAGCCTGAGCTGCTCTGTGACATTGATTCTCTGGAATAAGGGTGAGGTTTGATGATTAACAATATGTAGTCCCAGGAAGGCTTACCTTTGCTTAGTAAATATTATATTTCCTATTTCAAGACTATAAGGAAGCCATGGTTTGCCCTGCCCTCAAAAGCTCAGAATAGAATATTAGATATGAAAGCAGATTTCTGCTATAAAAACTTCCTTATCAGTGGGTGCAGTGGCTATCTGGACACCTTTTTTTTTTCCAGCATAGACAGATTACCAGAATTCTTAATACTTTTCTAAATTAGAGTAATAGCCCTGTTTAAGATGGTAACTAGATGCTCCTGGGAATAGCACTGGAGTAATCAACCATAAGGCAGAGATTCCAAGGAAACTCTGAAACACCTTCCCATTTCTCCCAAGAGACAAAAGACAAGAAAGAGAAGAGCTGAATAAGCAGTTAATAACATATAATGAGTTAGAAGTTTAAAGTTTATGATGATTCATAATTATTATAAGAAACCAGTTTGTCAATTCATGAATTCAAGACAAGCTTGTTTTCCTGCATGCAGCCTATTGCCACTCGCTGTGGCTGTGAGGTGTTGTACTGCCTTTCAACAGAACTTCATTTTTGGAGACATTTTTTCTTTCCTTCAGCATGTCTGTCAAGTAAGCAAAGGGTTTGGCTAGGTTTTCTGTTCCTCCTCCTTAAATTTATTTAAAAAAAAAGAAAAAAAATGATGCCAGTCAGATTTTCTAAGATATTTTTGGTAACAGAATTTCCCTCGCACAGATTTGTTGATCCCAGTAGTTGACAAGGTGTGTTACAGCCAGTTCTTATAAAACTGCTGTCCTCAGAAAAATGATAGATTATCTGCTTCTCTGCAGAAGGCAGACATCCTCTTTTCATGGCTTGAGTGTGTCAGAGGTGAATCTCTTGTAGACTTGACAATTTGAGAATGGAGTGAAGGAGACAGAGGTAAAGCACCTGAGGGCAGGGAAGGGAGGAGGAGGAGGAAGGCTGGTTCTCAGAGCACGGCAGAAGCAAACACCCCAGCCGCTGAATGGATGGGTCTGTCTGGGACACCGACATTTGGGAATGTATCAAATGAGAAAAGGGTCATTTAGCAGCTCACTAATTCCCACAATTAACAACCCCTCCACCCCAGATGGAAACAGCGATAATTTTCTTACTATTTTTATAGGTTACTTCTGATAAGATG
The DNA here is from genome assembly GCF_047830755.1 of Zonotrichia albicollis. Classification (NCBI taxonomy): domain Eukaryota; kingdom Metazoa; phylum Chordata; class Aves; order Passeriformes; family Passerellidae; genus Zonotrichia; species Zonotrichia albicollis. The sequence goes on along the minus strand of NC_133827.1, from coordinate 24,732,162 downwards.
TTGGAAGATCTCAGTCTTTCTTTGAGGCTCCCCTTGTGTTATTTAACATGTCAGTTACAGTTTGTCTGCCAAAGAAACCCTCACCTGTTTAGAAAAAAGGGAATGTTTTGTTATTCCCAGTTTACAAAGCAGGAATTGAGACTCACTGAGAGGTAGTTATTTTATCAAAGGTCACCCAGACAAGTATGTGACAAAGTCAGGAACAGAAGTCAGATCTTTGGGACCACAAACCTGTTCTTTAATGGCAAGGATATTTTCCTTCTGCATTTTTACTGTTTGAAATAGGCTGAGAATCTCTTCCTGACTGTAGATTTGTTTAATGGTATTACAAGATTAACACTAGTCATCTGGCTGGAATTTTCCCTAACAAGTCATATCACTATGTGTTTATTTAATATGATATAACCTTTCATTTTCCTGCCGGCAAATATTTCATTTCAGAGATACTAAGCTGACTGAAGTTACAACTTGCATGAGTGATATGGAATTTGAAGTTAAACAGCAGACTGTTTGTTATATTTATGACTGATAGCAAAAGGGATTTCAGTTCATAATTAAAAATAAAAAAATCAGGAGCTTGTCAGCATTAAAGTGAGGGAAGTCCTCATTGGGAAATGCACAGCATAGCTGAAGTATTTATGCACCTATTTATTTTCTTGCACACCCATGTGATTAATCTGTGTGCTATCAGCTGCTCTCCCAAACAATGATTTCCTCAGCTCTGGGTTGCACAGAGCCAGGCACGGCATGAAATGAGAGCGAGCTGCTTTGGTTTTCCTGGGCTGTTCTTTGTGCTGCAGCAGCAGGCAGAGCCTGGATTGTTATGAGCAGGGTGTTTCTCATCCTGCCAGGCCTTTTCCTACAGCCCCTGCCAATTTGGCCTCACAGTGGGGTACACTTGTCTTTGAAGGCTGAATGAGCTGAGAATGTGGTTTTGATTCTTATCTCTAAGCAGATTTGGCACCTTCATCTCGCATGGGGAAGGGGAAATGAAAATCAAGCCTGGAATCACCAGTATGGCAATGCAAAGTGCTCCTGTGAGGCTGGCAGGACACAAACCTGCAGGGTACATCCTGAGCATAGGCACCAGTCCATTAAGGACTAGATTACCCCAGTTTGGGAGCATCTATTCCAGAGGACACTGGTGCATTCTTTTCTAGATAGGAGAGTTCAGATACCTTCTAAAGGCACCTGAATAAACAAGGTCTGTGAGCATTTCACTGAGGTAACACTGGAAGTCCTAGAAAAGGATATTTTCCCTGTTGTGTGGTAACCCACCCATTTGTCCATACATTATTTAACAGTGGTCACCTAAGAATGGCAAGCAAGGGATATCTCACGTTCCCTTTGAGATGTTACAGGAATAGTATTCCATTACAGCATATAGTATCCATAATGGCTTGAGAGATATATTCACTGTATCCAGTGTCCATTTTGAACAGGGAGGGAGAAAAATGGTAACATGATCACACTGTCCATAGCCTGGGAGTTGGGATACAGCTGGGCTGCTTCTGCTGAAAGAAAAGCCTTGAATCCAGCAGAACAGTTTGCTTCCAAATCTGTTTTTCTATTGCATTATTCCAGATTTGTTGGGGAGGGGGGTTGGGGGAGTGGTTTATGGTATGAAAGAGGATTTCAGCTGCTGTATAGCAGCTGTCTGCAGCAAGCAACCAATGAAGTCCACCAGTTTGTTCAGGTGACCAGAGCACAGGCACTCTGAAAAGAAAAAACTGTAAACCTGGGCCCTGTATTTAGATAGAGGTTTGTAGGCACACAGTTTGTGGCGATTGGGATGGGGCTGTGGTAGCCTGATCCCCAATGAGCTACAGCTGTGAGCAGCAGGTGTGCAGCACTGACAGCAATGAGCCATGGAGTGCCCAGGGGCACTGACCAACCACCAAAGGGAACAGAGGGCACACAGGTGCAGTGCATCAACAGTGAGGGGCACACAGGTGTGATGCATTAACAGTGAGGGGCGCACAGGTGTGGTGCATCAACAGGAGGGGATAAAAGGCTGGGCTAAACAAGAAGGGCAGTTATTTGCAGCCTTCTGAAGTGACGTGATGTTACTCTGTATGGGCAGAAGCCTGAAGCCTTCTGATGAGGTAAGGTGTTGTCCTGGACGGGTTGGATCTTTCTGAAATGGTGTGGTAATGCTCTGTGTATTGTGGCCCTCTCAACTGTGACATAAGCTTGAGCTCCAGGGTAGATCCAGCCCTGCTCCTCTATCCCAGGTAGGAGGCAAAACCAAAGGGAGAGAATTGCAAGCTCCCTGTAATGCCAGGGATGTGACACAAGCTACTGAGCATTCTTGTGCTCCTCAGCATGAGAGCGCCAGGCTGGGCTTCTCCTGTGCTTAGAAATCTCCATGTGGGGCTGTCCAGACTTTTCAATAGGATTTTCCCCTTATCCGTTTCACCCTGTTCTTCTCACCCAAATCAAGCAGTTCAAATTATTACTCCCCAGTCTTATCCTTTCATACCTCACAAGTCTTCTCACTTGATTGTTGTTTAACTTTGTGAAACCCAGCTAAGCCTCTCACAAAATCAAATATGTAAAACTACAGGAAAAGTGTATTTCCTATGTACTTCCTTGCTTTTCAGTATTTATATACAGCCTCTGATGATTTTTAAATGTCATTCATATTTTAGAATTATTTGATTAAACGTTTCCTTGATTTTGCTCACACTTCAGTTAACTATTGCCATACCTAGCAGTCTTTATTAGGTTGTTTATTCACTTCAAAGTCAGTCCTGCATTCAAAGGAATTGACTTCCAACTGCTCTGCAAGGGTCTGTGGCACAGTTTGCCAGAGAGTGTAGGGTGTTATTTTTGCTTCTTAACTAGATGAACATAACTCTCCTAATCATATTCTTCTGGGAATTATCATGTATAGAAAGCTAAGATTTGCTTTCCCAAGCATTGAGAGAAAATGTTATGAAACTTAATTTCCATGGTAATTGTAGAAAGCAAAGGTATCACAGATACTCAAATCATGGAGCATCTTGTCACATATTATTATGAGATTTTTTTATTTCTTGAGTGGTTTTATGTAATTCAGCCACTTCACTATTGTCTATGGTCAAAATCTCTTTTATCACGATAAAGCTGTTATTTCCACAGGTAGATGTAACTCTTGAGCTGAAAATAAAAGGTAACATACTATGGGAAAATGCAAACTAAGATATATGAGAACAAAACCTTTCTACAGCATGCTCCAAATTGGCAGGGATAGAGCAAGAAATGATGTAGTAAAAAGACTTGGGATTGATTGCTTCCATAAAATTAGCTTTGATCTGCAACGTGATATAACCGGAAGAAAGGCTAGCACAGTTTGGGGCTGCATTGATTGGAACATGTCCTGGAGCAAATAAACCAGAGACTGGGTCTTGTTTTAACTCCTTGGGGTTTTAATGCTGTGGGTTTTTCCTGGACTAGCAGCCTTCAGTCTTTCTCAGTGCTGTCCTGGGGCCTTGGTTACTCTGCGTGCATCCTTGTGTACTTGTGTTTGGTATGTCTTGTAAAGAAATCAGTGGCCCAAAAAATACTGATTGCAGAGAAATAAATTGGTCTGGAAGGACTGCTGTATAGAGGTAAACATAAGGTGTTCTGGTAAAATTACATGCTTAGCAGGATAGCAGCTAAGTTGCAAATTAATGCAAAATAATGGAATTGATGTATATAGAAGGAAAACAAGGATTCAGTCACACCACAGAAGCTACGATATCATTAGGAGCAGTAGAATGATCATAAAAAGGAAAAAAGTAATTTGAATATTAAGAAAAATATCCTGAACTGCCTTTAGCCTTTCAAATAACATCCCAAGTGAGGCTGTGGGGGATTCTTGAAAAATTGATCCTATAGGTATTAATTAAAGAGCCAATAAACCTGCAATCGAGAGCAATCTTAACTCTCCTGGAGGGATTGCCCAGATGATCTGTGCAATATTTTTTGTCTCTAGCTCCTCTGGCTTATGCAGATGAAAGAGAAAAGCAGTAGTGGTGTCTTCAGCACAGGTGGTGACCTGGCTGTTGACGGAACATTGAATCCACCAGGCCTGCAATGCCAAATGGAAAATGGCAAAGAAAGGAGGCACCTGGAAGGGGATGAGCAGCAGGCACAAATGCAGCGCCCTGCTGAGAGCTGCATCTAGGCAGGGGAAAGCAAAGTGTGACAGGGGCTTTAGAGAGGAAAAGGAACAGAAACCTTCTTGGAGGACAAATGTGTGCTCCTATGGCTGAACCCAGAGATGCAATGGCAGCTCTGCAGCAAAACAACACTCAGTGCTCAGGGTCAAAAGGTTCAGCAAAGTGCTAGGGGGCTGCCTGAAGGTACTTTCCTTCCCTGGTTTTAGCTCTTTTTGCTGAGTGGGTCCATGGGCTACTATGGAGGAACACTGGACACCCTGACACCTCTGGAGCTGACTGTCTCCCTCCACTCCCTGGGTCTGTCCCAGCAGTGGGTACCTCTAACTCAGCCTGGAGAGATCTGTTCCTGATTTTATTCCTCCTGGGATTTGATGAGAGCACTGTTGAAAGTGAAGAGCTGTTTTAGAGACCAGCATCCAACATGTATCCATGGGTATATGTTTTCATGTGTTTGAGGGAATCAAGCTGAGAGTGGGGAAGCTAAAAACTCTGTTCTGAGTGGGTAGTAGTAAATCCAATAATATATTCCCAAATGTTGTGTTAGGTGAAAGCCAACAGTGAAAGCAGTCATTGTATCGGCTGCTGGCTGTTCTACACCGTGGGCTTCCCAGTCCCACTGTAAAGGAAATTTTCTGTGTAGCCAGGAGCCACAAGCAGCCACTGAGGTGGCTACTCCCTGTTTGAGTGTCTCATGTCTCAGCAAACACAGAGATCTGCAAGGTCTCTGTCTCATAACAGGCAGCAAAGTTTTTTTCCTGTCTAGTATTGGGATTTTCTCTCTCCCTTAAGAAACACTAAGTTTGACTGCTCTCACACATTGTGGGAACTCTAGCTCCTGGGGAAGGGATTTCTGCTTGGTTTTGTAAGCACATGAATCTGCTCAGGTGAATTGCTTGAGAGTGTGAGAGGGCAAAGCATCACAAAGAGCAACCACTCTAACATGTGGTTATTTTGTGAAGGGCTGAGACTGTGCTATCTGTTCAAGATTGCTTTTTTGCAAAAATCTATGTGATTTAATCTAATTTCACCAATACATAAAGGAATTTTAAAATGTAGCACTTATTATTAACTATTTGGAAATGCAAAGAAAATTGCAGCTGTTGGTTTGCTGCTTGGTTAACATTGTAGTTGTTCACCTTATTTTCCAAATGTTTTTGGTCTATTAATGTATCTTTACTTGTATGCAGGTAACTTAATTGTTATGCTGATTTCTTGTAACAGAGCTCCTATTTAGTGGATAGATAACACAAAAATGCTAATAGTAGTGCAACACTGTTATTTTCTGTCTAATTTTCTTCTGAAAGATGGGCTCCTATTGATATCGCTTTCCGTTGTAATCACATTGGCAATTGTTTGAAGGTGTGATGGGAAAGTTTTTAAACATTTGTATGTTCCAATTGCCTGTAAGTATCAGTAGTGGAAGTGCTTTTGAGGTCATGCAATGACAGATCAGCTCTAGTACGAGGTAACTTTTCTGACCAGGCATCAACTAATTAATGTTACTTGTGCAATGAGAAATGACTTTCCATGGCAGCTGATAGAAATCAACCCATAATGTTAAATCAAAGGATACTGGCAATTTGCCAAGCAAGTGAAAATCACAGATACCCTGCAACAGAAAAAAAGAAGGTTCAATTTCTCATATAAATGACCTTTGTAGGTTATTACTCTAGGTCCCATCAGAGTGGGTGCTCTAGGTTTCCTCTCTTGATACTCCTCAGAAGAAATTTGCTTTGTTTTTCCCTACCTGATTGCTATAGCCTTTAGAGGATATTTGTTTTTAAGCCACAGCCTCTGTTATTTCCTTTTGCTGCCTGAGCTCAGTGAGAACCCTGTGCCTCAGACATGCAATAAAGCCCAGTAGCAGAGGAAATAACAGTGCAGTTAACCTCTTTAACACTGATAATAAATAAGCACTAATAAGATATGTACCAGGTGGCAATTGCCCTGACATAATGAAATGCACTAGTTTAAATAAGTGATAGCTGGTGTCATCATGCTTTTCAGTAAAGAACTTATGCAGGCACTATATTTTCTGGGTAATTTATGTGTCAGGTATTGTAGGCAGCCTAGCTGCTGTTAAGACATTTAGTCCAAGTGGCCCAGTTTTCATAAATTCTTGACACCAAGCAGAACCCTTTGTTTTTACAGGTGCCTATCTCTGATCTGAGCTGTTCTTTAAAAATATTGCCCCAGTTGAGGGTGGGGGGGCTAAACATTCTTAGTAATCCAGCCTCTGTATTCTCCCTTTTTGTTTAAACTGCACTTCACTGGATTAAAGCCAGCTCCATTGAGGATCTTGCTCTCCAGTTGCTGCCGTGACTCTTGATAGAGCCCAGCATCTCTGCCATCAATTTATGTCCTTGCAGATCAAACAGCTCTCTTCATCCCACCCCACTGACAGCCTCTCATGACAACTGTGTGGATATACACACTCGGGAACTGGAGAGGAAGTTTGCTTCATTGCAAAGCAGCTCTTCAGGGTGACTTAGTGAGGCATTCTGAAGGAAAAATTAAGGTTGTCTTTGCAGCAGGCCCAACTCAGGAAAATGCAAAATGTCCCTTCTCAAATAGGTTATCTCACGGCTTGGGCCCTGCTTAGCGAAACTTGTGCTGTAATTGAATTTCAATACCTACAAAAAAAGGGTCCTGACTAACCAGGAGATGTTTATAAGTAGCAATATTAATTAGACAATCATAGTTTATAAAAGCCACATGAGTATGTGATTTGTGAATTGTAACTAAGGCTCAGGGATTGTGCTAATTTATTATGCTTTGGAAATAGAACTGTAAATTGGTAAGCGTTGTGCCTCATTATTATGATTATTATTTTTTTTAATCCACAGTTCCCTTGACACTTATTGTGTTACTAAAAGACAAGAATAGTAATACTAGAAAATGGTCATGTTTTATCTCTGTAATATTGCTGGCAAATTGAGACAGCATGGTAGCAAAATCATACAAGAGGATTTCTCTGAAGTGCCCATGCCTTTGGTTTATGGAGCTTGTTAGATTTTTGTCCATGCTTCGTTGCAAAAAAACATCTGTTCCTGCTTTTGGGAAATATTTGTAGCACTTTTACAGAAGGATTTAATTACTGCCAGTGAAGGGTGGTTGGGTGCCATACAGTACTAAAAGATTTTTATCTATATTCCTCTCTATCTATGAAGTGTAGATGACAAATAGGAACAATATTTAACAGTGACTTTAGTAACAAAGGCTACTTGCTGAAGAACTATGTGGTGAATGAGTTCAAATGATGGTCAACCAACTCAAAGGATTTGGTTTCAGAGTAGCTCACACAGTGATGTGATTTGTTACTTTTTCAGCTCCATACCAGAATGCAGCTTGCTAAATCCTAGAACTATTAGCCACAGTAAAATCTCTAACATGAACCTTGGGTGAATCTGAGGTACTGGGAACTTTCTGAGCACATGCAGTCACTGTTGCTTATGCTTTTAAAGTGCTGATCACTCTTGGCTCTGAATACTATGCTTTTAATGGAGCTTTGTTTTAATAAATGATTTTCTTAGTTTTTAGTTGCCCATCTGCTGTTTGGGAGAGATCTTAGACATTTCTGTTATCATGAAGGTACAATCTGATTTTTATACTGTTTGGAAAGGAGGGCATCTCACTCCTCTAGAAATATCTAATGCATAAATGTGACTGATGGCATTTGATTACAATTTCTCTGGTAATTAGAGGGAAGTGCAATACCTGAGGCAGCAGCAATGCCAGCTTTGGCTCCCTCCTTTCTCTTTTAAAAGCTTACACCACTCTGATTTCTTTATAGCCTGTTTTCTCTCTGTTCTACTAGAAAAATAAGCCTCTTCCCACATCTGATGGCTTCCCTCATTTGAGTTATCCATGAATTCTCTGAACTCTTCATCCTTGTCAATTGTAATAGCTCCAGAGAGAGCACCAACAGCAGATCCTGCATTCTCTTGCACAGTGCATGTCTCCAGCTGAATAGCAGAGAGGATGATTCTGCAGGCATCAAGCCAGCCTTGTCACAGATGTTCCTGAAGCTCCAGTTTGGCCTGGGGAATCTCTCTCCTGCAGCTCCCTGCTCTGCTCACACCCTTTCTGTACAGAATTTGCATGACAGGGAAAGAGCCCAGCTTGGCTGGCAGGAGCAGGCCTGGGAAATTGTGGAGAAACTCTTCAGTACTTATGCATGGGGCATTACATATGGAAATGATAATGTTATTATAGCTCATAAGAAGCATTTATATTAGGGTGGCACCCACATGTTCTGCTCTACGTTTATATATGCAAATAAGTGACAAAGCATTAGCAGTTTGCAACTGAGAACCTTTTTTTTCTTTAATCTGAGTCCTCATTCAGTCCCTGCAATGACCTAGCTGTGGCAAAGGTTCACACTGTGGTATTTGAAAATAGTTTCAAACACCTTCAATGGTTTTTAGCAATACTGACATGCCTGCACAGGCAAATGTCTGGACTTTCTTTATACCAGCAAAAAAGTGCATTTGCCAGTTTATTTTGTGTATAGTTCTGAAACTGAAACGAGCCATAGCCCTGGGGACATCTTGCATTGTGTTTGCATGGGGCTTTTCTCAGCACAGACACTTGGAACCCCAGCAGAAACTGTTATGCTGGCAAAAAGCCTTGAGTGTCAACCTTTATTTTCTCTAAAAATTCTTGAAATTCAAAATCGAGTCATCCTGCCCTTTCCCTTGCTTTTGGCTCCTAATGTTTTGCAGAAGGTTTGGTGATGGATTGCTGTGTCTGGGTGTTTGTTGCACACTGATGTGCAATAGCCTGGGCAGGGTTAAGGCTTCAGAGAGATGGAGAAATCCTCCCTCAGCTTTCTCTGGAACCCGAGGAACTCATGTCACATCTTATTCATTAGACAAACTAGCTGCTCTGAGAACAGCATGCAAAACACTCTGGATTACTCTGATGCAAAAACTTAACAGCGTGTTCCCCCAAGGAGTGCCAATAACTCAACTTTTAGGCCTCAAAGAAAACCTGGTTTGGAGGGTCCAATTTCCGACAGCTCAAAAATGAATGTGAGGTGTTTGTGTGAGGAGCTGGGAGCCAAAGCAGCACAGATCTGGTGAGCTGGGGGTGCCAGGGCTGCCCCTCACATACCCCCTGTGAGCTGGGGGTGCCAGGGCTGCCCCTCACTGCCCCTGTGAGCTGGGAGTGCCATGGCTGCCCCTCACATACCCCCTGTGAGCTGGGAGTGCCATGGCTGCCCCTCGCATGCCCCCTGTGAGCTGGGAGTGCCATGGCTGCCCCTCACATGCCCCCTGTGAGCTGGGAGTGCCATGGCTGCCCTTCACATACCCCCTGTGAGCTGGGTGTGCCAGGGCTGCCCCTCACAGCCCCTGTGAGCTGGGTGTGCCAGGGCTGACCCTCACATACCCCCTGTGAGCTGGGTGCACCAGGCCTGCCCCTCACACCCTCTGTGAGCTGAGGGTGCCAGGCCTGCCCCTCACATTCCCCCTGTGAGCTGGGGGTGCCAGGGGTACCCCTCACTGTGTGAGCTGGGGGTGCCAGGCCTGCCACAGCTGCCCCTCACACCCCTGTGAGCTGGGGGTGCCTGTCACACACCCCCTGTGAGCTGGGCCTGCCAGGGCTGCCCCTCACACCCCTTGTGAGCTGGAGGTGCCAGGTCTGCCACAGCTGCCCCTCACACACCTGTGAGCTGGGAGTGCCCGTTACACACCCCTCATGAGCTGGGGGTGCCAGGCCTGCTAGAGCTGCCCCTCACACACCCTGTGAGCTGGGGGTGCCAGGGCTGTCCCTCACCTGCAATCTCTGCCCATTACCAGCTCCTGCCCTATTCCCAGCCCTCACAAAGAGCTGTTCATGGCCTGCTGACCTGGGGCACAACTCACATTTCTGCTCAGGGTATATAATTTCATTGCTTTGACACAGGCAGGATTTATAATAGCAGGGCATGGTGTTTTTTTCCCCCTATCTCAAATGAGTGACAATTCTCATATTCTCTTTCTGTTGAGCCTTGTTGCTCTCAATTCTAATGTGATTTTCAATCTTGCATATATCTATTTGCAAAGGTAAATGAGAAATTTCCTTGTATGGATGTAGGTAACTGATGAGAGGATTTACTAAGGTGGTTTTCAGTGTAAACACCCTGAATTCAAACAGTTATACAAAATATCAGGCACCATCAACCCACAATGCTGATTTACTTGGTTTCTGAAACTTCACGCAGGAATTAATTAGGAAATTCCTAGTTTCTGAAGTATGAGAAAACTTTCTTTAATATACCCAGTAATGTGACATGTAAGTCAGGACACCAGAACTAGGAATTTTGGCATCAAGATTGCAATTCAGTCTGAGTGATATTGCATCTGAAATGATTTGTACATGAGGATAAGTCCTAGAAAAGACCTGACTGAGAAACGAAACCATGCCTCTGGTAATGTCTTGCAATGATTTAATTACCTTCTCTAGTTTAAAGATAGGTGTTTTAGTTCTAATATGAAGTGACTGAATTACTAATGTCTAGATGTTGCATTTCTCTATTGCTCTTTTACTGTCACTAGCACGAGATCATCTTTTCCTGTAGGTGCTGCCTCAGGTGTGTCTGTGCCTGCTCCAAACTCATGGCTGTTTGTAGTATAGACAAATACTGTTTCCACTGAAGAAGGCACACGCAGCCTAAAGCAGAGGAGGATCCAGGTGCAGAGAGGTTGGTGACTGCACAAATGTACCTGAAAAACCCTGCAGCCAGACCAAGCTCTGTGCTCCCACCCTGACAGCTCTGGGTATATATTTCTTTTGCCTCTCATTTTGCTCTGTTCCAAACATAGCAGCCCTTTACAGGTAAGATTATCCCCCGTGAAACCCTGCACTGTAAAAGACTCCTTTCAGTATTGGTAACAACATAAGTTTAGGAAAATGCTAACAATAATAGATTTTGTTCTGCATTCTCCAAGTGGTCCAAAATATCCCATTGATTTTAATGGCTCTTTTGCCTGAATAGTTGTTATGTGAGCAGATTATGATTGAAATGGCCTAATTCTCATTTACAGAAAATGTGTATGAAATAGAAATATCCACAGCCAAGTCATCATTGTATGTGTGGTAGAAAGGGTTTGAATGTAGTAGAAAGCAATTTAGCTTTAAAGGTGAAGGTGCCTCTCTTTTCATTTCCTTCCACCATTACCTCTGCTACTTTTTTCATGTCTTTTTCCTCCTTTCTTGTTAACTTCTTCCAGGGATTGGAAGCTGAATGGTGATTCTGTCTGAATCTCTGTTCAGCTCAGGTTGTGATTCTGTGCTGGTCAAAAGTAGTTGTACAAATTTCTGAGTATATTATGGATTTCCTTTTCTAATTGGAAAAATACCACCCAGAACCAAGCTAGCTTAGAATCTCATGTCCTGTTGCTCCCATGCCTTCTCCAGCAGACTGAAAAAAATAGATTTAAAAAGTACTGTAAATGAACATTTACCCATTTGATGCCTCGAGGTAATCTCACCCTTTTAGATTCTGAACTTTTTTTGGGGTTTTGCAGCATTTGAACCAATATTCATAGAACAAACAATCTAAAGTTCCTCACTGAAGTGGCAGATAACATTAGCAGATGTCTGTAGTCTTCAACAGCCTCATCCTGCACTTTCAAGAACTAGACATAGTGGTAGAAATGTCTCCCTGGGTCTGTGATATAGGATGGCACTTGTATCAATCAAGGAAGCACTTAGGAAACTGAAGATAATGCTGTTGCTGAAAGATTTTTTTCTTTGCAATTCTTGCTGCAGAGAAAAAGTACATTAAGATAAATATCCCAGTGTCAGATGCACACAAGGAGCCCTTTTTGTTGAACAATGTCAGTAGATAAAAGAAATAAAAACACACGGTGCTGTCTTTCCACTGTTACTCCAGTGTAATTCTGGTATTCTTCACTTGGTTGCAAAGAGAGCCATTCCAGCTTTTTAACGAAGCTCATGACAGGAGAGTTCAGTCCCTCAATTCTTAGAAAGAATTTTTTATGGCAGTATATTTATTTCAGTACACTTTTATTTTGTTTTTGCAAGAATGAGAGCTTTTTCCCCATTGATTCCAATCTCCTGATTTGAATGGGTTCAGGTATAATTTTGGTGGATGACCTGTGTGTGAACCTGAGAGACAGACAGGAAGGAAGAGGAGAAAGGGTTAAGGGAGGAGATGATCATGGAAATGGAATAACCTTGCCTGATCATCACAAGAGAACAAATTCTCCAGGGGCCAAAGGATTACTGTGTCTGCACAGGTACAATAAAGGGGAGGCTGAGTTGCTCATGGTGTCATCACAGCTGTAATTCTCAAGCCATAAAAAACCCAGTATGTCATTAATTCAGCCATTCTGGTTGCTGTAGAGATGTTATTCCAGTATTGCCATTAATTCATCTTTTTACCCACTGATACATTATTTTCTGCACAGATTCATTGTTTTAACCCTCAAAGTGAATTAGCCTGTGGCATATTTCAAAGGTTTCCGCCCAATTAAATCCATCCAAGGACATCCACATTGCATCAGAGCCACTAGCAATACATTAGCAAAGAAAAAAACCCCAGTCAAGAGAGTAGGATATCTTTAATGGGACTTTATCACTGAGACTTGAAGTTATATATATGTGAGAAGCAAAATGTGGTTGGCAATTCCCACAGAGATCATGCACTCTAAAATTACCTTAAAATGCACAATCACTAGCAGCAGTATTTGTCACACTCATTACTTGTTAGTTTAGATCAGAAAATTACTTCAGAATAAATGCTGATTTGCCACAGAAAATACATAAAGAAGTAATGTGTAACTGAAAATGATCCTCGAGCTCCAGTGTTGCTGGGACTTGTTTTTATGCTTGTGGGTGATGAAAGGTTTTTAGCTAAAAAGAAAATAAGCATGCACAGTGCTGATAGAGAGAATGAGGCAAGGCAAAGCAGAATGGACATGATAGGAGAGGTGGCTGAGCAGGGGCTAAGCAGCTTTGGTGGACCTGGGCTTGTGTGGGGTCTCAGTACCTCTTTCTGCAGAATGCAGCACCAATTTGCTCATGCTTTGGCATTATCTACCTTTCCCAGGCTCCCTGCTGCCCTGGATTAGGGAGAGCCATCTGTGTGCAGACCTACCACTCAGGGCTCCTGTTCCCTGAGCAGCAGGCTGGGGGAGATAGCAATGGAAATCACGGATCAAACCCTCTGCCGTTGTCCCCTGCTCCCTGGGTGGAGTGAGCACAACTGGGTGTTTAGTTTTTGCTTATCATCATTTTCAGAAGCTGAGATGAGAGTAGGTGTGAGCTTTGGATATGTACATTATTTCAAAGTGTATCCCCAAAGTATTTGTGCACCTGTCTCAGTCATAAATACCTACCATTTCAGGTATTTATCACTAACATGGTGATATGGTTTATGCAGAATACCAGCTATTCTTATCCTAGAAATTAAGGAGAAACATTTCAGGATAGAATCAGTTTTCATGGTATCAGTAGCTGTTTATATGACACGGACATTTACAAGTGGCAGAATCCACTGGTTTCAGAAAACAACAATGCAGAACATA